>NC_136409.1:58352500-58687500 GCF_051521515.1 Lactuca serriola
CTGTTTGAAATATCAGACTTGTAATATGTAATATTAGGGAAAAACGAATAAATACTGAGGTACGTCAATTATGGAGTGACGGCTCAATAAATATCAGTTAATGCGAAATAAACTCTAATTACTTCTTTCACAGAAGAGATGTGTATGAATTACACAGCCTCCTACTCTGATATCAATTAATGAGTTTGTAAAACTCTTGATCGATTAGATCTTATAACAGGCGAATCAAGAAAGTAAAAATAGTTAGACAAAAACACAAGAATGAATCTGAATGAGTCGAATGATTCTATTAACTCAATCCTCAATAGAGCTCGATGAAGAACTTCCGCTGTAGAGGATTCTAGGGTTACAAAAATAAGAACGTAAAACGCTTATAAAAATCGCTATCAAATCTTACGTTCTAGAATGCATGCAAGCATCTATAAATAATAAACCCTACAAAGAACTCACGGATGGACAGGCCCATACCGGAGACAAAAACTAGACTATCTAACGAGCCCAAAGACGCAACACTAACTGGACCTAACATATCCACTATGTGAGCCAGGAACGTCAAATCGTTCTTTCGCAGATGCTTCAGTGCCTGGATGCACGAGATGAGGCGAAGGTTCGTGCTAGGTTTGTCTCCGTAAATAACTAGGGTCTCGTGATTGGGAAGGTGAAGGCGAACGGCCTTCTCGTGACACATAATTTCAGCATGGTGGAGGCTTAACCGGTCCATGCCAATAATCACATCGAAACTCCTAATGGAAACAGGCATTAAGTCTATTCAAAAGACGTGTTGATTTAGGGTTAGGGTGCATCCAATGTAGATTTCCCCAGTGGATTCGGTTTTCCCATTGGCCATTTCCACCGTAATGGTTTCATTGAGCTTCTGGGGTTGTTGTTTTAACAAATTTTTAAACTTATTGCTCACAAAACTTCGCTCTGCTCCGGTGTCAAATAGGATGCATGCATAAGTGTGGTTTAGGGGAAACGTACCGGTAACAACAGTGGGATCCTGAATCGCCTCCCCTGACCCATGGTCAACACCCTTCCTGTTCCTCCATTTTCGGGATTGTTGTTGTTAGGGCAATTTCGACGGAAATGCCCAGTCCTTCCACATCCATAGCAGGTGTGGCTAGGTCCTGCATTGATGCCGTCGGTGTTGGTGATGTTGTTGTTGCGGTTATTGTTGTTGTTGCTTCCTTGTTGTTGATTCTGAGGAGGGTAAGTCCTGCAGTACTTTGTCGTGTGCCCCTTCCGATTGCAACTGGTGCACTGCATCTCCCTGCATTCTCCATTGTGATGGAGACCGCACTTGTTGCACTTGGGAAGATTACAGGAATAAGGTCTAGGAGCACTTGGAGCAGCTGAGGCTGGAGCATGTGGTGCGGGCGGAACTTGCGCGGTTGCAGCATTAACCGCCACTGTTTGCTGCTTCGTGGAAGATTCAGAGCCTTGATGCCCCTTTCTCTTGTTGTTCTTCCCCTTCTTGCTATCATTTTCCTTTTTAGCTTCAGTCTCCGCTGACTTCTCACCCTTCTTGTTGTTGTGGTCATACAGCTTCTTGGCCAATCTCTTAGCACTGTCGAAAGTTTTAGGATTTGCAGCTATCACGTTTCCTTGGATCGGGGAGGTTAGTCCCCAGATGAATCGCTCGATCTTCTTTCCTTCTGAGGTGATCATGTCAGGGCATAACAGAGACAGTTCGCTAAACCTTGATATGTAGGCATCTATATCAGCATTCCGGACAGTGAGATTCCACAGCTCTTGTTCCATTTTCTAAATTTCACCACGAGGGCAGTATTCGGCCATCAACATTTCTTTCATTTCTGCCCATGGCATGGAATTGGCTACGGGGAGTGTCATGGCTTCCACGTGTCCGTTCCACCAAGTGAGCGCTTGGTCAACGAAAGTGCATGCGGCAAACTTCACCTTCGTCTCTTCAGGGCAATCGCATATCTCGAACACCGATTCCACCTTCTCGATCCATCGTTTCAGGGTGATTATTCCTCCAGTGCCGTTAAAGGTTCGTGGTTTGGCGTTTGTGAAGTCTTTATAGGAACATGTTTTGGTGGGTCCTTGATTCATTCCATTGTTCAAACTTCCGGCCCCTTGTCCGTTGACTCCTCCATTATTCCCTTGGTGAATTTGTGTTATTGCTGCGGTGATCCCAGCAGATACAGCTGCCTAGAATGCAGTTGAGTCAACTTCGGGTGGGGTTGGTCCAGGGTTTCCGCGAGTGGGTCGTCGAGGCATCTTTTTGCCAAGGAACAGAAAGATGTTGAGTATCTGTGCTTTTTGTGAGAGCATGATCCTATGAGATAGGTGTGTGGCACTAACTTAGGTACTTTCACAATTTGGCACACAATCATGGATTCGAACACATAGCAGATTACAACATCAAAGAAAAACACATAATAGTTTACTAATATTATCCACATTTGATACATGAAAATTTTGCTCGAAAGAGCATACATAAGTGATATTAGTTCGACAGCATAACGGCTCTATGAGTAGTGTAGTCACTTAAACATAGAGTCGGGGTACATAGCATAGAACCTAATGACCTAGTAAGATAAGTCTATCCCTAACACTCCATGGTGTGTCCTAATATAGTGGCAGGATCATATGCCGAAGTGTTGAGCCAGCAACTGATCCATCTCAGTCATGTCTCCAATGACCTCATCCCTCTCATGCTCAGCTTGCACTACACGTGCGTCCATGGCGAACAGCTGTTGCCGCAGGGCGGCAATCTCAGCTTCGGGAGAGCGGTTCTCCCTTGCGGGGTTCACTGGTGGGGCGGGGTGGTTCGGTTGCGCCTCGCTGTCAAATGACGTGGTGTTATCCTTGTCCGAGTTTTGTCCTTCCTCCATGTCATCATTGGTCTCCTCAAACTCATAGTTAGTGTCCGTGTACTCGTCAGGTCCGACGTCGTGTGCTCCCTCTTGATTCCCTTCAAGTTCATCTTCAAGCATCCCGTGAGCCACTAGGACTTGATGACACTAAATGCGCGGCTGTTCTCCTTCCATGAAGGCTAGGAGAAGGTATACGAATAAACTATCATTATCCTATGACTCTACAACTATTGTATATACTAAACGGAAGTTCTCTTCTTGGTGATAAAGGGGTATGTTTTTAGGTTCCCTAGCTATCACGATCTCCTCAGGACGTGTGATAGTTATACCTTGGAGAGAATGTAGTTGATCAGGTTACATCCACTCCTTGATATGACTAGAACAGTTCTGGCTTAACCGAGATACTAGCATTATCTTGTTTGGTTCAGTTTTATGTTCTTGTTCCTAATACAAGCAAGGGTGTTTGTATTGTTATGTTTTACTTGTTTTGTTCAGAGTTGTGTTAGTCCCTCTTTTGGTTTATAGTTGCATATCAATGTGTGGTTAGATATGCTAGTTCACTATAAACAGATCTCTGATACCAACCTGTCACACCCCCGAACCAGACGGCGGAAACGTCCGAGGGCTATAGTGACTTAATTGAATACCATCACAATGATTATACATGAATTATAACAACATTCATCACCATGCATTGAAATATTACAACTGATATTGTTTACATTCAGTACATTGTTTTAAACATTACAATTCCATAACATAATCCGTTTGATCATTAATCTAAGCAAAACACCATGACATCACTTGATACTTATTCCTCGGTTTACCTATTACCTGAGAATACAAGTTATTTTGAAAACGGTCAACATAAAAATGTTGGTGAGTTCATAAGCATGTTTGTGAAAATGATTTGTATAACTTTGAAAACCACCAGAAAATCCGATATTTTCTTAAAAGAGTATTGTTTATAAAAAGTGTGAAGATCCGTAAGTATGCTTGTTGATTTTTGTAAACATGTATAATTGTTGAACTTTGTATACATTACATAGGTAAAAGTGTTGAACTCCTCGGGAAAACCCGATGTTTTCCCAATACATAAAATTACGTGTCTTATTTATTGTTTTACCGATACGACGATTGTTTTTGATTACCCAAGTGACATTGGATTAATTATGGGTTGTGAGTTGTTATAATCACGCATTAATGAAAATGACTAGTTTATAACACCAATTACAAACGATCCTTTAGGCGTCGTCCGTACGACTCACTTAATCCAACCACCCTGACTTCTCTTGATTTACGCCACGAATCTGTCTACTCGATATTACCCAGGTGACATTGGATTAATTATGGGTTGTGAGTTGTTATAATCACGCATTAATGAAAATGACTAGTTTATAACTACCAATTACAAACGATCCTTTAGGCGTCGTCCGTACTACTCACTTAATCCAACCACCCTGACTTCTCTTGATTTACGCCACGAATCTGTCTACTCGATTTCTCATAGCCCGACAACCGAGGAGAAAGGAGGGTACGAAGCCCTCTTTTGTTTCCATAAGTTGTTCAAGGCTATCGGGAATGCGAAAAGAACTTGGCCCGACTCGCATTTGACTTCTCGACTTTGATAGCAGTATCAATGGGCCCTTGGGGCCCAACAGCACATTAGAGCTATTGAAAGTCCTTTTACATGGAATTAGGTCATAGAAGGCCCATTAACATGTAAGCGTGTTCCCTTCGGGCCTAAAGATCATGTTATCGGGCTAGCAAGGCCCAACAAGCACGATTTGAAACTTTCACGCCCAAAAATTGAATATTGACTCCTCGTAGATTTCGCGTGTTTATTGAAGTACTATTGTTTATTGATTTTTGTTTTGTTATTGATTTGAGACCGAATCAATTCGTTTGGTAACGATATTGGTGTTGAAAGTGTATTTGTTATTACGTTTCGCCGGTAGTCGTGGGTCTCGTATTTTGTCTTAAGGGATTTATTTGTTTAAAAGTAAGATTTTTACCTTTTCACGACCCTTCTTTGATAAAATTTGCACTTTTAGTCCTTTATATAAAAGAATTTCCATTTTAGTCCTTAAACCATTTTTCTTGACACTTTAGTATCATAACTTGTTGAAAAGACATTTTTAGCCCTAATTTACTTTGTAAATCGGTTAAGTCCTTCCAGAATGAAGTTTTCTCGGTTGGAACCCCCATTTTCGCAACTTTTACAGTTTTGGCCCAAAATAGAAAAATTTTGCATTTTTGATCCCTTTTGAATTTGAAAAAAATTTTTGACCTTTGAAATGGTTTTAATACACTTGAAATCCCCTTTTTTACAGAAAGTTGCACTTCCAGCCCCTCAAATTTAAAAATCTCGCAATTTTGAAGCTTATTGTGCCGAAAAGCCCAAATTAGCCCATTAAATTCAAAATTTACATTTTAAGCCCTTCAAAAATGTTGATGTTCAGAAAAATTGTTATAGAAACTGTTTGAACCCTTTTGGACCTCCAGAAATTATAATTTGTCATTTTGGGCCCTTAGTCTTGTATTTTTGACAATTTAAGCCCAAAAATGGGTTTTATGTCCAAATATGTTCATCCTAACCAAATGAACTATTTTTCTTGACTTGATTAGTGTAAAATGGTTTAGGTTAGGTTTATTTCCTTTCCCATGTTTTAGATCTCGGTTTACACACTTGTTGAGTAACATATTCATCACAAACACAAGATGTCACACACATACATGCATCAAAGCACACATAGCATACATTTACACATAGATCTACACATTTACTTGTATTCTCCCCCATGAAAACTCATAAAAACCGAAAAGAAGGTGGTATGAAACTCACCTTGGGTGTGGTTTCGGTTTTGGAAGGAAAAGATGAGAAGAATTCGATCCTAGCAACCTTTCTTGGAAGATCTCGAACTTGGATGCTTCTAAGGTGCTAGATCATAAGTTTGAATGAATTAAGATATGATTCTTGAATGAAATGAAATAGCTAGCTCATGGATCTAAGCAATATCTTACCTTAGATGATGATTTTTATGGAAGAAATCCCTTGAACACCTCTTAGATCTCGAAAATATGGAGAAGAAATGAGAGAGTTTCTTGAGAGAATTGTGAGTGAAATGTGTGTGTGTATGCTTGGATTCGGCCGAGAGCAAGAAAGAGAGGAGAGAAGAGAGGTTTTGAAGTGATTTGCATGAAAACATGAGATGGTGCATGGGAATCATATGGACAAATGTGAGGTGGCATGGGAAAGTCAACTCCTCATTCTTTGGGTTGGGCTTGGGCCGAGAATTGGAGAGGAAAAAGAAAAGGATTGGGCCTTGTATGCTTAAGCCTTTTTCATGGTTATGTTAAGTGATGTTTGGTCCAAATAAATATAAATGTGATTTTTATGACCTATTAGGGCTAAATTAGATTAATTATGGCCCAATATGGTCCATTTAAATAATTTATTTCATTCTAGGCCCGATATGGCCCAAAATATTGAAATAAATGGAAGTGGGTCCAATTAGAGCCCATTCAAGAGTTCTAAGCCCAAGATAGTCCAATTGGAAGCTTATTGGTCCATTGGGCCCAATAAGGAAATCCTAATCCATAATGGACTTAAACAAGGATTTCTAAGGTTTCCAATTGCTTATTGACTACTTGAAATGCTTACATGAGGTGTTTGATTGAAATTCTGTTGTCATAGAGTAAGCATCATACATGCTCTCATGTCTTTGATTCATAATTTGGCTTAATTGTTGCAGTTACAAGGCACAAAAAATTTTAGTTGTGACATCCTTCTACTTCCCTCCTTTAATGAAACTCGGGAACATCAATTTCTTTTATTTTCTTTTCATTTCCACCCATTTCCTTTCCTTTCTCCCGTTAAGTTGTACTCGGGAACGGGGTGTAACTGCAAGCTACTGGACACTATAAATACCATTCCCTGTGCACTCCATATTTTCGTACCACTCTAATAATTCTTAGAGTTTTTGTCCCATCTCTCTCTCTCTCCCTCTCTCTCTCTCTTGTTCCAAGAGTTATTTTCTTACATCAAATAGTTTTGTATTGTTAGCATTGAACAATTAGAGGTAGCCTACTCTGGTTACTCTTCCTTGGCTTGTTGAATTTGATCTATACATCAAAGGTCTACTAGCAAATTTGGTTTTGCTAAAGGTTAGTAAACTTCTATCCCTCTTGTTGTTATTCATATCAATTACGTTAAGATCTTTGTAGGTTTTAGAATTTTCTTGCCTTAGATTAAAATTATTTGTTTCCGCTGCTATGTAATTAATTTAGGAAGTATATAGAAAACCTATCAATAACAACTTTCAAAAACCGCTTCAAATGTGGACCTATGGTTTCAAAATGTTGCAACTTTGATCATTTTCTAACTTTATCATAGTAAAGTTGGGTTAAGTATACATGAAATGACAAATTTACCCATTTGACAAAAGCCAACATACCATCACCCCTTTACTCTCTCATCTTCTACCCATATGAATTGTGGTTGAAGGTAGTGGCGATGGCCGAAGGTGATGATGGCGGTGGTGGTAGTGGTTGAAGGTAGTGGAGGTTATTAAAGGTAATGGTGATGGTGGTTGAAGGAGATGATGGCGGTGGTGGATATTGTTGAAGGCAATGACAATGGTGGTGGTAGTGGTTGAAGGCGATGGTGGTGGTAATGGTTATTGAAGGAGGTAATGGTGGTGATGGTAGTGATGGTAGTGGTGGCAATTGTTGAAGGTGGTGCTAGTCCATGTTGAAGGCGATAATGTTGGTGATGGAAGTAGCTGAAGGCAGTGATAGTGTTGGTGGTTAAAAAATGACAAATTTGCCACTTTTTGAAAAGCACAAGGACCAATTTTGAATTTTAACAAGGGCAAATTGGTATTTTTTTTAAAAACTAATGAAGAAAAGTAGAAGAAATGTTTTTAAAAAAATGATCCATGCCATTTTTTAAACCACGTATTTCTCAAAAATTAGCTTCACCTTGTCACTTTTCCAAAACCAAACCAATTTGAAATGTGTCTATATTTAAAAGCTTTAAGATATATTTAAGGGAAATCTCCAATAAAGTCCTAAAATTTTGGCCCGGTTTATGTTTTAGTCCTAAACTAATTTTTTTTTTACGAAAAAGTCCTAAAAACCGACAAAAGTTTGCATTTTGACCCTTTTTGACTGGTTGGAACCGGTAAGAAATTAATTTAGGACTATTTCATAAATTAACCCAAAAATTGGACTTTTCTGCAAAAACAAAAAATATTAGGGCTTTTCTGCAAACAAAAACCTTATTATTATTATTATTATTATTATTATTATTATTATTATTATTATTATTATTACTATTATTATTATTATTATTATTATTATTATTTTAGAAATATAAATAAGTATACTATTTTTTAAATTTGTTATTATTAATATTGTTAATAATACATATAAATACATTTAAATTGAAAAAATATTAAAGACATTTTATAAAGGTGAAGGTTGAGCGGATGGTAATGCTTTAAGCATGGAAATCATAAATGTTTGTTTGTATATTCTAACTTTGTATATGGTCATTTCATATTTGTTATTATTGTTTTTAATTTAGAATATTAACATTTAACAATTTAAAAGAAGCTACTGATTTTTCAAATTGTTTACAAATAGTGAGTGTGTGATATGCATGTATGTCTTGTGTGTAAGTATTTGAATTACCAAAGTGTGTTGCTCTTTTTCATTACTTTATCATTGTGGTTTTTTTTGAAAACATAGCAGATATAGTGTGATAAATCAAAACAAGTCATATTACTTTCTATTAAACAAGATATCGTAATTAATATTTTCGAATTTTGATATGGGCCACCAATGTAAATATTTATTGTGGATCTGTTGGATTTGAAAAGAAATCATTCTACCTTAAGAAATTTTATATACAAAGTGAGAAATCATTTTATCTTAAACTATTTATACACAATTTTACAAATATGCAACTTCTTTTAAATTGTTAAGTGTTAATATTTTGAATTGAAAACAATAATAAAAAATGTGAAATGATCATATACAAAGTGAGGACATACAAACGATATTCATGATTTCAATGCTTAAAGCATTACCATCACCACCACCATCACCTTTAAATAATTTCTTTAATATTTTTTTTTATTTAAGTCTATTTATATGTATTATTAAAAATATTAATAATAATGAATTTAAAAATTAGTAATACTTGTTTATATTTTTAATATAATAATAATAATAATAATAATAATAATAATAATAATAATAATAATAATAATAAGGTTTTTGTTTGCAGAAAAATTCTAATATTTTTTTTTGCAGAAAAGTCCAAATATTTTGGGTCACTTTGTAAAATAGTCTCAATATTTTGGGTCAGTTTATAAAATAGTCCCAAATTAATTTGTTGTCGGTTCCAACCGGTCAAAAAGGGTCAAAATGCATACTTTTGCCAGTTTTTAAGACTTTTTTATAAATAAAAATTAATTTAGGACTAAAACGTAAATCATACCAAAATTTTAAGACTTTATTGGAGATTTCCCGGTATTTAATTGTTTTGAGCTTGAAATATTTGTTAATAGCATAACATGCACATGGCACGATGACATCATATATTTTTGTATTACACCCTCATTTTTACCAAGTTATATATTATTTTCCCCTTGCTGTCCTTTCACTTTTTAAAAACTATGAAATATTAACCTCTGACTTCTAATCACTCTATATTTTTAACGATAAAATTAATTTAAAAAAAAAAAAAAACCTAATAAATATGAAATGATCACACCTTTCTATTTTACTTTGTCACGTAGGCCTCATTTTATTTTTCTCTCACTGCTTAAAACCTAGAAAACTGTAACCTCTCATTTCCTTTCACTATTTTAACAATAAAAACAATTTTAAAATTCCTAATAAATATGATATTGTGACCTCTCATTTCCCTTCGCTTTATTTTCATTTTTAATAATCAAAAAACTCTTAATAAATATGAAATTAAAAAAATGAAACTATTTCATAACATCAAAATACAAATTACATAATTAAAATTAGAAAGTAAACTAAAATATTAAAATAAGCAAGCTACAATATTTCTTTTTTTATTCTATACGATCATATGATATTTTATTTCAATTCTTTTCGGTCGTTAAATCTTTTACATAATTTAAAGATGTCATATATACTTGTGGTTAGGATGTTATGATATTTAATAAATAAATAATTATAATATGTGAAAGTTCAAAACATTTCAAACCAAACTAAATGATTAATATTGAATATAAAAGAAATATGAAGGGTTGATTTGTAACTTTGTTTCAACCGGATGCAACTTACCGTGCGTCATTTTCTTTTCCTCCGGCAACCATCACAACACACTTTGCGCTAGCCCTTTGGAAAATACTCTTTATCCGACCCGATTTTTTGGGTATAAGGTAAATCAAGTATCGTGTAAATTTTTTCAGATGTTCAAGTCACCCAATTTTTTCAGCTCGGGTATAGGGTATGTTTGTTGGGTTTCGGGTATATCCGAATTACCCGAATTATTTTAAAAATTCTTTGTTTTTTTTCCGTAGAGCTTGTACTCTGTAGCAGTTATTTGATTATGCTTAAACTAACTATCATTATTGTAAAACATGAATCTCTTTTATTATGGCAGTATCATACTAACAATATTAAAATCAATTGTTTATATATCACCATGTTCTTTAAAACTTAACTATTTTCTAGATTATAGTTTTTATTGCAACTAACAAACTCATTATCTTGACGAAACTTCTGAACATGGCAAAACTTATGGCTACAATTATCTTAAACATTTTAAACTTTCAAACTAAGATCTTCAAGTATTTGTTTTTTTAACATCGTATTAAATTAGAGACAAAACTTCAAAAATGGTCTCTGTGATTTCTGAAAATATCAAGTTTAGTCCCTAAGTTCAAAAAATCTCACAGATGGTCCCTGTGGTTTCAAAACTTTTAACAAATACTGTTAGCATTTAGCCTTTAAGTGAAGGGCATTTTTGTCATTTCACAACCACAAGGACCTTTTATGAAGTTTTGCCTTTTTTTAAAAAAAAGGAAAAAAAATATAATTATTTAATATTAAAGGTCTCTCTCTCTCTCTCATCCATGCCCAGATTATGACCCCATCTGCAAAAATATGAAGTTGTATGTTCTTTACCATCTTAGACCTCGCCGACATCACCATTTCCATCAAAGAAACACTCCCACCCTTTCATCCCGTCGACAGTGGAGGAAAAATTAAGAACTAAAACGGAATGGAAGAGGGCAAGAGGGTTACATGAATTTTGGGATGAACTTGAGGTGCGATTGAGGGGATTTCGGTAGAGGGTGCCGACTGTAATAGGGTGGAGCTGAAACTTGGTGGTGGCTGGGTGAGACCGTGTACAGACACCCAAAGGAGATGAAGGTGAAGGCTGTGAAATCACCGAAGAAGACACATCCAAATCCAATTCAAAGAGGTTTTCTTCTTCAGCGAAGGAGCTTGTAGATCTGCCGAAGTCATCAGATCCAAACCAGTTTTATGGTTTTCAGTTCAGACTTGAAGATCCGTTTCTGCTCCGACAGGAACCGCTAAAAAGGACAATGGACACACATGATGAACACCACCGGGAATGACGAAGAACTCCAGAAATCTTGAATTATTTTGTTGTGTTTTGTTGATCAAGAATTGATGGCGAGTTCATTGTGGGTTTTTAATCCAACTATGGATTTAGAGAAACATTCGGTTATCTCCACTGAAATCGATCGGTTCATAGTCAGGGATCTGAGAAAGAACATCAGTGTGAGAGTTAGTTCGTCGATGGTGGCCATGGAGGATGGTTCCGATTTTGGAGTGTATGGTTTGATTTTTTTTGTGACAAAGTTCTTCTCCAACGAGAAGATTGTCGGAGGTGTAAGTGGTGACAGAGAAAGAAGACAAACTTCCCACCACTGCTTCACACACACACACACACACACAGAGGGGTGGGGCCCTTTAATATTAAATAACTACATTTATTATTTTTTTATTTTTAAAATAAGGCAAAACTTCATAAATGGTCCCTATGGTTGTGAAATGATAGAAATGCCCTTCACTTAACGGCTAAATATTAACGGAGTTAGCAAAAAGAATCATTTGTTAAAAGTTTTGAAACCACAGGGACCATCTGTGAGGTTTTTTGAACTTAGAGACTAAACTTGATATTTTCAGAAACCACAGAGACCATTTTTGAAGTTTTGTCTAAATTAAATTAAGATGTTAAAAGATTACTTGATATCTTAAGTATTATTGAATAAAAAATCCTAATGTTCAAAGTTTGAGTAACTTTGTTTATGTCTCATTTGTTTATATAAAACTAATAAAGCACAACGTATTTATTTCATTAAATTTATTTTCAGGTGCAATTAAAAAATATATATATATATTTTAGGTAATACCCGAATTACCCAAACACAACCCACTACCCGTATTACCCAAACCCGAATTACCTGAACTTAATTTGGGTCAGATAACGTGTATCTTTTTTAACATGAAAAACTTGAATTACCCGAAACCCAAAAAAATTACCCGATCAACACCCCATTTTGTGCACAAGCACAATGATGTGGTGTTACAGTTAACTAATGATAAGGTACGGATATCACATTATCACTCCTTGAAACATTATCTGATAGCATGAATTATGAATACGTACCTCAAAATTGATTTCACATAATTTTTACATTTTGTGATCCATTACTTTGTTTCCAACGAAAACATATAAACACTTCTATCAAGATAAAGGGGTGCAAATTTGGAACAATTTTCAATTTCTTGTGGATCTTGCACAAATTTCTCATCTATATTTTAAACAGGATCTCGATCTAAAGAGTATGTTACACTTTATTCGGGATTGCGTTTAATGGTTGCATCTAACTCATAATCTTATACCTACCATTCTACCAACCCTATGCAACTATACAAAACACTAAAAAAAGTTATTGGCTCAAATAAATGTTATCAACCACAAAGCATTACACTTTAAATCACGAAAACAACTTACTGGTCTGTCCTTTATCAAGCGATTATAATTCAAAATTTGAATAATGTCTGAAAATATAAAGACAATAATATTTTTTTTTAATGTCTATGTAGACTAAAATCCCAAAGCCGAATGAAAAATTATATATGAAAATGAATTTTAATTGACAAATCGATTTGAATGTTAATAATATAACTTCAATCAAACAACTTGGTAGCTCTCGGTTACCAATTGAGTCCTCTGTGAATACTTCGGTGGAGCTCCCCCTTTTAGCGGCACAATACTAGCCACCTATAAATTATTCTTATTCAGTCTGTATACTGTGTACTGTGTACTGAAAAAAATTGCAATTTTTTGTGACAGCTAAAAAGGTGGGGCAAGGGCTCGCTTTCAATCTCTCATTTGTGTAAAAGACATAAATACCCTCCTCATCTTCATCATTAAAAATAACTTTAGAAAGTTTGTCCAGTCCGGTTCAATCCCATGTAACAAACGCGGAAAGCGTTTGTTGCACAGGACATGACTGAACTGAACTGGAGAAGCTTTCTAAGGTTATTTTTGATGATGAGGATGAGGAGGGTATTTACGTCTTTTACACAAATGAGAGATTGAAAGTGAGTCCTTGTCTTACCTTTTTTGGTGTCACAAAAAATTTGCAATTTTTATATGTAGAAAGTGTACCTTCATGCTGCTGAAAGTACTTGTTGCAGAGAAGCGAACAGAAATTGGGAAGAAAACCGAGGTGTCAGCTGGTGGAACAACAAACTCCATTGACCCACTACAATTTTTTATATATATATATTTAGCAAACTCATGATTCTATAAATTAAAAAAATATATATTACAAAAAAAAAAAGTAAGAACATTGAAGACTTGCCTGCGGTTGGAGTTATCAATGAGAAGTATAGTCCACTCCAACATGGCATTTCTGGAATCAAACCTGCAAATGGGAAAGAAAAAAAAAAGATCCATGTATAAGTGGTTTATTGTATTATAATATAATATAATATAGTTATATAAAGAAGGATTAGTTTTACCTCCATTCTCCATCAACTTGTCTTACATTTGGGGCTTCTCTAAGAGCAGGAAGAGGGACAGAAATAACAACATTTTGTAAATCAAACATTGAAGAAGCTTCGTATTCAATGCTAACATACGTTTCATTTCCAGAAACAGAAGGCCAGCAGTTAACTGTTTAAATGTATATAAAAAGTTTTTATAAGTTTTTGGAATAGCATAGGGGCAAAGTGGTAATTTAGCGGTGATTGGGAGTGGGGACTTACTAGTCAATGGGACGGCTGACTCGTCTTTACTTTGCATTCTCCATTTGAGGAGACCGAGGCCATCACCAGATTGGCCAGCTGGAAATGGACGGTTGGGATCTTTGGATCCAAGAATGTTTTCATTGGAGAACAGTTCTTTGTTGATGTTGGGATGTGTCTTGAATTTGATCTCTGGGTTGCTTGCACTTTCAATCTGCATGATTTTATATTTAATTTTAGAGTAAATTACTGAAATCGTCCCTATGGTTTGGTCAAAATTACTAGTTTGGTCCCTAATGTTTTTTTTGCACTCGGATCGTCCCTGTGGTTTGATTTTGTAACGTTTTTCGTCCCTTATATAAAGTTAGGGACAAAACATAGAATTTTGACCAAACTATAGGGACAAAAAACGTAATAAAATCAAACCATAGGGATGATCCAAGTGTAAAAAAAATTAGGGACTAAACGTGCAATTTTGACCAAACCATAGGGACGATTTCAGTAATTTACTCTTAATTTTATAGTTTTTAGGGTATGGGGAATGGAATGGAATGAGTGGTTACATTTGTTTGGTTGGAAGGAATGGAATGAATTTTGTTATGAATTCTTATGACATAGTTTTAGATTATACTCTACATTAGTTAACTATAATTAATATGTTTATTTATAAAAGTTTAAAGGCAAAAAAAAAATAGAAAAGCTAGTAGAGCCCGAATATAATTTTAATACAGAATACTTTTGTTAGTTGGTTTAGAAAATAAAATAGTAATTATCGTGAATTTTTTTGATAATAATTGTGTTATTAAAAATTAAATACATAACACTGGGTTATATTTAAATTTTTCATTACATATATAAAATTTAAACAAAATAAAAACATATTTAGAACCCAAATAAGATTTTAATTATGTTTAAAAACAAAATTGTAACTCAACTGAAACCCTGGAACTTTATAAAAATCTGTGTTAGTAAAAACTAAATAAATGAAAATGGGTTATACTGTAATTTTTCATTCCATTCCAGGAAAAAATAAATAAATAAATATTTCCGGACTAAGAAACGAAAATTGACAATTTTGAGATAAATCATATTCCTTCAAGAATGATTCATTCCATTCCATTATACAAAACAAAGACCTATTCATATCAATGGAATGAACCATTCCATTCCTCTCCTTTGGCTTTCCTGATTCCATCATATGAAATGCAGGAATAGTGAATGTTTTGTCTATGCAAAAAAGACGTAAATGCCCTCATAATAAAAAGAAAGGGGGTTAGGGTAACAGAATGAGACCTGATTCCATCATATGAAATGCAGGAATAGTGAATGTTTTGTCTATGCAAAAAAGACGTAAACACCCTCCTGATAATAAAAAAGAAAGGGGGTAAGTAAGGGTAAGAGAATGAGAACCTGAACATGGATAAATCCATCATCTTGATTAAGTATTTGGAGAGACAAAGTTCCCTGAACATCAAAATTACTAAGACCACCATCTCTCTTTAATGTCACATTGAGTTTCTCTTCAGCTGTAAAAGTGATTGGATCAGTAAGTGGTTGTGCAGCAGGTCTGGTTGGATTAGTACTGGGGCCCACATCTTCAACAATCATTTCCCCTTCAGCTTTCAGTGATTCCAAGAACTGGTTTGTTCTTTGTGATTTCCCTAGTTTCATTCCCATGCCTTTAGCTGGAGCTGCAACTGAAGCAGCTGGACGACCTAAAAGGGTAAAAATGTAAATAACCAAAAACAAATTTTATATCTGATTGGTTGATATGAACAGTTGCAAACCTTTAGATTTGGTTGAGAAGGAGTCGACATCAGAGGTTAATCCAAATCCAGAAGAACCTCCAAATGTATTACCACTTGAAATGCCCATATCATTGCTAAAAGAATTATCCATTCTTCCAATTGAACCCATTGACCCCATTGAACTCATGGATTGAAGAGATGAATAGCCACCCTTTTCCAGTTTGCCCCTCTCTATCTGAAGAAATGATGCAAAATTGTTGTAGAGGAGATACAAAAGGAAGGGTAAAAAAGTCATAATCATTGACAGTTGACCTTACCTTGCTTTTATCGATCTCATTAGCTTTACGCTTCATAACATCTTTGGTTTCGTTGATCTTGCTTTGCAATACCAATTTGTGCAATCTTTCTTCATGACTCTCCATCTCACAGTATTGCCTGACTTGAGCAACAGTGACATTTTCCTTGTGCCCAAGGGAAATGACTTCATCAAAAGCAAAAATCAGCTCAAATGCATGCTTGCAAATGCCTTCTTCATCTAAAGAGGCAGAAAACTCAGGGACCTATGGAGAGTTAAGGAAGATTTTGTAACCCTTTTAAACAAGATAGTAAGATTTTTACATGTAAAACCAAGAAGAAAACTATAACTAAAAGGATACAACTTTAGAGAGAAGCCTCAGTGTATCAAGATCCTCAAGAATATTGCTTTGCTTGTTTGTAACAAGCAGCAGATATATACCCTCCATTGGCTGATACACATAGCGCACATTTTCAGTCTCAACATAAGTGTGTTGTTTCCCACTTCCAATCAATTTAGGAAAAGCTGCAAGAAGTCCCTCAATTCTTATTCTAGACATGTCCACAAACTGCCTTGAAACAAGAGCTGTAGAAGGATTATACGATTATTAGTAAACAAAAACTGTTTGCAGTATATTAAACACGACATATATACAGAAGGATTTGATGACACAAGAAAATCAAGATGCTAGGTTGAAACATCACTTGGGGAAAGGAAATCCCCTCACATAAAGCACATTTCTGAGGGCTTTGATCCCATGTAGAACTATTCTTACTATGTATAAACAAGAGGGTAAATAAAGCAATCAAAAGATTAGCCAAAGTGAATCCTATTAGGAAATGCTATTCAGTATACTGCTTTCTCAGTGGGAGTATTATGTCTATTATGGCTCACACCTCATAGTAGACTCTCTCGACACTATGTTGCACATTATGACAATGATCCCATCAAACCAAGATAACAATGCCAAATGATAGGAATAACAAGATGATGAAACAGTCTCTGATCTGGGCCATAGACATCGACATGGTATTAGATTAGCAAATTAGGCCAGATGCAAAGAAGCAAAGCTACGAAACTGAAAGTTCTGCAGTATTCATAACACTTCAAAGCAACTTCTATTAAAATGATATCGCTTAATTGAAGGAGGTTATCATAAGTGCACTCATTTAGAACATACAAGGGTAAAAACACTACTAAATCGACAAAACGTTCTTAGCTGGTTGTAATTTTTCTTTCGAATGCAGAAAAACTACAGATTTGTATCACATCTGATCTTATTGTAGGATTTGAAACATAGAGAAAATGTCAAAATGAAATTAAGATCTCACCTTTTCCAGATTTACTGGTTACGGATGCTGCTAGAACAACCTATTATGAAAATTAAAAAAAGAGTTAGAAACCAAATCTACGCTCCAGAAATCAAGAGATCACAATTGACGCCGAAACTCCAATGCGATTTCAGATTTGAAGATGAAGATTAAAGGATTCAGATATGCAATGAGATTGATTACCATTATGACCAGAATTGGGATTCAACAACTACAGAACCAAATGCAAATGTTTGAACACGCCTACAGATCTAAATAAAACAGATCAAGGTGTTAGATCAATGTAATCGGAATAAGAAGGTGACGGATGTGGTAATGAGATCGCATAGGGTGAAAACGCACTTTCAGATGATTGCTCCGGCGAAGGAAAATAGCAGAGAACCTGTGAAAGGGTTATTCAGGTTTTCTGGTGAAGAGAAATTCACATCTTAAACAAGATGAGTTGAAAATATTATATTAACAACCCCGAAGTTTTGACTAAATTCTACTTGCACACACATTTTTTTAGCTCTACATTTAAACTTTTGTGAACTACAATAGTCAATAGTAATAATATAATAGAAATATAAGAAAGTTTTTTTTTATTGCAAAATGAAATATAAAAGTAAGATGCTATAATACACAGAATAAATGGAATTACATTGTTATATTTTGTGTTTTATGATGGAAGTTTACAAATTTTTGTTATAAAGACTTTAAACCATTTATCTTTCTATTTCTTGCAAGGGGTATATATTAGATGAATCAAAATATTATTTCGGTTTTTGTAATACTATTCCATTTAAGAATGATTTTATGCTTAATGAACTAGGTGGTACATATATATGTTTTTTTTGTTTTTTAAAATGAAAAACCGGATCACGATTCATTTTAATGATGTCCCATTTTATATTTCTGCATGGTTGCTTATTAGGGTTGGTTAGAATGGAATCATATTTGTGTACATATAGTAGGGTTGGAATGGAATCATATAGTAGGGTTTGTTGGTTTCTAATTATGGTTTGAATGGAAACATGTGTATGATATAGTATGTTTGTATGAGTGAGAAAAATACGGTTATATGCATGTATTGTATTGATTTATGATGTGATAGAATGGTTAAGTCACTCATACAAATATAATTATATGAAGTTATATGACTGTATTGGATTGTATTAGACTAATATATTATGAGATGCGGAGTACGGTTAAGTAGCCATACTTGTAGGGTTCGAAATATATTGTGAGACATCAAAGTGTCTTTGGTCATGTCTAGTGTCGAAGTCTGTTTTAATGTATTCGTTATATGTATTTCAAAAGGACAGTTTAGATTTCGAAGCTTCAGTGTCTTAGCCCTTGTGTATTTTTTGTGCTTCTGTTAACTCCTATAAATAGGGGTAAGTATATGTTGGATTAATGTCTAAGTCCATAACTATAATTGGTAAGACTTGACCCGACCCGGCATGGTCCATTTGGGTTGCATGGCATCATGCATTTGGATAGACTAAATGAGAGAAATAAGACACTTAAGGTTTGTTAATATATTATAAGTTCTAATATATTAATAAGATTATTTAATTAGAATTGATCAAGAATTAATCTAAGATTAATTAAGTGATCAAAAGAAGACTAATTAAATATATGGATTGATTGTGCAAATCATCCATAACTTATATAGTGGGCCAAAGCTCCATGGATAATCAAGTTGGGTTAAACCCATAGGATGCTCCATGGATGCTCCATGGAGATTACATAACCCATGGGTCATGGAAATTAAAGGTCATGACAATTAGGGTTTACATGGTGTAACCCTAATTGTAACATACTATATAAGCATCATATTATTCACCAAAATCGGCACTAGTGTGTGTAAAAGAAGGGCTAACCCATTTCATGAGTTGTGGATTTCTCTCAAGTCATTCCAAGTGTATTTGGTGTTGTGTGAACCATTTGAGGTGTCACACTTGAGGCACTAGGCACTCAAGCTTCATGAAGACATTCTACATCAAAGAGGTATGTATTCTATCTTGTTATATTCATTATTTTGTATGCTAGATTAGGATAATACCTTGGATGTTCATAATTGCATGTATAATAGAGAAAACATAGATCCAAGGTATTTAGGGTTGCATGTACACTTAGGAGTGTTAGAATGCTCAAAACCCAACAGTGGTATCAGAGCCTAGGCTTGTTTTCTTGTTATACTTGCAAAAGTAGCTGAAAATCGAGTTTTGATGCTGTCTGCCCAGCAGACTCGCCGAGTCCAAGGCAAAATGCATCCAACTCGTCGAGTTGGTTCGTGCACTCGACGAGTTGGACCCCCAGACAACATATATTCGACTTTTTTGGCTGGAATTGGACTAGGAACATTACCCTAAGATGTTTTTGAACTTATAAACTTGTTTTTGATGTGGTAATGTTCATGCTAATCCAATTTCAAAGATAATTGTCAATAGATTCATGTTTTGTATTAGTTTAAGGTTTAGACTAATTACATGAAAAAGTTTGATTTGAATTATCTTGTTCTTATGAGTTGCTTAGATTAATAGGAAGTTATGTGAAATTGTTGTTTTCAATCCAAATTAATCTAAGAGTTGATTCTAAAATGTGTTTTTGTAACTTGTCTTCAAGTTATATGAAAAGTCACATTTAAGTTTCATAAAACTCATAAAAGTTGGCAAAGGTTACAAAATGAAGAGTCTTATCTCATTGAATGGTTTTATGACTCCATAACTTGTCCTCAAGTTATGGAAGTTCAAGAGTCACTTCATTAAGTAATAAAATGTGTAACCTTAATTAATTCCATAAGTTATAAAATAAAGAAAAGTTAATTCTTTTATTAGTTTAAAGTCTTCCATAACTTGTCCTCAAGTTACAGAACTTGAAGAGTTTTTAATTAAAACTACTTTAAACACATAAGTTATGGAATTAATTAGTTTTGAATAGTTTTCAAAACTTGCCCTCAATTTTTGGAATATGAAAAGTTTTCACTTATGAATACTTTAATTCCAAGTTAGCCCTTAGAATTTTAAAAGTTAAAATTCAACCCTTATACTTTATAATATTATAAGTTAATAATATTTATATATATGTATAAGAGTAAAGTCGGTCTTACCGTTAGTAGGCCTCATTCACGAAGTCGTTCTATAAGGGGGGTATAAGGTTACTGCCTATAAAATGGTAGTTTAATGGGTGTCCACTCTCAACCACCGCTTCCTTGACCGCTGGAGGGTCGTTAGCCGAACGGGTAGGACAAGGACTATAATTCTCCCTTCATTAAAAGTATTAATGATAAATACTAAGTAACTAAATCTTTTATAAATACCCAATCTTAGTTACTTAGGAAAATGTGAATAAGGTGCTAATCCATGAAATTACACTTTGCACTTTGTTTAAGTCGGTTAGTGGAGCGTGTGTGGTTAACCGGCACACTAACTCGTATTTAACAAGGTAGGCAAAGGGTAACTTAATGTTTATCATAGTATCGATGGAGCGTGTGTGGTTAACCGACACATCGTTTGAGGGGTAAACATTTTAGGGTACCAAGTAATTTGCATGGTTACTTCACACCTTGTTTTGTGATCCTCGACATCCCAGTCACAAAACCTGAAGGGCACACTCGAGATTGAAACATGCCATTGAACAGTTCAATGAATCTCAAAAGATCTAGGAGTTTCAAATATAATTAAAACCTAATAATACATTTTGTTTATCTTGGTGGAAATTGGTGAATCGTCATTCACCTACCGTCAAATATTTTATAGCTTGGATTACGGCATCCCTCTTCTAAGTTATAAAATAGTTTGTAGGGTCCTAACCTTAATATTTCTTATTGGGTGTTATATTAAGGACTTTAGATCAACTATCTTGAACATCTCCCAAAAGATGTCTGGTTTAAATATTTATGATCTTCCCAAATCTCTTGAAACAAGCTTTCTTAAATGAAGATGATGTCCCATGGAAATCATACTTCTTTCACCTCCTCCAATTATTCTCCCTAACCCACAAGTTATTGAAAAGTTTAAGGTCACTCAAGCCCTATTGGCAAGCAAAGGTCTATGTGTGATCATATCTTGGAGATGTAATCACATATTGACAAGCCGGGAGAGTTGGGTGTCAAAGTCTTGAGAAAGATGGTGGCTCAATCGTCTTGTAAGTCACATAGTGAGTTCTTTTGGGATTCCTATGAACTAGACTATGAAAATACCCTTAATGATTTTATCTATTTGCTAAGATCAACTTCCTAAAAATTTATGGACATTGACAATGATGACATTGGATATCTAGTAAAGCTCTCTCTTCCCAGTGGAAAAGGATCGGCCATAGTCAACTATGTTGACCAAATGGTAAAGAGAAAAGCTAAGTTTGTGATAGTCCTATGTACCATTACCAAAGGGTCCATATGTTTAATTGCCAAAGGAAGGGGCATTGGTTGCGAAGCTGCCAAATTTACCTAAGGATGTTAAATTCAATAAGTTTGACTCTACTTCAGGAAAAGTCCACTATCTAACTCTGTTAAGTTTCTATTCTGAGATTCTTATTACATGATGTGACTGGGTCACATGTTGATATTTTAAGAATCAAAGAAAAGTGAAGAAACTTAAAGAAATAATATGTTGAATCTGATCGCGTAGATGGATTTCTATCGCATAGTTTGAAGATCGGATTCTTGAGCTACTTCTTAGGAGTTATGATATATTGCTTAGGAATAGATAACAACAAAGTTTTCATGTGCTTTTGCACTGTAAGGATAGTTTTCCGCAAAGTTTTAAAATAAAAGGAAAATTTCTGATTTTATTTATTTTAAAATATCCTTACAATGGCATTTGTGAAAATTTTTGTTGCTTATAATGATTCCATTAAGAGCAAGAGTGGAAATATGAATTTGATTCTTTCATTTGTGGTAGAGTCTAAATTTACCAAATAAGGAAAGATTCTCATCACCCAAGTTTTAGTTGGATAGAAACTTGGAATCATGCAAGTTGTATAGCATGATGAATGAGAACTTTCAAGTATTGGAAAATTAAGACTAATTACTTGTTCACATGGATGTGTGAGTCAAGTAACGGACTAAGGGATCGAGTACACATTCTTGTGCACTGATTAAGTCCACCACAAAAGATCGATAATATTATTCGTCATAATTTACTATAGCTCAGTACGGCTATACTTACAAGCTTAAGTGTAATTCTGAGACATTGGAAAAAGGCTCCAATGTATGACATAGCGAATAAGAAGAATCAACTTAGGCAGAAGGATAAAAGTTTCTCAAATCTGAAAAGATGGGAGAGTACTTTAGTATCGTGTTATATAATCATCTTAATGATTTAGAGACCTTATCACAATTCATCCTCTAAGTGCATTCTGATAGTTAAGAAGAGGGGTTATGAATTGTTGAAGTGGTTAAATCAAGAAGATGATTCATACTTCGTTCCAAAAACAATTCTTAGAGTTATACTCTAAGATTGTAACTTGAGTGACATGTCTTAAAGAAGGTTTAAAACACTTATCAAATGTAAGAGTAAAAGTTTTCTACTCTTGTACATTTGAAATTGGTAAGTTGTGATGTTTTGGATAAAACAAAGATCAACTAAGGCCAATTGTGTGAAGTGTTTATCTTGATTAAAATCCACACTATCTCTTGAATATCTGACAAGGAAGTCTTATATGTCAAGAGGAAAGTGGGAGTCTTTAAGGTCTTGAAAGTATCAAGAACCAATCAAGAATAAAACCTGAAGTTCTTCACTAGCACACGACTTGAGGTTTATAACCTATCGTGTTGACATATTATGTGGCCATTCCAGTTAAAGTTGGCTTTGCATATGAGTTCTTAGAGTTCTCAATTGGTTGCACAACAACTTGGAAGCAATGGCAGGCCCTTGAGCTGCCAGGTGGCAAGAAATTAACATTGAGTTCAGTCCATATGAGTTTGGATTTGTCATTATCCTTGTCTTGTGCCTATGGTTTTGACAATTCACATGGATAAGAACACATACACCATTAAATCTAAGGGTCATAAGGTTTCTCTCCGATTCATGAAAATGATGGTGAGGAAACACTTCCACCAAGTAGATTTGAAGTAGATAGCAATTGTGATATTTGCATTCTCAAAGTCGTTAGTGGAGCTGTGTGGTTAACCGGCACACTAACATGGACTTGTGAGAAGTGGCAAAGGTCTAAACAGCTGAGACTATGATTACGGCATCCCTTTTCATAGTTCTAAAATTGTTTAGACACACCTGTGAGCTATCTAAAAGAGGTGTATGATTTTGATAAAGTTTTATCAAAACAATCTAGTATCAGAAATCTGAACTTTGGTAAGAAAGTCAGCTAATTTCTGAGTACATGTCAAAGCTAGTGGGAGCATAAGTGTTATGCTAATAATCATCATGTTAGTGGGAGCATGATAATTATGATAAAGGTTGCAAGTTAGCAATGTTAATTATAGAAAACAAAAGTTTCAACTGGGAAAGAGTTGTTTTGCTATAGATAAGGGAGAGGAAATTATACTTCATCTCAAATATAAAAGCTTAAATTGAGGTTTTAATCGTATTTAGTCAAGGATATATATATATATATATATATATATATATATATGAATTTCATGTTGGAATGGCTCAACATAAGGAAATTCTTTATATGGGTCCACTATTTGCGTTCTAAAATTCGATTATGATTACGACATCCCTTTTCATAATCTGAATTATGAGAACTTGGTAAATAGAAATGGAAATGTTATAGCAAAAGACTGGTTTAGTCTTTATGTGAGACATCATGAATCATGCCCCATATGCTTCGGATATAGGATCGATTACATGTGCTATATTCATCCTTTCTAAAATTTTCCAAATGCCTGGGGCATTAAGATAGGAAAAGGTCTAGAATTGGATATGACTAAAAGGATTAAACAATTGTCAAGGACAATCTAAGGTTTACCAAAGATTGGTTGCTCAAGGACAGTTGGAAGTATAGTGATAATTCTAGAAGGACCATATTGACATAATCTGTAAGGAGGCAACTCTTGTTCAGAAGTGATAGTCAAAATGGAATCTGGAAATGTTTCAAAGTTAGAAATTATTTAATCTGTGTAAGATTAGGAAATTTAATGCAAGAAGGATGTTTCCAAGGAGCTGATCTCTTTTGGAATGCTCTGTAATGATTGTTGTCAAGTCTTTCTGACTTTGTGCATAATCATTACAAGAAGATCAATGCATATAAGTTTAGAATCTAATAGATTTCAGTAAACGGCATGAATTTGGAATTCTTGCATTTGCAGTAAGGATTTGGGACTATGAAAAGAGGATCATTGGAGTTATGTTCAATTGATTTATTTCACAAAGTAAAGATCATAAACAAACATAGTATGCATACTTGGTGTATGGCATGACTAGTGTTTAGAACACATAGTGTACATGCTTGGAGCATGGGACAACTATTGTTTTAAATTCAAGAATAAAGTTGATAGCTGAAACAGTATACAATGAATAATGTGTAATCATATGGTGATAAATAAAAGGTGTTTTATTTATGTTCATAAGTTCTGAGACCATATTAGATTCCATTATTATTGTGTTTCATTTTGCATGTTTTGACTTCCAGAATAAACTAGGTCATTGTTCTGGATGACTAAGTTATTCAAACCATCCACAGTCGATCATATGTTGGAAGTAGATATGAATTAAGACTGTCATGGGTTGGCTTGTAGAGGTCTAAGATGTTGGACAAAAGGGCTACAACACTCATGAGTGCTCATAAGTTCTGAGTATTGGATTCAACCCATGCTCATTGGAATCACTTCATGGATTTTATCACGAGTGATCATGAGACGATAATATCTTATATTCTTCAAACCTAGAGATATGAGTTGTTACTATGAGTTAGTTGTACATTGATTGCACGAAAACGCATTCGATAACTCAGTGTTATAAAATGTGTCTTTGTGTATGATTCAACAAGTAGTAGAACAAGCCATATGAGTCAATGTTTATCCATTCCTTTTACCTTCAGGATAAAAGCGATATATGTGGGCCCCTCGATGATTTGATGATGACAAATGGAAGTGCTCGGACGGGCCAGGATTGATTTGATTTGTTCAATTAGTCAGTCGTCATAAATCGGAAATCGGGAAACAACAAATGGACAGAGAGAATGATTTATAATCCATGTATCAGTCCATATGATATCTAGAATGGAGGAATATATGATCCCTTATCTAATGGACAAGTCATTGACAGAGGTCAGAGTTCGACAGAAGCTTTTGAGAGCTACGATTGTCGGTCGGTTCTTGAAGTCATTCGCAATAATAGTTTTGGACTTATCCAACGGGGAGACTGTTGGATTAATGTCTAATTCCATAACTATAATTAGTAAGATTTTACCCGACCCGACATGGTCCATTTGGGTTGCATGGCATCATGCACTTGGATAGACTATGTGACATCCCCAAAATCTCGGCCAGAAAAGACCGATTTTCATTTATGCTTTTAAATAATTTCAGAGTAAATCCTTTTGATTTGAAAGAGTTACGGAATTTGTTCCCAAAACAAAACATGATAAAATAATATTTATCAAAGCATTTCATCAAGAGATGCATTTTCATTATATAATCAAAACTCGGGATGTCATGTTCCGATACAGACCATAAAGCATAAACGATAACATTACAAGTCATTCAAAAAATATATACATATACAGACTTGTAAACAAAACAACTTGGTGATTCAACCATCTTATGACCTCGCGCCACTACCTGTAATACAAATAAAACTGAGTGGGTCAGGCTTGGGAGCCTGGTGAGCATATAGGGTTTTCAACCCACAATAAATAAATTATATTTAATTTCACCAACCAATCACTATCCCGATTACCCATTCCCGTTATCCTCACTTTACGTCCCTAAAATAACATCTATCTCAAGGGACCTAATCTAGGATTTTCATCGGGACGGACATCACTGCTAAGGGGTTTCCTCAACAATAGATATCCTAAAGGCAACCATGAGGGGGATAGAGTACACCGGTGAATCAAGCTTCATACATCAGGACGGACATCACTTCTGATGTTGTGTCTTTACTCTCGCACAAGTCACACACTCATCCACATACTTTGCAACATCAAGCTTCATCGTCGGCCACCAGTAGTAGGGTTTCAGGTCCCTATACATTTTAGTGCTACCCGGATGAATCGACTACATGGTCTTGTGAGCTTCTTCCATCAGAAGACCTCTAATTCCTCCGGACTTAGGTATCCAAATCCGATCTTGGAACACCTTCAGTCCATGACTGTTTACACCGAAAACCAATGTTTTGCCCAAACGTTCCTCCTTTCGGTCATTCTTTTCAGAAGCTTCCTCTTGAGCTTTCTTTATACTTTCCACAATAGTCGAGACAACTTCAATTCTCAATGCTCTTGGCCTTTTCCTTTCAAGACTGACTTTCCGACTGATAGCATCAGCAACAACATTAACTTTACTGGGGTGGTAAAGTATCTCGCAGTCATAGTCCTTAAGTAATTCTAGCCAGCGTCGTTGCCTCATATTCAATTCCTTCTGATTAAAGAGATATTGGAGACTCTTATGATCAGTGAAAAGTTTGCACTTCGTGCCATAGAGGTAATGCCTCCCTATTTTCAGAGCGAAAACTATCGCTGCCAACTCCAAATCATGAGTCGGGTAATTCTTTTCATGCTCTTTCAGCTATCGAGACGCATATGCTATCACCTTTTCTCTTTGGGTCAAAAAACAACCCAATCCAACCCCAGACGCATCGCTATAAACGGCGAAGTCTTCAACTCCATCGGGTAGAGAAAGTATCGGTGCCTCGCTGTGACATCCCCAAAATCTCGGCCAGAAAAGACCGATTTCATTTATGCTTTTTAAATAATTTCAGAGTAAATCCTTTTGATTTAAAAAAGTTGCGGAATTTGTTCCCAAAACAAAACATGATAAAATAATATTTATCAAAGCATTTCATCAAGAGATGCATTTTCATTATATAGACAAAACTCGGGATGTCATGTTCCGATACAGACCATAAAGCATAAACGATAACATTACAAGGAATTCAACAAATATATACATATACAGACTTGTAAACAAAACAACTTGATGATTCAACCATCTTATGCCCTCGCGCCACTACCTGTAATACAAATAAAACTGAGTGGGTCAGGCTTGGGAGCCTGGTGAGCATATAGGGTTTTCAACCCACAATAAATAAGTTATATTTAATTTCACCAACCAATCACTATCCCGATTACCCATTCCCGTTATCCTCACTTTACGTCCCTAAAATAACATCTATCTCAAGGGACCTAATCTAGGATTTTCATCGGGACGGACATCACTGTTAAGGGGTTTCCTCAACAATATATATCCTAAAGGCAACCATGAGGGGGATAGAGTACACCGGTGAACACATCGTTCACAACACCTACAGGTTATGAACCTGCTAGCGTTCCACTGGACTGTCTAGAAAGAGTCCGTGGTCGTTATCCATACTCCGCTGAATAACTAGATCAACAACAACAACAACAACAACAACATCGAGGCCTCTCATTTGTTTATTACACACCAACTATCTACCCATGTTCTACCCAACATATTAGTAGATAAAATATATATTTTCATACATAGTTTAAAACCTGTATATCATTTTCATTCAATATATATTCCACATAACAGATGAGGCATACCCACATAACACGTATTTCACAGAAATCAATTCAGATCTATGAGATGGAAGAGGGTGAACATACATTCATACACATAACAACAAATTCTTCACATAACACGTATTTCGTATAAAATACTTCATAATCATGCGTTAGAAGAAAGTAACTACACACTCACACATATAAACAACAATATACTTAATACACTCGAACCATACTTGTATTATTATCGTGTTTATGAAAGGTGGTATACACTCATTTGATCAGAAGATGATCGGACAGCACTACGACTTGCAGAAGTAGTAATCCTCAGCAGATCTGGAAGATCTTCACAAAAATCGAACTTCTCGCGGGCAGAGCTTCGACTCGGGAACCGCACTTCTCGGGATCTTCGGGATCTCGGGACTTGCCTCGGGGCTCGAGAATAATACCGGGGCTTCGGGGTATTTCTGGCACGCAAAACGATGCAAAACGGGAGAGAGAAGAGAGAAAATTAGCAAAAGAGTCGGCTGCCCTCGCATCCTATTTATAGGAGGCTGGAGCCTCGGAGTAGGCGGGGCGTACAGGCGTACGCGGGGCGTACGCGTCCGAAATCGTCACTGCGTTCGTCATCCGAAGCCACTTGCTACGAGTGTCGACATCCTCGGAGTACGCGGGGCGTACCTCGGATCGGACCGCTGACTCCTCTTCGGATAATGCCGGAATTTCCAATTAAAAATAAATACAAATTAATTAATAAACTTAGGAAATTCATATCTTCTTCATACGAACTCCGTTTTCGACGTTCTTTATATCCACGCGAAGGTGAGACTACGCTCTACAACTTCCGTTTAGACTCCGTCGGCTAATTTCGACTTTATTTTTATTATTTATTTTTAATAGGTCGCGACAGAAAAACTTCGTTATAAATTCATAACTTCTTCGTTTGACGTTCGTTCTCGCCTAACTTTTTATCACTTCGATACCAACAACGAGACCTTCAATCCTCGTTTAGAATGCTTCGGCTAAAAACCGCTCGATCTCAAATCGAGTATTTCAGGCTGCATACCGCTAAGTCGAAACTTCGATAAATCATAACTTCCTCATACGAAGTCAGATTTGGGCGTTCTATATATATTCGGAAACCTCGTTTCAACTACTACAACATTATCCAAAGATATTAAGTTTATTTTACACTTAAATTTTGACGCTTATTTTTATTCTTAATTAATCAAGCCACATAATTAAGCAATTAAGCACAAAACACATACTACTTAAATAATACATTCTTATTATTTCAAAACGGGTTACAAAGGTTAACCTAGACTATTACATTGCTAAAAATGGCAAGCCCAGAAACACAGGCGTTACAATTTTTTCCACCTTAGAATGATTCTGTCCCCGGAATCACACATCAACAAACAAATGCGGATAGCGACCCATCATGTCACTCTCCGTCTCCCAGGTGAGATTCGGCCCATTCGTGTGTTTCCATCGGACGAGCACTAACCCAACCATCTTGCGTCGCAATTTCTTAGTCTTTCGGTCAACAATTGCCTCTGGTTCTTCAATCAACCTTTTGTTCTCATCAATTCTCAATTCAGAAATTGGAATTATGTCGGGAACTTCTCCCGTGAACTTCCTCAAATAACACACATGAAAAGTGTTATGAATTCCATTCAGTTCTTCTGGTAGTTCGAGCTTGTAAGCTTGGTTCCCAATTCTCTGAAGAACTTTAAACGATCCAATAAACCTTGGACTCAACTTTCCCCTTCTACCAAATCTTATAAGTCCCTTCCACGGTGAGACTTTAAGCAAAACCGAATCCCCAACCTCAAAAGTCATCGGTCTTCGCTTCTTGTCAGCATAGCTCTTTTGACGATCCTGAGCTGCTAACATTCTTTCCCTAATTAATTTCAACTTTTCAACAGTTTGATGAACCAACTCCGGTCCCATAAACTGCTTTTCCCCAGCCTCAACCCAACAAGACGGCGTACGACACTTCTGCCCGTACAAAGCTTGATAAGGTGCCATCTTAATGCTTGAGTGGAAACTATTATGGTAGAAAAATTCTACCAATGGTAAATGTTCATCCTAATTACCTAGGAATTCCAAGGTACATGCTCTCAGCATATCTTCAAGTGTTTGTATCGTTCTTTCGCTCTGACCATCAGTCTGCGGATGGTAAGCTGTACTTAAACACAACTTAGTACCCAATTCCTCTTGTAGACCTTTCCAAAATTGTGAGGTGAAACGGCTATCATGATCTGACACAATCGTTAACGGAACACCGTGAAGCCTCACAATTTCCTTCACGTAAGAATTCGCAAGCTTCTCCATAGACCATTTCTCCTTGGCCGCTATGAAATGCGCACTCTTAGTGAATCGATCAACGACCACCCAAATCATGTCGTGACCATTCTTTGTTCTGGGCAGTTTAGTGACAAAATCCATAGCAATGTCTTCCCACTTACCCATTGGCACAGGCAAAGGTTCTAAACTCCCGTACGGTTTTTGATGTTGTGTCTTCACTCTCGCGCAAGTCACACACTCAGCCACATACTTTGCAACATCAAGCTTCATCGTCGGCCACCAGTAGTAGGGTTTCAGGTCCCTATACATTTTAGTGCTACCCGGATGAATCAAGTACATGGTCTTGTGAGCTTCTTCCATCAGAAGACCTCTGATTCCTCCGGACTTAGGTACCCAAATCCGATCTTGGAACACCTTCAGTCCGTGACTGTTTACACTGAACACCAACTTTTTGCCCAAACGTTCCTCCTTTCGGTCATTCTTTTCAGAAGCTTCCTCTTGAGCTTTCTTTATACTTTCCACAATAGTCGAGACAACTTCAATTCTCAATGCTCTTGGCCTTTTCCTTTCAAGATTGACTTTCCGACTGAGAGCATCAGCAACAACATTAGCTTTACCGGGGTGGTAAAGTATCTCATAGTCGTAGTCTTTAAGTAATTTCAGCCAGCGTCGTTGCCTCATATTCAATTCCTTCTGATTAAAGAGATATTGGAGACTCTTATGATCAGTGAAAAGTTTGCACTTCGTACCATAGAGCTAATGCCTCCATATTTTCAGAGCGAAAACTACCGCTGCCAACTCCAAATCATGAGTCGGGTAATTCTTTTCATGCTCTTTCAGCTGTCGAGACGCATATGCTATCACCTTTTCTCTTTGGGTCAAAACACAACCCAATCCAACCCCAGACGCATCGCTATAAACGACGAAGTCTTCAACTCCATCGGGTAGAGAAAGTATCGGTGCCTCGCATAGCTTCTTCTTTAGCTTCTCGAATGCTTCTTTATGCTTATCACTCTAAGCATAAGTAGCTCCTTTGTGGGTCAAAGCTGTCAATGGACTAGCGATCGAAGAAAAGCCTTGGATAAACCTTCGGTAATATCCGACTAATCCCAAAAAGCTTCGAATCTCCGTGGGACTCTTTGGTTGTTCCCACTTCATTACAGCTTCAATCTTTGCTGGATCAACCATTATCCCTTCTTGGTTGACCACGTGACCCAAGAATTGGACTTCACGAATCCAAAAATCACATTTGGAGAACTTTGCATACAACTTCTCCTTCTTCAAGACTTCTAACACTTCTCGCAAGTGTCTGCCATGCTCCTCTTGGCTTTTCGAGTAAATCAGAATGTCATCTATGAACACTATCACAGATTTATCAAGGAAAGGATTACAAACCCTATTCATTAAATCCATGAATGCTGCCGGAGCATTGGTTAGTCCAAACGACATAACCAAGAATTCGTAGTGTCCATATCGTGTTCTGAATGCAGTCTTCTCGATATCTTGCTCTCTTACTTTTAGCTGATGATATCCTGACCTTCGATCGATCTTTGAGAAATAGCTCGAACCTTGCAATTGATCAAACAGGTTATCAATCCTTGGCAATGGATATCTATTCTTTATTGTTGCCTTGTTCAGCTCTCTGTAATCAATGCACATTCTCATACTTCCATCTTTCTTCTTTACAAATAACACCGGAGCTCCCCAGGGTGATGAACTAGGTCTAATGAAACCTTTGTCCAATAACTCCTGAAGTTGCATCATTAGCTCCTTCATCTCCGTTGGTGCTAATCGATAAGGTGCCTTCGCAATTGGCGTTGTTCCTGGCAACAAGTCAATACGGAATTCCACTTGTCTATCAGGCGGTAATCCAGGAAGATCTTCGGGAAATACTTCCGGATAATCACACACAGCTGGAATATTCTGCATCACCTTCTTTTCCTTCTTAGCATCAATCACGAATGCTAGATATGATGTACACCTCTTGGTCAAACATTTTCTGGCTTTCATCAATGAAATGATTCCAGAATTCACTCTGCGTTTGTCCCCATACACCATAAACGAATCTTTCCCAGGCGGGTTTACTTTGACTATTTTCTTCTTGCATAAAATTTCGGCATCGTTGGCGCTAAGCCAATCCATTCCCAAAACGATGTCGAAACCGTTTAGTTCGATAGGCAATAATTCCTCATGGAACTTATTCCCATTCAGATCAATTAAGATGTTTTTCATACGATGGCTAACAGGTACAAACTTGCCACTAGCAACTTCGACTAATAAGGCATTATCTAGTCTAACAACAGGCAAAGCTAGCTTTCTACCAAATTCATGCGATATAAAGGAGTAGTTGGCTCCAGAATCAAATAAAATTTGGGCAGGCAATTCGTTAACAAGAAAGGTACCTAAAGCGACATCAGCTTCATCTTTAGCAGCTTCCAGTGTCATCTGGAATGCTCTCGCTTTTGGCTTTGGCGGAATGTTGGGTCTAGCTGCCTCCTTCTTCTTCGGGCAGTCCCTCGACATGTGTCCCTCCTCACCACAACCATAGCAAACTTTCTTAGTGAGGGTACATTCATTGGCATAGTGCCCTGGCTTTCCACACTTGTAGCATGTGTTCGCCACCTCACATCTTCCATGATGCTTCTCCTTACATTTGTCGCACCACTTCGCTTCACCTCCACTTCCCCTCGAACCAGACTTCGAGAACTTGTTTTTCTTGTTGGACCCTGAAGTTCCATCGAACTTCCTCTTTTCACCAACATCTGTCCTTTCCAGACCCTTTTCCTTCTGCTGGGCCTCCACATTCTTAGCTGCACGAACAGCCGTTTTCAGAGTAGTTGCCATCTTTACTGTCGGACCAAAGTCGGCAGGCAGTCCATTAGCAAACCTCTCTATCTTGGAGAGTTCCGTTGGCACTAGGTAAGGAAACAACTTCATTTTCTCAATAAATGCAGTAGCATAGTCGTCTATCCTTATCTTCCCCTTCTTCAAGTTTTGGAACTCATTGTTCAGATCAATCAGATCTATCTCTAAACAATACTGCACCCTTAGTTGCTCCAAGAACTCCTCCCATGACATTTTCAGGGCTTCTCCTCGTGGCATAGTATCTGCCAACAACTTCCACCAACTCAAGACTCCAGTCTTTAGTTGTCTAAACGCAAAGACGGTCTTCTGTTTGTTGCTACAGTCGCAACTTTCAAATACCATCTCCATTTCGGAGATCTAATCCATTATCTCAACAGGCTTTGGGCTTCCAGAAAGACTTGGCGGTTTGGCGCCCAAGAAGTTCTTGTACATTCGCCCATCCTTGTTGTTTCTCCTTTCCGGATCGTTCCTTCGTTCTCGAGTCCCAACTTGAATCATAATGCGACTGTTGTTCCCTTCCTCCGATTGCTCGGGAATCAATTCGGGTTCCACAATAGGTATGATAGGTTCATCCTTATTAGCATGCAACATCTGTCGCATCTCCTCCCTTTGTTCGGCTAGCATAGCCCGAATCATGGCTTGCACTGCAGCCATTGTTATTGGTTCTGGTGCTGCTGCTACAACAGGTATTTGCTCAATAACTGGCGGTTGATTCCTGTTTTCATCCGCGTTTCCAACGCCACTCCTCGTTCTCACCATTTTTGATCCACACACCGAATAAGGTGAAATTAGATCCTCATTCACGATAGATATTCAAATCATCCTTATTACTCCGAAACGTTTACATGTTAGTTCTAATAACGTAGGCATACCCTTAGAATCCTACACACATAAGGTTTCCAGATCTTAAGTTTATTTTACAACATTATCCAAAGATATTAAGTTTATTTTACACTTAAATTTTGATGCTTATTTTTATTCTTAATTAATCAAACCATATAATTAAGCAATTAAGCACAAAACACATAATACTCAAATAATACACTCTTATTATTTCAAAACGGGTTACAAAGGTTAACCTAGACTATTACATTGCTAAAAATGGCAAGCCCGGAAACACAGGCGTTACAGACCAAATGAGAGAAATAAGACACTTAAGGTTTGTTAATATATTATAAGTTCTAATATATTAATAAGATTATTTAATTAGAATTGATCAAGAATTAAGCTAGGATTAATTAAGTGATCAAAAGAAGACTAATTAAATATATGGGTTGATTGTGCAAATCATCCATAACTTTTATAGTGGGCCAAAGCTCCATGGATAATCAAGTTGGGTTAAACCCATAGGATGCTCCATGGAGGTTACATAACCCATGGGTCATGGAAATGAAAGGTCATGACAATTAGGGTTTACATGGTGTAACCCTAATTGTAACACACTATATAAGCATCATATTATTCACCAAAATCGCCACTAGTGTGGGTAATAGAAGGGCTAGCCGATTTTCATGAAGTGTAGAATTCTCTCAAGTTATTCCGAATGTATTTGGTGTTGTGTGAACCATTTGAGGTGTCACACTTGAGGCACTAGGCACTCAAGTTTCATGAAGACATTCTACATCAAAGAGGTATGTATTCTATCTTGTTATATTCATTATTTTGTATACTAGATTAGGATAATACCTTGGATGTTCATAATTGCATGTATAATAGAGAAAACATAGATCCAAGGTATTTAGGGTTGCATGTACACTTAGGAGTGTTAGAATGCTCAAAACCCAACAGTATACATATTAGAGTAAATTTGTGAACTAGAAGAACACTTACTCTTTCATATTGTATACTCTCTTAGAAGCAATAAAAGAGCCAAACAGATTATATTTACTTTTTGTGTTCTTAAATCAATTCATACTTTGATTTCATTCTTACACGCGGTTCATATGACTACATTTGGTATCAGAGCAGGATTCTCTCAGTTAATTTCTGATTTTCTCGTGTTTTCAAAAGTTTTTGAATCTCGTTGTCGATTCAAAAATATTCCACTCTTTTGATATAGAAAATCTTTTTTGATTAACTGTTTTGATTTGATTCTGCATTTCGTTTGATAAGTCGAGTGTTCGTTGTTTGTTTTCTAAAAGATTTGTTCATTAGATTCTTCTTTCTAAAGCTTTTCATCATTTTTGTTCGTACATCAATGGCGAACTTCAACATGAACATGATGACTAGTTTCTCTCATCTTCTTGGTTCTTCAACCAACATTCTGATGTTGATTCCTAAATATTACGAGCAATGGGCTGATAGGATGGAAGATTATCTCAATAGGATTAATGAAGATATGTGGTGCTGCATTACTGGTGGAAATCGTCCTGCAAATAGGCTAGAACAAGTTGGAACTATTGGTTCTGATCCTGATGTTGGACTACAAACAGATAAACAAAAGGCAAATGACAAGAGATGTTTGAGAGAACTTTGCAGTGCTCTTCCACCGGTTGTTTACAATTACGTACGTGGTTGCAAGACAGCAAAGGAGATCTGGGATACTTTGAAAGAGAAGTATCAGGGAAGTGAGAAGACTAGAAAAAGCTATGTGAAGCAATACTTACTCGAGTTAGGAGAATTCAAGCAGGAAAAGAATGAGACTATCGAACTCTATTATGATCGTCTTAACGAGTTGATTTTCAAATGCAGTCAATATGGAGTCAATTGTTCTACTCTTGAGTACAATCTCACGTTCTTGATGGGTCTTCAAAAGGAGTGGAGAAACATCAGGTGAATGATCAAGACACAATAGAGCTTCGATTACTATTCGTTAGGAGATCTCTATAATGTTCTAAAGGCTCATGAAAGTGAGATCAACGAAATAGCTGAAGAAGGCAAAATCAATTTAGGAGGTCCTTTTGCATTGCTTTCGAAGGTTTCAGGAAAAGAGTCTGAAGTCGAATCTATTGATGTTGATGGTTCTGGTGATGAAGGTTTTCTCATGAATTCGGAAGATGAAGTTGTGGCTTATTATTCAAACAACAAAGTTAAAAAGTTCTTTAAGAATCCATTCAATCCAAAGTTCAAAGGAAAGAGTGATTTCAAAGGAAACTCATCATTTGGGAATAATGTTAGAGAAGAGTTGAAGGTTGAGAAGAAATAGAGTAAGGTTACTAGTGAGAAGGTGGAGAGGAAATTAAGAGGAGATTTTGGTTTTGATTGTCACAACTGCAATGGTGTGAATCATATGGCGGTTGATTGCATGTTGAGGAAGAGAGAGGAGAAGAGGGATAGAGTGAAGGATGAAGCCTATTATGTCGAAAGGTTGGAGGAAGTAGGAGCAAGAACGAAGGGAATGTTGCTTGTAACAAAGGGAAGTGGTGATGGGGATGGTATCTATCAAATCTGGTCATCTGGATCAGATGATGAAGAGATGAGAAACCCCACACACGGAGAAATGTATGCAAGGTATGAAGAGGGAAGTTAGAATGAAGAGAAAGTGACTGGAAAAAGTTTTGTTTCTACTGGAGTACACAAGTCTCCAATGACTTCGAATGTACATTCTCCTCTTGAATCCTTTAATATTCCTTTTAGTTCGTATGATATTGTTTTGTCTGATTTCGATGATACTATTACATATGTTAATGACTTGCTTATCTCTATTAGTAGTGATGCTGAAAAATCGAAATCTTTACTGCTAGAAACACAAAAACGATTGGAGTCGAAGAGGAATAGAATAGACAATCTTGAGTTGCAACTGAATAAAGTTACCATTGATAGGGATAATGTAAGAACTGATAATTGTATTTTGATGAAACAACGTAACATCTATTATAATTCAGCTAAGAGATTGTATGCTAAACTAACAGATTTACATCATTCCTCTAACATTAGTAAGGAACAACATAGGAAGCTATTGCCCTTTTTGGTCTTGGAAAGGGAGAAAATAGATTCGACCTCCTATTATTGTGAGAAAAAGATTTCTGAATTTGACAAAGTCCCAAGTGATTGATATGCATATGGTATTGCTAAAATTGATGAATGTTTGGATGCTAATGATTTGGTTCATATTGTGAATGAGACCTCGACCAAAAACAAACAAATATAGATTTTGGAAAAGACTGAAAATTCAACATCTGACTCTCAACACAATTTTGCTGATTTCAAAGATAATTCTGACAATATCAGTGAAATTGAGGAGGAAGAAGTTGTTGATTGTTCTTAGTTATCTGTCATTAATGTGACTTCGATGGCTAAGGGTAAAGAAATTTGTAATGATTCAATGATAAAGGTTAACACTGACCAACCCTCAACATAGAAAGTTCATGACTATGATTGTGTGATTGTCGAAGATAGTCAAACTGATAGTGATAATGATGAAGAAGACATTCCAATCGAAACAACTATTCCCAGAGTTATTGTTGATCAAGTTTATGAGGAAACAGAGAAATTTGAAAAAGTGATGAAGGAAAACGGTTCTTATTATCTTGAATCAAACTCAGTTGTTTTTCTAAATTTCAAATGCACCGATGATGTGGTGTTTCCCAATCAGGTGTTTGTTACTATAGGCAATGGAGACAAAGTGAATACTGAGATCAACAAAATTGTTGTTGAAGATAACAAAGGAGTTTTGAAAGAAGGGTTTTTCTCAAACCAAAGCAAGGTTGAAAAACACTCTTAACAAGAACTTATCTACCTTTCAAAGGCAAAAACCAAAAAGAACTTGAGAAGTTAAGACAGAAAAAGAAAATGATGACAAACAATCAAGTGAATCGGTTTCTCAAAATCAAAAGACAAAAACACAAATTTTCAATGAAAAAATTCAAAAGGTTTCAAAAGAAGAAGGAATTTCGATGTCAAAAGCTCGATACAAGGTGTATTGGAAAAATAAAAAGTCTTTTAAGAAACCAAAGAATATTGCACAAAAATTGTCTGATCAAAGAACGACTGAAAAAGTTCAAACTTTTCCACAAAATAAGTCTTTTAATCAGAACAACCCCGCTCTAAAACAAAATGATTTCTTAAAAAGTCATTCAAAAGTTCAAAAACTGAATGTTCAAAAACCAAGATATGAGAATTTTGTTCAAAACCAAAAACAAAGGAATTTTGTTCCTAATCGTCAAAATGCAAGGTTTTCATAAAACAATTTTCATAGAAATGGTTTTAAACAAAATGAACAAAGACATTTTCATCAATTTCAAAATCAGAGACAATTTTCAAATAGGCAACAAGTTAATAATCAAAAAACTGTCAGTTATAACAAACTTTTTCAAAACCGTTTTCAAACCCATGCAAAATCATCATTTCCAAAAAGAGAATTCAAAAAGTTGGATGTCAAAGGCAAAAGAACTGAACCATTTAAACCAAAATCACCTCACTTTCCCAATCTTGATTCGAAGCAACAAGTCAAAGCTTCATTTGTAAAAGGGAAAACTGATTCGAAGAATATTAATCATTGACTTGAAGGAAAAGGACAGCCATACCAATCAAGGAAGTTTTCACAAGTGGAAATCAAGTACGCCTACGAAAGCTACTTGAATGAATCATAAACTGGAAGCTCTTCATCAAGGGAATCCAATCCTTATGTTTGAAAATGGAAAGCTATTTCTAAAGCAAATGTTGAAGTAAAACGAACTGATGACGAAAAGGGGAAAGTCAGCGTCGAACCTAAACCAATGAATAATTTCATTTCAATACCTAAGTCTATAGAAGTTGATTTTATTGATAGTTTGAAATCTAAGGTTTGAAATTGGGTATTAGGTTCATCATTTCATAATGTGTTTCACTTTAATCACCAAGAACCCAAAAAGCCTTGGGGACCTAAATTCTTTAATTGATCGTAGGTGTTAAGTGATGAGAAATACGATGAACACTAGTACACCAATAGTGGTTGCTCTCGTCACATGACATATCAAAGGAAAATCTGTGAGATAATCAAAGTTTAGAAAATGTTGGAGTTGTGAAATTTGGAAATAATCAAAAATGTAAGGTTAAAGGCTATGGGAAAGTTACAACTTGTTGTGGGCACTAGTAATCAAGTCATCTTCGATGAGGAAGGTAGTGTCATTTCGAACAAAGAAACCAAAGAAGTTTTGCTCAAATCTAAGAGGAAAGGTTATATGTTCACACTCGACATCAAGTCAATCGTTGGTGTATGATGTGTGCAAACTCACTTAGTTTTAAACCTACTTTTAATTATAAAATAACACACAAAGGCAGTGAACCTATCAATTGTGGTATAGTTGAATAAGTAGGGTATCGAACACAGGGAACGGAAAATTAAAACTAAAAACTAATCATATATAAATTAATTAATAAGTAGAGGTTTTCTCTAGTTTTACAAGACTAGAAACTTGCTAACTATTACTAATTAAAAAAAAACTAGAAAACAAAGAACTAACTAGATTCAATAATTAGGAAGGAACTTCTGTTTAGTTCAACTCAATTGATCCTATGGTTGATTTCAAGGTAATGGTGCAATGGATTAATTCATTTGTTGGTTACCGATTCAAGTGATTAGATTCGCATTCACTACACTAATCCTTAGCAAATAAACTAACTTAAACAGTGGTCAGTTGTCTAATTCAATTAGATTTACTAGATTAATTATTCGGGTTAATTTAGACTTGCAATAGTTAACTAATTTAATCTTTTAATTAACTTCTTGTTGATGGTCATCACACAAGCTTGCACATGAATTTACTCAATTTTCTTATTAACTCTAGTTTCATGTTCATTAATCCTAGACATATGGCAAAGTGATCACATAGCATATGAGATTGATAATCAATAGATGTTCATGCTAATCAATTATCTTCCTATTAACAGAAAATTAATTATTATTCATACACAAGGTTCTTTAGCAAGCTAAAATAACAAAAATCACCAACTTAGAATTAATCCTACCAATCAATCAAACCATAGTATCAATTTTGTATCCCCAAACAGAAGTCTAAAGGTTTTAGCTCATAATTGAAGTAAATAACACCAAACAAACAGAGTCTAATTGTTTAACCATAATGTCAAAACAAAAGATTAAGTGAGATGATGAAATTTTTCCTTAATTCTCCTTCGGGATTGAATTCTAGCTTCTCTCGTCATCTTCTATGGTTTTTCTGACCTCTTTATCGTAGCTAAACTCTTCTGAATCGTTCCAGAATTCCCCCCCATCGTTCTGAGGAGTTATCTTTATATATACGAATCGACTCGTCGAGTCCATCTCTCAGTCCCCGTATTGTGATAAGTCTCTGGGATCCCGAGTCTTTATCTTCTCGAATCTTTGCTTGGACTCGCCGAGTAGTCGACCCTACTCGCCGAGTAGGTGCTATTTTTGGTGTTTTTCTTCTTTGTTCCATTCTCGATCTCTCAACCGCTTCTCCTGCTTCCTTCTGCTTCTGAGCTTCATTTTTGGACTGAAAATATAATTCAAACACTTTTAAGTACCTTTTGTCCATAAAATGCAATAATTTAGCTAATAAATGAATAAAAATCTATACTTAATATGAACTAAATATGCACATATCAGTGTATCATCAGTTTTCTTACTTTCAAAGGTGTCATCTGATTTGAGCTGGTTGTGGCAACGAAAACTATCTCATCTGAATTTCAAAAATCTGAACAAATTGGTGGTAAATGATCTTGTTCGAGGCTTACCCCTTTTAAAATTTTATAATGATTCGTTATTTGCAGCATGCGAACAGGGGAAGCAACACCGTCAAGGTCACCAAATTATCATCAATTCGAAGGTCATCGAACCTCTGGAACTTCTTCACATTGACCTTTGTGGACCTTCGACTGTTGAGACTCTCAACAAGAAAAGGTACATTTTGGTCATTGTCGATGATTTTTCATGGTTTACTTAGGTTTTCTTTCTTCATTAGAATTCTGAAACTGCTCAAGTAATGATCAATTTCATCAATCCCATTAAACTCAATTTGAGAAAGAAATTCAGAATGATCAAAAGTGATAATGGCTCAGAATTCAAGAATCATGTTCTTGATTCATTTTTGGATGATCTACCGATTGCACATAATTTCCCATCTCTTTACACACCTCAACAAAATGGTGTTGTCAAAAGGAGAAACAGATCTCTTTACGAATCAACTAGGACTATGCTCACCTATGTGAATTTACCATAATATCTATGGGCAGAAGCAGTTTCGAGAACATGTTTAACTCAAAACCGATCATTTATTCATCGTCGCTCTAATATCACACCCTATGCAATAATTAACAATCGAAAACATAATGTGAAATTTTTCCATGTTATTGGTTGTAGTTGCTTTATCATGAATCTCAAAGATAACCTTTCGAAATTTCAGTCCAAAGCTAATGAGGGGATATTCTTGGGATATTCAATAAATTCAATCGCATATCGGGTGTTGAACAAACGAACAAGGAAGATTGAAGAGACTTTAATCTAACTTTTGATGATTACTATGTTAAGCGTGTTGAAAAGACTTTTGAACAAAAGCTAATCCTCACAGAAACAAATGATGAGTCATAACTTGTTATTTCTTTCGATTTTGATTATGACTTAATTTTGGTGTTCTTAACAGGGTAATAGATGCAGAAGTTCATTTTGATGATAATCAGATTCCTGAAGTATCGAAACATACTAATGATTCGACAATCACTTAGAAAGATGATGTTTCACATTCTACAACAAACTCTCCAATTCATGTCGAAAGTCAACAGATGTTGCAAGGTGATCAAGTGGAGGGGAGCACTTGAATTCGCATGATGATGTCGAGGGGGAGCATGGATGTTCGACTATTGATGTTGAGGGGGAGCATCACAATATAAATCCAGTAGTTAAGGGGGAGCAAAATGGATTTATACATATTGATTCAACTGAACAAACTGATGTTTTCCATGATGCGAATGATAGTGTGTCTAATGCAGGTGAAGGTTTTGAAATCGATGAAATGTTCGAAGTTGCACCTCTGGATTTTGATCCTGCATTTCCACCAATGGAACGATGGACTCGAAATCATCCTAAAGAACAAGTTCTTGGTGATCCTAAAGCTGGCATTTTGACAAGAGCTAAGCTTCATGCTAAAAATGAGGTACTAAATGTACATCAAGAATTTTGCATGTTTAATGTTTTTATCTAAAGAACATAACCGAAATCAGTCAAGGCTGCTTTGGAAGATTCTGATTGGATTGTTTCCATGCAATATGAACTTGCTGAATTCGAAAGAAAGAAGGTTTGGAGACTAGCTCCAAAACCTAATGGTGTATCAATTACAGGCTTAAAATGAATTTTTTTAAATAAAACTAATAAAGAAGGAAATTTGGTTCGAAACAAAGCATGGTTGGTTGTTAAGGGATATTCCCAGCAAAAAGGTATTAACTATGATGAAACCTTTTCCCCTATCACGAGACTCGAGGCTATTCGAATATTTTTTGCTTATACAACACACAAAGACTTTGATGTTTATCAAATCGATGTCAAGTGCGCTTTTCTGAATGAAGTCTTAAAAGAAACTATTTATGTTGAACAACCACCAGATTTTGTAAATGATAAATATCCTGATCATTTCTATATTCTCGATAAAGTTGTTTATGGATTAAAACAAGCACCTCGAGCCTGGTTTGCAACACTTACCAATTTCTTAAAACTCTCGAAATTAAACAAGGATCTGTTGATCCCACTCTATTTCGAAAGAAATGTGGGGATCACTTGATGCTTGTTCAAATTTATGTAGATGATATTATTTTTGGTTCAGATGACCCTTCATTGTCTAGTGAATATGAGCATATGATGAAAAAGGGTCTTTATATGTTTTATAATTCTAGTTTAAAAACATATGATATCATGGTTATTACATGCATATAATAAACCATGGTATCAATTTTCAAAAGAAAATTACTTTTAAAGGTTCTATATAAAAACTTAGTTTTTATATAATTAGACGCAATTCAATTTTAATAACCGGTATTAAGTTTGAATGCATTGAACCTTTTATATCTTTAATAAAACTTAATTTTACTACTTATATATTTGTAGTTTGTATAAGTCACAAAAATCACCATTTTAAAACTTATAATGGAGTATTTCAAAAATTGACGTTATTAACGATTTTATAAAGTCGGGTTTATTTTGAAATTAGTAACTTGTTACATCTTATGTCTAATTTTGAAAACCCAAACTCCAAGTGATGTTTATTTTGTCCAAAAATATTTTAGCATGTGAAAAACTAATTTATCAAGTACACCAAATAATGCATAAAATAAACAACACAAACATGCATAAAAGATATGTGCATAAACATAACCAACTTATGACATTTTTGTGAGCCAACACAAAAATGCCAAGTCCATTCCTAAAGGGATATTTAAGGGGACCAAAATCTTCTTGTAATGTTGTTGAAGAAGCTCCCACTTGAGTAAACACCATTACTTGCAAAAGATTGGAAAAACTTCTTTAAGACTAAAATTCAGCAACTGTCGATAAAAGCCAATAGCCCTTTGTGAACAGCATTAGTGACACTTTTCAAAAAATGCCACTGAAAATCCTACACACCTTTTAGACTTGAAAATTGCTCTTTTTTCTTCAAAATATGGTTCCAACTTGATTTCTTGTTACATTTTTTGTACAAATAAATTAATTTTAAAAACTAGTCTATTACTTTACAAAAATAACCAAGAAAAACTAATCTATTTAATTAATACATACCATATGAATAAATAAATTAATACAACCATTTTATAACAAAATAACCAACACAGCAACATAACAACACATTGGTCCTTGGCTAGTATATGCACATGATATACATCAATATATACATCAAACAACCTTTGTTTTTCTAAGACAACTTTAAATGACAAAAGATGCATGAAGTTTTTGTCACATAACAAAAAAGTTGTCATAGAAAATATGTATGAACTTGTTTTTATACAAAAACAAGTTATCCATATTCACCAAAAACTAAGATTTCCAAAAATCAAAAAATCTAACCAAACTTTCATGGTGGCTCTAATACCAATTGTTGGGTTTTTAGTACAAAAATAGTTTCATAAACTGAAAAATATGGCAACGGAAGACTTTAATTTTTGAAATAACATAAACATTTTATACCCACCAAGGATCTTCTTGCAAGTTATAGAAAGATTTAAACACTACCCAAAGAAAGGATGAAGAAATAACAACCTTTATAGTTCTCTGGGTCCTCTTGGGATGCTTGGAAGTTGATGAAGAATGTGGAACCTTTAAGACACGAACAATGACTCAACTTGATGTTGAATGCTAGTTCTTTGTTTAAAACTCTTAAGCTTTGAACCAAACCCACGTATGGTTCAAAGAGAGCAAAATACAAGCATCAAATCTTCAAGTGTTCAAAGCAAGAGAAGAGAGGAGGGGAGGGAAGATACTCTCGGCTATGACATGAAAAAGAACACCCCAAGAGTGCAAGACTTTAACTATTTAAAGAATACACATGATCCAAAGGTATTTAACCATTAAGACCTTTTAGACAACCTTGTACCCCCTTATCATAAGTGTGTCCATTCATGTATGCTTGTCTCCCATGCCTCTTATTACTTTAAGTCAAAACATCATTCCATGTCCCATAAAGTACAATCTTCGAAATTTGTACATAAAAAGAGAAGAAGATTGTATATTTTATAAAACCTAAGTTTATAAAATATAAACCTTAACATTTAGGTAAAAGACAAAAGCCTTATAGTCCAAAATGTTGTACATGACTTATTAATTCATACCATATGAATTATGTAATATTACTTGCTAATGAAAACTATTATTTCCTAGAAATAAATAATTTCCAATTTAATTATAAGTGTTTTTATGAATATTAATTAAAATCAATTTCTAACAAATAATCAATTGTATCAAGTTGTTGTTAGTGTGACGCATTAGTATCATATGTTATTTAGCAATATCACTTTAATATGACTCTTGAGCATACTAGACATTTCATGCCCACAATGAATTATTTGTTGGGGATTTATAAGCGAGGTGTGTGGTAGTCCATTTGTTTCTAGATAAAGAATCAGAGCTATAAATAGACCGTCATAATTATTGCTTGTGCATCTACAAGTGATTATTGATGTTAGAGGCAGTTATGAATGAGAGGTTTCCGAGATCTCCATCAGAGATTCAGAATATCTTTGAGTTTTATTGGTCTTCATCTAGAAGATCATGTTGCGTTGTGTTATACATTCTGAGAATCATGGATGGTATGTATCTAGTTGATTCGGTTTGAGTATTGGTTTGTTGCAAGATCAGTTGGTGGTAGTTCGAACCCTAAGTGGGGGAGAACTTGGTATTTTACTTGGAGGATCATCTATCGGTTAGAGTACATGGTTTCATAAGGATGAGTCATAGAGATCTACAATTTGGGTATGCGAGACTTTGGCTCAAGATTTGGTCAAGTCGGGGATACAAAGCAAGTTGCTATCATATATATGTGCTCAGGAATGCATGAGATGTCTTCACGGTAGGAAGTTGTTAGTCAAGGAGCTCATTGTAGCCAGTGGTTCCTTTCGGGATGTCGATGAATAGATCAAGAGGCATTTGGTATGCTCGGGTTGAGTATCACTTATTGAGGGATTTGTCAGCTCGTTGTATAGGTGGCTATCTATAGTCTAGGTTGGATAGTTATTGATCGGTAAATCGAATTTGGAGTTTTGTGTGTTTAGTTCTGTATGGTTTTTGGTTTAGTAGTGTATAGGATCATTAGATCCGTTTTCAATGCATTCTCAATCGTTGGTCATTTCGTTCATTGTCATTGGTTGAGGTTCTTCAATGGTTTCGAGTTCTATCAGTTGAAGCTCAATGGATGCATCAACCTATCATCAAATTATGTACGTTGTATATTTGCTTTCTGGGTATGGGTACCCTTAATTGTTGGTTATGGAAGTAGTGTTCATAGCTAGCTCGGGCTCAACAGTTATGCTTGGTTATTGGGAGTTCGGATGCCTGGGAGATGTCATTAGTTTTTCAGGTGTATCTCTAGAGAAGCGTAGAATCCAATATTGAGGCTTGTTAGGGTTGGTATTTGGATTGATCCGACCCAGGTTTTAATAACAAATCTGGATAATTTTGAAAGTTTTATCAAGCTAGTTACATATTAGCGGGATCTGTTCAGTTTCAATCGAGGTGTGTGGGATCTTGTATCGGTCGTTCATGAGGATATTTCTGCTAAAGATTGAGGTTCGTCATTTCATTAGATATGCTGGTACCTCACCTTTTGGGTAAGGTTGTAAGGAAAAAGGAATGCACTAGATCCAAGTTCGGTTATGTATCTCCCCTTGGGGTGTACATTATGGTAGTGCCTCGATTATGGTCACAAGGTAGTGTATGTGGACTGAGTGTGATGGCTTGAGAGCACTTGATTCAGATTATTGGCATGGTTCTTATTTGGTGTATAGCCTTTGAATTGAAATGAGAGTAAGACCGCCTATCTCATTCTCTGGTTGTGTGCGGCCATGTTTTCGCCTGCTTTTGCATTGGTAACAACATGTACTGTGAAAGGAATTGTGTGTGATAAAAGTATGGCCAGTGTTGTGTTTGGTTAGCGTTGAGGGGGATGTTGATTAGGTTCTTGCAAGTCGGTGAATTGGCGGTTGAGTATCTATAGTCCCCTGTGGTGCTAGTCGTGAGTCTTCAAGACCGTGATGGAATAGCGGCGAGATCGGCATAGTACTGTGAGCTTATTGTTCTAATGGTTAGAGGGTGCCATGATGTATCGTTGACCAGTGGTTGTATGATACATATTGTTAGAACCCGATAGTCATTTGATTGAGACTCTTAGGTCTTGGATCTTTAGTCTTGTTGGCATGTTTGGGTGTTAGTTCATTGTTAGGAGTCGGGAGACTTAGTGACCATATGGTTTAGATAGTTTAAATAGTAAAAGGTTGTTGGGAGTATCAATTGTGCTTCAGAAATCTCTTGCTGAATGTTTGCATTATGAACCCCGTTTTCTTTCGGGCTATTCAATAGGAGTTTGGTTACCGATGTTGAATATCGGTTTCTGAAATCTCGAGTCATGAAGTTCGTTGTTATAGTCCCGAGTGATTTTTCAGGTGGATATACACCTGAGCTAATGAGGGACTTGGATGAAACGCGAGATTATTGGATTCACCATCATTATGCTCATGGGAGCAATAGGTTAAAGATGACTTATCAGGAAGTCAAGTATATATGTCAGGTTTTTGGGAACAACTTTTGGTTTTAGATTGGTTGAAATTCACAATCTGTATGTTTGGAGTATTTCTTTCTGCATGATTTGGTGGTATTTGTAGGGTTCAAAGTAATCCATGGATTATGGCAATGGACCCCCTTGATGAAGTGTAGGTTAAAAGCCCAAGACTTGTCTTATTCCCTATAAATAGTCATGTATTATTCATAATTAGGGTTAAGAGTGAGGCAAAATGTAGCCACCAAACATTATGAGGTTTCTTATGTAGAGTTAGATTCTTTAGTCTATTCTGAAAGTGTAATTTATTCCTCATGTTCATGAATAAATTGATTGATCATTCGACATATTTTCTTAATATCTTCTTAATTGTGTTTGTTCTTATTTTCCGCATCTTATTCATCAAATCGTTCTTAGGGTTTTGATCCAATAAGTAGTATCAGAGCGGATCTTTGAAGATCTATTGATTTTTGAAGTATCGGTTCTTGATTTGATGATTTTCTGCACAAGTTATTGAAGATTTTTTGGTGTTTTGGCGGTTTGGAATCAAGGTTCTTGTTCAACCTACTGTTCATGAAGACTTATGGTGTATTTCACTATTCATCTGGGTATTTATTTTAATCCATCTCGTATTTTTTATTCATTCTCACAGTTGGATCTGGTCAATTGTTTTGTCCAAAATCAATTGTTTGCTTCGTGGATCAATTTCATTTAATTTGGCCCAAAGAATCCGTTCTTTATTGTTCATCCGTTTTTTTCTAGCCCAAATTCATTTATTTTTGTTCGTCTGATCTTAACTCATCACTCGTGGCGACCGATTCACGATTATTGTCTTTTTGTAGTATAACGCCCGGTTCATGGTATGTATTTTAAATCAAATTTATTCATTTTTGTACATGAACTCGACGAGTTGGAGGCCCCCAAACTCGTTGAGTAGGAATGTAATTTAGACGCGGAACTTAAAGTCTACTAGACGAGTTGAGGGACTCAACTCGACGAGTAGGGCTGCCAGAATGAAACCTTAATTTTCATGTTTTAGCACCCTATTTAAAAACCTTAACCTCCAAAGGTTGGCCTCATTTATAGCCTCCATCATCCCAAACCCTAGCCACGAAACCCTAGTTCACTATTGAGTGTTTTGAGTCATTTTTGTGCATTCTTTGTGAATTTGAAGAAGGTGATCCTTGAAGAAGGAGCAAGGACGTGAAGGAGAAGAGTAGATCCAGAAGTTGAGCTCCATTTTTGGTTCATTTGAGGTATAAAGCTCCTATCTTGTCTATTCAATGTTTAGATCTAGTTTTAGAGTGATTTCTCCATGTTTTAGTCCAAGAATGTTAGTCTTTGGGACTTGGACGTCCAATGTGGGAGAACCCTTCAGATCTAGGGTCTTTAGGGGACTTGATGGCGTAAAGGTGCAACCTTTATGGCCATGAAGGTCCCATGCAACTTATGGACCATTCTTTTGGCCTTTTGAGCAAAGTAGTCCATGCATGCAAGAAAAGATAGGAACTTTACGTGATATATCAGCCCTAGGGGACCAGATCTATGGTTTGGAAGCATTGAACTCGATTGGAAGTGACTGAATGGATTTAGACTAAGAGAACTCGACGAGTTGTTCATCCAACTCGGCGAGTTGGATCGTGGTCCCCCAACCTTTTCTGTTTACTAAGAAAACTTGGCGAGTCTAGGAGATGACTTAACGAGTTGGCCATGGTTTTGGGTTTTGAAGATTGAAGAACCCGATGAGTTCAAGGAGGAACTCAATGAGTCGTGTTGAAAAGTCTCGACTCTGTTATAGGGAGGAACTCGACGAGTTCATGAAAGAACTCGACGAGTTGGATCATGATTTCAAGGTTTTATGATTCATGAAACTCAACGAATTGATGGACCAACTCAGGGAGTTGAGTCAACCAGGATGTTGAATTTAACCAGAATGTTGACTTTGATCGGGATGTTGACTATGACTTTGACTTTGACCAAAATTTACCCTTATGGGGTCATGAGTACGGAAGGATAATTAAAGGAAAGTGTAGGAGTTTGAGAGGAGTTGATTTCAGAGCATAAGTCTTTACAGCTATTCCCAGTTATCAAGGTGAGTTACCTTCCTGTAGAAGTGGGTCGAAGGAACCAATGACGACCCATTAGTAGTTGATTATAGTTGAGATGATTGTCTTTGTGATAATTTTCTGGTATGCCACTATCAGTTTTGGTTTCAGGTACTTCCTCTTCTTAGGGAAAGGAGCCGGTATGACTGCAGCGCATCACACCAGGATTTCCGCACATGAGATCGTTGGGATTTACACTCTGATATTGTTTTACCATGATATGCTTTGACTATTGATACTTTGATTTTGTACAATGGTTGTTTTCAGACAAATGGTTTTATAATTAGTATATTAAAAATGAAAATTTTGGACCGTATTTTTGGGATGTTACATGTAGCCTAAATTGCTTTTTGGTTAATCGATTCAAGCTCCTTACGAGTCACGATTTTCATGCTGTTGATTGTTGATTAGATTTATTCTTTATTCAATTGACTTTTTGTTCTTCAATCGAATCTTGTATCTTCAAAATCTTTTTGCGATTTATGGATTTGTTCAGGCTTGTCGTTCCACCGAGACTGTCGATTTCATCATAAATATGAATCATTGATATGAGCAATTGATATTTATCGATTTTATATTTCAAAATGAGTTATGTTGTTGAACTTAGACCGATGATTTTTCTCTGATGAACTTATGAAAACATTTGTTGTATTGATTAAATCAATTTTTGTTGGGGGTCAAAAATGGCATCAACCAAGTCCTCGCACGATGGCCTGGAGTGGCGCAATAGAATGCCTAGTCCTAGAGGGCTGAATGCACTATAGGGGTAAGGTTGTACCCTTTCTAACACCAATTTGTTTTAGATCAACCGGTAGCGCTGATGCTCAACAATTTTGATTTGGAAATCGATTTGAGAAGATGATTTCGGTGTTTGTCAAGCACCGCATTTCGTTGGTGAATGTTGTTCAAGTTCTATGATAAAATCAGATTTGATTTGTGATTTGGAGATTAAAATCGGAATTGTGATTTTTTTGGATTGGAACTGGATGTGAATGACCTGTTCTGAATATTGATACCAAGTGAATGTTGGTTTTGGGAACAATGGTGAAATTAAACGCTCGAAACGAAGGAATGATGTGTGACGATAAGTTTCGCAATCGGGATTGAATCTTAACTGTAATGATTTAAGGATGAACAACGGTCATATGGAAAAGTAAAAATTGAGTTTTTGCTAATGTCTCACCTGCGAACGGTCGGAGCTTGATAATTTGGGCTCACACTTGTTTTTCCCACGAACGTTCGGAACCGATTGTTCGGAGTTTGGAATGCTTGGATTCGGGGATTGACTTTGATTCACATCAGCATTGAAATAGATTGATTTGGAACGAAGATGGTCATTCAGAATCATTGTTACTATTGGCTCGGAATCGAAAATTAAACTAGACTCGATTCGCAACTCACAAACGAACTCAGGGCTCGGAATGAATGATCCATCGGAGTTGTTTGGATTTAGGTTCATTTCTTCTAGTTACTAGAGTGAATCTGTATCAGGGGTAAATAGGGCAGAAGACTAACGATTTACACACTTGGTTCCCAGAAATTTGACAAAGTGACAACTTTCATCTCTGTTCCGAAATTATTTTGATCATTTAGGCCATTTTGGTGTATTAAAGTTTAGATATTGAAAGCTTGATACATTATTATGGATAAAGTTGGAAACTTTATCCATCTAAACATCATGTTGATTCAGATCTGAAGGTTGGAGACTGGCACTTAATGAATTAAGTTGACAAAGATGCACTTTTGGGTCCCTTTTGAGGCTTAAAATCTAGATCTTGGTGGTTTGGACCTTCCTAATGGATAAATTTGGAAACTTTATCCATTACGACATTGGAACGGATCAGATCTGATCTTTGGAGTTCTTGAAATCAAAAGAAAATAGATTAAGCTTGTTTGAGCTATTCAGACCAGTCCCTACGACTTGAGCTTAGGCTGTCATGACGTGACAATTGGGGGATTAGCGATTATTTTGGCATTTTGTGCCCACGAAGTGGCTAAGGAAGGCGACGACGTGGAAGGTTGCTGATGGGTAATTTTGACTTTGACTTGACCGTTGACTTTTTGATCTGTTTGACTTTTGGTCAAACTTGAGTAGAATTGACCATCTAACTAAGGATTTGTTTCAGTTTGGCGTTAGGAAGCTTGGGTTGGATGCTTTGTTACTGAGGTAGCTATTGGGCTTCTGTTGAATAGTTCAGGTGAGTTCCTTCACTTTACTCGTGGGTCGAAGGCACCAATGTCGGCCTACTGGATTATGTTTGTAGGATGATAGTTGTCTTTATGACACTTATTGTTATGTCTATATATGCTTGTTGTCTTTGTGACTCTTACTGGTATGATTGTATGCTTAGTTTTAGGGGTTAAATAGGCCCGATACGGGTTGAAAGAGACCGAATAGGGTGAAATAAACCCAATATTGGTTAAAAGAGACCGAAAGGGGTGAAATAGACCCAGTACCGGTTGAAAGAGACCGAAGAAGGTGAAATAGACCTAGTACCGGTTGAAAGAGATCGAAGAGGGGTGAAATAGACCCAATTATGGTTTGACTGTTATGTATGTACGACATGGGGTCTTTTGAGGAAACTCACTAAGCTTTGTGCTTACAGTTTTATGTTTATGGTTTCATATACTTCCGATTCGAAAATGAAGGATCCGACATGATCACACCGCATCCACCAACATTCCACATTTTATGACATGATTTGTACTCTGATAAATATTTTATACATTATCACGTTTTGATGGATTTTGAAATGAATGAATGATGTTTCTATTGGCTTTTAAAATGAAATTTTTATTTAATAATTTTTGGGACGTTACAAAATGAGTATATATATGTTGGAATCCCCCTTCTCTCCATAAAGGTTTTTTTGGAGAGTTAATATGGAGATCCATATATATATATATATATATATATATATATATATATATATATATATATATATATATATATATATATATATAGAGAGAGAGAGAGAGAGAGAGAGAGAGAGTTAGGTTCAAATGTTTATACTATCTATTGTGTGCATGTATGATTAATTCTGGACCAATCATTTTAGTTATTTTAAGAAAGTAATTAATGCATATTAAATGCTGAAGATGTAATTAATATCCATTATATCTTCAACATGTAATATGCATTAATTACTTTTTTAAAATAACTAAAATGATTGGTCCAGAATCAATCATACATGCACACAATAGATAGTGAAAACAAAATAACCTAACTGTATATATATATATATATATATATATATATATATATATATATATATATATATATATATATATTTGTTAAAAAAACTTTAGGGATTGTTTGATAGTTGTTGACTGAGTTAGATCTGGTCTAACCGGGTTTAAAGCTCTGATTGAATCTGCCTCTAACTAAACCATATTGTTTGATTACACCTCTGACTAAATTTGCTAAATGTTGAATATGACCATTTTATCTTGTTGTTCTATTTTTTGCTTAATAAATTGTTTTGGTTGATAAAATATCCGTATAAAACTGCTTTATAATTATAAAAAAATTCAAAAATGGCGTACAAGGGAATGACATAAAATAATACAAAATGTCTATCTAAGTGTATGAATGAACACCACATTCTACCTGCACCGTATGGTTGATCTCCTACAAACGCAGTTAAATAATTTTTGAACGTTGAAAGAGGACACAACCTAATTAGAAGGCAAAGGATAAGAGCATCACCCATTGTTTCTTCACATGATACCTAGGTCATTGTGGCCTATTATAGCAAAAGGGAAACCAAAAAACGATAAATATAACGAATTTTGTTAAGATGAAGAAAAATTCCAATTTGATATATTAGGCATTTCAAGTTTTCAATAAAGGGAATAACCAACTACGCAACATGTATAGTTCATCAACATATAATAAAGCAAAGGTCAACGAAGAGCCTACAATACACAAAAAACAAGCATTTTGAAGTTTGACTCATATTATTTACCAGTACCACAATTAGTCGAGAAACTTAGAAATTTGAAGGGAAATTGGAATATAGGACCGAAACAGTGAAGGATTATCGCAAATTCATGGGCCCGTCATTTTTTGACATTTTAAAAAAGTGGAATTTATAGGACATACATATTTAAATTTTAAATGTGGTCATTTTATCCAATAACTTAAAGTAGTTTTTTTCTTAAAAAAAAAGACATTTTACAAGCTTATTTGACCTAGAGGGTGTTTGGCTTAGCTTTTAAAAGCTAAAAAGATCTTTTCCAAAAAGTTACAAAAAGTAAGGATTTCCTGACTTTTCCAAAAAGATGCTTTTTCTTGTATTAAAACTCCAAAAGTTCCTAATTTGCCAAACATTTTTTTGTTTTTTTTTTCTTTTACAAAAAGGACTTTTGGCTGTAAAAAGCTAAGCCAAACACCCCCTAATATGGATGCCTTCTAACTTCAGGCGCATAATACTTGTCGTAGCACATCGATGAGAAACATTTTGTCATGGGGCAAAAGTTGATTTCATAATGAGTTCACGGTCAAAGAAAAAGAAGAATTAGAAGTTCACCTTATAACACCTAAACATATAGCGAGTCAAAAACAATTTTAATTTTCATAAAAGATCGATAAGTATTCAAGTTTAAGGTATTTAAAAAGAACAAAAATAAAAATTGAACGATAAAACATCTAAAATAAGAAAAACAAAATTTGTAGTACAAAAAACTTGAAATTTTGTTACTATTTAAATATGACATTACCTAATACCATACAACTAAGTATTTTAAAATTAAATACATGTATATTCATCATATCAACCTTTCGTCTGTTTAAAAGACATAAATACCCTTTCTCATTCAGATCATCAAAATACTTATCCAGTCGAGTGTAACAAACAAAACTTTCAATCACTTAGCCTTTACATGTACATTCACCATTAACAAAACAATGAAACCCCGAAGCATCCCTAACATGAATCTCCCTTTTAGTAACAACCGAAACATGCTTAAAAAAACTATGACAATCCCCACAAAGAAGAATATTCTTCATAACCCGAACCGGGGCCCCACGCCCCGTCATCAAAATCCCATAGGTAACCGCCAATTTTGCACTATGATAATATAGAAAATTCCTCTTTTGCCCCTCCTCCACTTCATGCAACACAAAACTCGTATCGGGCATATACCCAATTTTCAAACATTCCAAAACCAAGATATCTAACCCACTATAAATATCCTTAAATCGCGCATGCGATTTGTCTCTCGCGTAAAACTCATGAACCTTATTTTCCACAAAAATCCAACTTTTTCCGGGCCGTTTTTTAATACCCTTTTCTCTCATTTCTTCACGAATTGTTTCAGAACAATTAAATCTCCCGAAAGCAGAATATAAATTAGATATTAGTATGTAAGTAGATGGATCATTCGGTTTCTTTCCAAGAATCTCTTTTGCAGCCTTGTTTTCAATACTCGTGTTCATATGAGTTCTTGAGCTATCAAGCAAAGCCCTCCACACAAACGAATTCGGCTCGAAGGGCATTTTCGTAATTATCTCCTCGGCCTCTTTAACCAAACCCCAATGACCAAAAACACGAACGAGTGACGCGTAATGGGTTGAATCCGGTTCGATTTTGTAAACCGTTTTCATGGAGTTAAAGAATGTGTAACATGAATTTACCAAATTGGACATGGTGTGAGTGTAGGCTGAGATGATTAAAAGGGTAGTGATGGAATTTGGTTTGATGTTTTTCGTTTTCATATTTTTCCATATCTCCAATGCGTTGTCTCCTTGCTTGTGAAAAATATAACCCGAGATTAAACTATTCCATGAAACGATGTCGTGTTGTTTCATGAGATTGAAGACTTTAATCGCATTTGTCATGTTGTCGCATTTGGTGTACATTCCAATTAACGCGTTTCCTACTCCTGTATCTTGGATTAAACTTGATTTTATAGCAATTGAATGGATTTGTTCACCGATTCTATCAAACCCTAATGTTGCGCACACACCAAGAACTGTACTTGACACAATTTCATCGATGATTATTGTGTTTTCGGATTGGGATTTGACGAATAATGAAATTGCTTCGTATGGGTATCCGTTTCTTGCATAACCACAAATCATCGTTGTCCATATGATCGAAGAATTGTATTGGGTTAATGAGTCGATGAGAATTTGAAACATTTTTTCTGCATCGGACATTCTTTCACACTTCGTGAACATATCAAGCAATGCGGATTCGACATGATTGTTTGATTTAAACCCGGATTTTAGAACAAACGCGTGTATCTGTTCACTGGTGTTCTTGTCTGCGTGTAATCCACAGGCATTGATGACGCTAGTGAAGGTGAAATCGTCTAATTCCAAACCTTGTTTGATCATTTTGCAAAACATGTTCAATGCCTTTGAAGGAACCCCATTTTGGCAAAACCCTGATAAGAGGGAGTTGTAAGAGACACAATTCTTCTCAGGCATTTTGTCGAACAAGTCCTGTGCGATTTCAAGAAGTCCTGAGTTCATGTACGCAGATATCATTTGAGTCCAGGTGATTATGTCTTTAACAGGCATTCTATCGAACAGAACAATGGCGTCTTTTATGCTTCTGCACTTGGTGTAGAATCCAATTAGGCCATTGGTAACACTTAAGTTGTTTTCTAGTCCGAATTTTAGAGCATGAGCATGAAGTTCACGGCCTGCCATGATCGCATCGTTTTCCGTGCAGGCTGTTAGAAGGGTTGAAAGGGTAAAATGGTCGGTTGTAAGTTCATTCGATTGTGACAAATCATGAAACAATGCGAATGCTTTTTCATACATGGATTCCTTTACCAGAGTCGATATCACTGTGTTCCATGATGTAATGTCTCTCTGGAGCATTTCGTCAAACACCTGGAGCACATAGTTTAAACAACCACATTTACTATAGAACCCCATCAAAGTATTTGCAACATATGTATCTTGTAAAAACCCCATTTTGATAGCTAAACAATGAGCTTGAGAACCCAATTCAAGATCCAAAATCCGTGAACAAGCAGTCAATATAGCAACGAAACTATACTCATTAGGCTGAATACCAACCCTCCTCATTTCAGAGAAAAGCTTTATACCTTCAATTTCGCGATTTGACTTAACAAACCAAGAAACCATAGTGGTAAATGTCGCCACATCTGAATTTTTAACGCAATTGAACACCTTGTAAGCATGACTCGTGAGACCCAATTTGAAATAAGCCAGGATGAGTGCGTTAAACAAGTATGGGGTGTTCTCTTGAATCTTGAGAAGTGAAGCATGGACAGCCATGGCAAGTTCAATGTCGCCATGTTCAACCGATAGATTAAGCAAATTACAGTAGTGTTTAGAAGGATGAGGTTTGGGGGTTTTGGTGTGGTTAGAGAGAGAAAGAGGAGTTCTTACAGAAGAGATTGAGTTGTGTGGTTTTGGAAGGTGAAGGAGAGAGGATGAGTGAGAGGTTTGTGGTAAACATTGGGGGCGAGAGATTGAGGCCGTGGTGGTAGGGAGGCTAACGGCGGCCATTGACAAAGAAAGGCGCGCGAATCATGAGAATACCCCTACGGTGTTGTAAACTATATACAAGCTCCGTAGTAGATTGTTCTTCAAAAGTTTTGATAGATGGTTGAATACTTGAATTACTTGAATATCGAAGTAACTTTTTATTTGTTTAATTTATATAAAGGGGTGTTCACAAAAATATAATTATAAGTAAATGACCAATTTTTTTTTAGGATTCGGTTAAAAACATCCAATTTTAGCATATAAACACCTTAATTAATTTTTGAAAATCCAATTTTAGCATATAAACACCTTAATTAATTTTTGAAATATTTTTATTGGTTGAAATTTTATTGTTTTCCTAAAAAACTGATTATAAATGTTGATTATAGGTTAACTTTTTATAAAAATGATAATAAGATGTCTAACATCTCCAACCCACCCTCAAACTTCATTTCTTCTCCAATTATTCTCCAACTCTACCCTATTTTCACCTATATTTTTTGAGATATTAATAGTATTCTCCCATATTTGGGGGTATACCATTCATATCTCCAAAAATAGAATTGAATTTTGGTTGCCAATTTTAGTCTCTTTCATTTTTCTTTTATAAATTTCTATTTTATTTTATTTACTAATTATAATTTAAATGCAATATTTATTATACATTTCTAGTTTATTTTATCAACTAATTATAATTTAGATACAATATGATCGTAATATTGATATATTTATTATAAATATAATCTTATTTATTTAATAATTATTTATAATAAAGTAATAATTAATTTAAATCTATTATATATAAACATTTTATTTATGATAATATAATTTGAAACACTTTTGTAATGAAAAAATATAATATATATTTGTTAAAATTTAATTAGTAGATGGGTGTATTTGACAATATAAATAGAATATTCTAGGAATATACTTTTTTGGGTAAAAAATTGTCGCACCCCCAAACCAAAACGGCGGAAACGTTCGACGGCGGATGACTTCATATAGTATCGTAACAATTGAATACATAGTAAAGAAAGGAAAACAACCATCATATATATAATTTAAAAGTTACATTGTTGAATGATACTTGTTTCAAAACAAATTACAATATGATGACAAAATGAGTTTTGAACTGACGCCTTAGCATCACTTCTCCAAAAGTTGAAGTTTTACCTGTATTACTGAATCCCTGATAAATACAAGTAGATTTGAAAGAGTAGATCAACATTTAAACTGGTGAGTTCATAAGTATTTAATGTCAATGTTTGTATAAATTTGAATGAAATTGTTTGTAGATGTTTGAAAACTCCTAGAAAATCCCATATTTCCTACTAATATAAAAGTAGTCTTCTACCAAGACCCGACTGTTTTAAATGTTTGCTTCGAGAAATTCAATATTTTTCCATAAGTATGTGGTAGTTTAAAAGTTCTAAAACTGTAATGCAATAGTGTTTTTCATGTCTAGAATAGTAGATTTATGTATGTATAAAATCACTAAGGCATTTAATAACCCCGTAAATCAATGTGTTTTTTAATACTCCATGTGAGTTTTATAACCATGCTATTGACCCAGACTGCCTGTAACAACGTTCTTCAGGAGTTGGAATGCTATGACGTTTGTCATCCCAGACCTGCCGGTCTAACTGTAGCTAACAATTTAGGTGCGGGATTGTCAATCCCGTATAGAACTATACACAAGTATCATGCTCTCCCTACAAGAGATTATGGTATATAATACAATACTTTAACTGCATACTTGAAAGTACGTGAAGTTGAATGTCTCACAAAACTTAGTATCAAATAGATTTACGTATGAAAAGTCCATTTGTTCTTGTATATGAAAGTATTTCCTTGATATAGTACTTATAGTATGTAAAATCTCATGAATATCTAGTAAACTGTACATATTATAGTTTTTCCAAAAGTGTGTTTCGATTGTATGGTAAACCCTAGTGTAGTGTTGACTTTATATGTAAAGTATAAAATTATTGAACATTTATACTCAAAATATAAATAAAGTGTTTGATATTTATATAACAACATGTTTTTATTTTGAAAAGACAAGGTGTTATCGTAATATGTGTTGCATGCGAAAGTTTTCATATGATAGTTAAAATAACAGTATGAAATGCATAGCAAAGGAATGATATTTTCACACGATAATAACCAGGTGTTTACTTGTATTCCCCCGCCCCCCTTAAAAGTATTTAAAAAGCATTTAAAACATATTTAAAGTGTGTTTGTAAGGGTATGAACTCACGTGATAGATTGAAGAAGGTGAGACGAACATCGAGTAGAACTTCGACTTGAGAAAACGGATTTCTCAGGATTCTCGGGAATTCTCGAGAGCGTCGGTACTTGTGTCGTGAGCTAGTGGTAATACTGGGGATTCAAGGTAATCTTAGAGGGACTCGAGAGGTGTTCGATGGAGAAAATGGTGAGAGAATAACAACCAAACCCGAAGCCCTAGTCTCCCTTTTATAGTGTTGGGGGCACTCACGAATGAAGGGCATTCCCTGGGTCGTCATGGCTTACGTACTCTTGATTAGATAGATGGATGGGACTGGCTCTGTGCCCCGAACGCAGTGCGTTCCCTCAGACCTGCCTCGAGTTTTGTGCCTCGATCTTGTAAAATGCATAACTTTCGCGTACGAGCTCTGTTTTCGACGTTCTTTATATGCACGTGAAGGTGAGAATATACTCTATAACTCTCGTTTAGACTTCATCGACTAATTTTGTCACACCCCCGAACCAGACGGCGGAAACGTCCGGGGGCTGTTGTGACTCAATTGAATACCATAACATTGAATATATATGAAACATAACAACATTCGTCACCATTCATCAACATAGTACAACCAGTAGTGTTTACATATCATACATTGTTTAAACATTACATTTCCCAAAAATTAATTTGTTCAATTCATACAAAAATAAACTGCAACCGTCACTGAATATGATTTCCCTTGATTCACTGGTTCCCTGAGAATACAAGTATTTTGAAAAATGTCAACATATGAAATGTTGGTGAGTTCATAAGTAGTGTTTGAAATCGAATGTTTGTATTGTTTGAAAAACCACCAGAAAATCCGATATTTTCTGAAAAGATAAGCATTTTGAAAACATTTGTGAAGATCCATAGGTATGCTTGTTTGTTTCTATACTTGAAAAAAAATGTTCATTGAAAATGTATGCATTTCAAATTTGTAAGTATTGAAAACCCTAGGAAAACCCGATGTTCTCCTAGTTCCTTGAATTACGTGATGTTACATTGAAACCATTGCATAGCGTATAGTGTCAGTCCCAGGCGACGTTGGAAGGTTCTCGAGCATGATTATTTACTACAAACCCGCATTACGCAAACGCCCAGCTTGTAGATATACCAACGATTCCCGAAGGCGTCGTCAGTACTAATCACGTTATCCAATCGCCCGGACAAGGTGTAGTCCCACATCCGAAGAGAAAGAGGTCACGAAGACCCCGGTAACTCCATTAGCCGGTTGGGGATAAAATGTACGAGGGGTCCCCGACCCGCCTCGCATGAAATGTAGACTTTACTAGCAATACCAAAGGACCCTTGGGGACCAGTAGTATACAAGCCATTGAAAGTCCATTTACGTTGTGTCGGATCGGTAAAACCCAACACTCCGTAAAAAAAATGTCTTCGGGCCTTAAGATCAGGTCATTGGGCTAGCTAGGCTCAACGAACAAGATTTTACACTTGTGGGGCCCAAAGATGGTGCGTAGACGTCTGTGCACACTCGCATGTTTATGTATTACCAAACGTTACTTGTATGATTCGTAGTATCGAAGAGTTAGTAGTTGTAGATTTCCATTGGCTCGAGACCGAGCCAATTCGTTTAACAACGACTTTTGGTATTGTAATGAGTTGTATTTCGTTGATATTCGAGGTGTCATTATTTGATCAAATTGTACATATTGAATTAGACTTGAAATGTTTCTGTTTTCAGCCCCTCATTATTTGTAAAATTTACATTTTTAACCCTTTTATTGCAATATTTACCGGCTTGGTCCTTAAACTATTTTTCTTGACATTTTAACACCAAAAATTATTGAAATTAATATTTTTCAGCATATTTTTCATAGAAAACAGTTTAAGTCCCTGAAAATGCAGTTTTTCTCGGTTTTAGCCCATCTTTTCGCAATTTTGACAATTTTGGCCCAAATTGGAAAATTTTTGCAACTTTGGTCCTTTTTAAATTTGGAAAGCATTTTAAACCTTTGAAAAGGATTTGGAACACTTATAGTCCACTGTTTTACAGAAAGTTACAGTTTTGGCCCTCCAAAACAGAAAAATTAGCATAATGGGCCTCCTTGGGCCGAAATTTTCATTTTTAGCCCAATAAGCTTGAAATTTACGTTTTTAATCCTCTAATTGAATATAATTCCAGAAATAGTTTTATGGAAACTGTTTTGGCACATTCCAACCATCAGAATCTGTGAAATGTCAATTTGGGCCCTTATTTTTGCATTTTTCACATTTTAGGCCCAAAATTTGTGTTTTTAGCTTAAAGAAAATTGTTGCTAACCACTTAGCTATTTTTCTTGTATCACTTTATATGTAGAGATGTATTTGAAGCTAAAATCATAAAACATAAGTTATATCTCGGTTTTGAGGGGTTTAATGGCTAGATCCAACATTAAAACACATATAAGCATACATATAAGCATGGAAATCATACAAGGCATACAAATACATATAGATCTACACTTTCACTTGTATTCCCCCCCACAAAACTCATAAAAACAGAAAATAGGGGTATGAATCTCACCTTGGGGTGTTGACTCGGTTTTTGGAAGAAAAGATGGAAGAAAAATGAAGTGTTTTTGGCCTTGGCTCCCTTTGATGAAGATCTTGAGTTTTGAGATGATTCTAGGGTGTAAGATCACGATTTTTGTATAGATTAGGGAAGGATTTTGATAACAAAAGAATTTAAACCATAGATCTATGCATAATCTTACCTTAGATGAAGAATATTGTAGAGATTTCCTCTTGAAAGCTTCCTAGAACTCGAGATTTTGGAGAGGGAAGAGGAAGAAGTCTTGAGTGAATTTTAGAGAGAGTTTGTGAGTGTTTTGTGTGTGTGTGGTGTTGCTCTCGGCCAAACAAGAAAGAAGAGGGAGGGAAGAATGGAAGTGATCTTTGAAGTGAAATGCATGGAGAAATGAGAAAATGCATGGATATCCTATGGGTAAAGATGAGGTGTCACTTGAAAGTCAACTCCTTCTTGGGTTTGGGCCTTGGGCCGAGAATGGGAAGGAAAAAAAAGATTTTTGGGCTTTTTGCTCCTAAGCCCAATATTAGTGTTAATTAGGGTGTGTTTTAAGCTTAAGAGAACGTAGTAGGATTTTTATGTTTTTCTTGAACTTGTTTTAGGTTTCTCATGTACCAAAGCTCTTAATCCATTTCATTCTAGGCCCAACATGACCTAAGATGTTAAAATAAATAAGTGTGGGTCCAATTAGAGTCCAATTAGGGCTCTAAGCCCATGATAGTCTAATTGGAAGCTTATTGGCCCATTTGGATCCAATAAGGAAGTTCTAGCCTAAATTAGACTTAATAAGAACTTCTAGGGTCTCCAATTGTTTGATGACTATTTGTAGTACTTGCATGATGTATTTGATTGAAGTTTTTGATTCACATTAACTTGAATGTATAGATTACATGGCTCAAAATTTACAGTTGTGACATCATCCCCCCGTTAGAGGGAATTTCGTCCCGAAATTCTGTTTGAAAGCTAGATTTGAGAATTATTAGAATAGGTGCGGGTACTTCTGCTTCATTTGATCCTCGCGTTCCCACGTGAATTCTGGCCCACGCTTTGCGTTCCACCGTACCTTCACGATCGGGATGCGACTTTGTTTAGTACGCTTCACCTCCCTGTCCATGATTTCGATCGGTTCTTCGACGAACAGGAGATTCTCATTGATTTCGATTTCGTCAAGAGGAATGACGAGAGTTTCATCTGATAGGCACTTTTTCAGATTAGAAACATGAAACACGGGGTGTACACCGTTTAGCTCCGTGGGTAGTTGTAGTCTGTAGGCTACCGGACCTATTCGAGCGACGATTTCGAAAGGTCCAATGTACCGTGGGTTTAGCTTTCCTCGTTTTCCGAAACGTATAACTCCTTTCCAGGGTGAGACCTTCAACAATACTCGATCACCGACCTGGAACTCTAAGGGCTTTCGCCGTTTATCAGCGTAGCTCTTTTGCCGGTCACGCGATGCCTGTAATCGAGCTTTGATCTGGACAATCTTTTCTGTGGTCTCGCGAATGATTTCCGGTCCTGACATTGCCCTATCCGACGTATGTGTTCTTGCTAGCTGGGTGTCACCTACTTCAGCCCAACATAACGGTGATCTACATTTACGCCCGTACAGTGCTTCGAAAGGGGCCACCCTAATGCTCGAATGATAACTATTGTTATATAAAAACTCGATCAACGGTAGGTGGGTATCCCAAGACTTTCCGAAGTCTATCACACATGCACGAAGCATGTCTTCAAGCGTCTGAATGGTTCGTTCGCTTTGACCGTCCGTTTGTGGGTGATACGCGGTGCTCATATCAAGATGAGTTCCCATTGCCTTGTGGAGCGACTGCCAAAAGCGTGACGTGAACCTACTGTCCCTATCCGAGATGATGGATTTTGGCACTCCATGAAGTCTTACAATCTCTCGTAGGTACAAACGCGTCAGCCTCTCCATCTTGTAGGACTCTTTGATCGGTAGGAAATGGGCAGATTTCGTCAGTCGGTCGATTATTACCCATATGGTGTCCAATCCGTCCGACGTCTTGGGCAGCTTGGTCACGAAGTCCATAGAAATCCCCTCCCATTTCCACTCGGGGATTGCCGGTTGCTGTAACAATCCGGAAGGTTTCTGGTATTCCACTTTTACTTTGGCACACGTAAGGCACTTACTAACATAAGTTGCGATTTCCGCCTTCATGTTAGGCCACCAATAGTGCTGCTTAATGTCCAAATACATCTTGTCCGAACCAGGATGAATGGAGTATCGTGTCTTGTGGGCTTCCTTCATAACGGTCTCCCTGAATCCTCCGATTTTTGGAACCCAAATACGGTTCATGAAGTAGTATACCCCATTCTCTTTGACTTCCAGGTTCTTCTCCATTCCGCGTAATGCCTCGCTAGTTCTATTTTCCGCTTTCATAGCCTCTGCCTGGGCTGATGCAATTTGAGTGGTCAGATGAGACTGAATGGTTATCGAGTGCGTTTTCGTACGGCGATTTGTGTATTCCTTCCGACTTAATGCGTCAGCTACCACGTTGGCCTTGCCTGGATGGTACTTGATCTCGCATTCGTAGTCGTTTAACAATTCCACCCATCTTCGTTGTCTCATGTTCAGCTCCTTCTGATTCAAGATGTGCTGGAGGCTCTTGTGGTCCGTAAAGATGGTGCACTTTGTACCGTACAGGTAGTGCCTCCAAATTTTTAGGGCGAAGACCACAGCTCCCAGTTCTAGGTCATGGGTTGTGTAATTTACTTCGTGCGTCTTTAGTTGGCGGGACGCATATGCTATCACTCTTCCACGTTGCATGAGAACGCAACCTAAGCCTTGATTTGACGCGTCACAGTAAACTACAAAATCTTCCGTTCCTTCTGGTAGAGATAGTACAGGAGCGCTACAAAGAGCTTGCTTCAAGGCTCGAAACGCAATCTCTTGTCGGTCTGTCCACTTGAATGGCACACTCTTTTGCGTAAGTAAGGTAAGTGGCTTGGCGATTTTTGAGAAGTTTTGGATGAATCTCCTATAGTAGCCTGCTAGGCCTAAGAACTGACGAATTTCCGTGGGCGTAGTCGGAGTTGCCCATCCTTCCACAGATTTGACCTTAGAGGGATCCACATGAGTTCCATCTTGGCTAACTACGTGGCCTAAGAAATTCACACTCCGAAGCCAGAACTCGCACTTGGAGAGTTTGGCGTAAAGCTTTTCCGTGCTCAGAGTCTCTAAAATTTGTCGGAGATGACGGCCATGCTCCTCTTTGTTTCGAGAATAGACGAGGATGTCATCGATAAACACAATGACGAAGTTGTCCAGGAACGGTCGACAGATTCGATTCATTAGGTCCATAAATGCGGCAGGTGCATTTGTTAGACCGAAGGGCATTACGACGAATTCATAATGTCCATAGCGGGTTCGAAAAGCGGTTTTTGGAATATCCTCTTCTCGGACTTTGAGTCGGTGGTATCCGGACCGTAAGTCTATTTTAGAAAAGTAGCTAGCTCCTTGGAGCTGGTCGAATAGATCATCGATTCGCGGGAGTGGGTAGCGGTTTTTAACAGTGAGTTTGTTTAACTCTCTGTAATCGATGCACATTCTGAAAGATCCATCCTTCTTTTTGACAAAGAGCACCGGAGCTCCCCAAGGCGAGTAGCTAGGTCGGATAAGTCCCTTGTCCAGAAGCTCACTGAGTTGGCTGGACAATTCCTGCATTTCAGCAGGTGCCAATCGATATGGTGATTTAGCGAGAGGGGTTGCTCCTGGAACGAGGTCGATTCGGAACTCAACCTGTCTCTCTGGGGGTACTCCTGGAAGATCTTCGGGAAACACGTCCGGAAATTCACACGCTACTGGAATGTCTTGGATGTTAGTTTCTTCTTTAGTCTTGTCCACTATGTGAGCCAAGAACGCTAAGTTGTTCTTTCGCAGGTGTTTTTGTGCTTTGATGCACGAGATAAGGCGGAGATTCTTACTGGGTTTATCTCCGTAAATTACTAGGGTTTCGTGATTCGGGAGGCGAAGGCGAACGGCCTTTTCGTGGCACAAAATCTCAGCATGGTGGGGGCTTAACCAATCCATGCCGATAATCACATTGAAACTCCTAATTGACACTGGCATCAGATCTATTCGTAAGACGTGTTGGTTAAGGGTTAGGGTACATCCAGTGTAGATTTCCCTAGTGGATTCGGTCTTCCCATTGGCCATTTCCACCGTATAGGTTTCATTTAGCTTTTGGGGTTGTTGTTTTAATAAATGTTTAAACTTCTCGCTTACGAAACTTCGCTCCGCTCCGGTATCAAATAAGATGCATGCATAAGTGTGATTTAGGAGGAACGTACCGGTCACAACTGCGGGGTCCTGAACTGCATCACTCTGACCCATGGTCAGCATTCTTCCTGCTCCTCTGTTTCCTGAGTTGTTGTTGTTGTTAGGGCAGTCTCGACGGAAATGTCCCGTCCTTCCACACCCGAAACAGGTGTGGCTAGGCCCTGCGTTGTTGCCGCCGGCATTGGTGTTGTTGGTATTGCAGTGGTTGTTGTTGTTGTTCTGGTTGTTTCCCTGACTCTGGTTCTGAGAAGGATAAGTCCTGCAGAACTTTGCAGTGTGTCCCCTTCGGTTGCAACTGGTGCAATGGAACTCCCTACATTCTCCTTGGTGATGGAACCCGCACTTGTTGCATTTGGGATGATTGCCGGAATAGGGTCTTGAAGTATTTGAAGCAGCTGAGGCTGGAGCATGTGATGTGACTGGTACCGGCGCAGTGACAGCGTGAACTGCCACCGTTTGCTGCTTTTTAGAGGTCTCGGGACCTTGACGCCCCTTCCTCTTGTTGTTCCATCCTTTCTTACCATCGCTCTCCTTCTTCTTCTCAGTCTCTACTGGTTTCTCGCCCTTTTTGTGGTTATGATCATATAGCCTCTTTGCCAATCTCTTCGCACTGTCAAAAGTTTCAGGGTTCGCAGCTATCACATTCCCTTGAATGGGGGATGTCAGTCCCCAAATGAATCGTTCAATCTTCTTCCCCTCTGATGTGATCATACCCGGGCACAACAGAGATAGTTCGCTGAATCTCGATATGTAAGCATCGATGTTCCCATTCTGCACCGTGAGATTCCATAGTTCCTGCTCCATCTTCTGTATTTCGCCTCGGGGGCAGTACTCAGCCGTCAACATCTCTTTCATCTCTGCCCAGGGAATAGAGTTGGCGACAGGGAGTGTCATAGCTTCCACATGACCATTCCACCAAGTGAGTGCTTGGTCCACAAAAGTGCAGACCGCGAACTTCACTTTCATCTGCTCGGGGCACTCGCATATCTCGAATACCGACTCTACCTTCTCGATCCATCGCTTTAGGGCGATCACTCCTCCGGTACCGTTGAAAGTTCGGGGTTTAGCGTTCGCAAAATCCTTGTAGGTGCACGTTTTAGTGAGTCCTTGGTTCGTCCCGTTGTTCGAACTTCCGGATCCTTGCCCGTTACCTCCTCCGTTGTTCCCTCGGTGAAGTTGTGCCATAGCTGCTGTGACTGCAGCAGACACGGCTGCCTGGAAAGCAGTGGAGTCAACTTCCGGCGGGGTTGGTTCGGGATTTCCGCGAGTAGCTGGGCGAGGCATCTTTCTGTCATGAAACGGAAAGATGTTGAGTGTACGTGGTTTCCGTGAGGTGGCGACTCTACTAACTAGGTGTATGGTGCGAACCTAAACATTACTATCATCAAGCATGCAATCATAATGTCTCAACACATAGCAACTGAGAATAATTTAGCAAAACACACAAAAGTTTATTAATATTATCCGCATTTAGTACAAGAAAATTTGCTCGTAGGAGCATACATAAGTAACGCTAATCCGACAGCATAACGGCTCCATGAGTAGGGTAGTCACTTAAACATAGAGCCGGAGTACATAACATAGTTCCTAGTAACCTACTATGATAAGTCTATCCCTAACCGCGATGAGCTGCGTCAGGAGGTGGTGCCGAAGTCATATGCCGAAATGTTGTGCCAGTAGCTGTGCCATCTCTGCCATGTCTCCTATAACCTCATCCCTCTCATGCTCTGCTTGCACTGCCCGAGCCTCCATAGCATACAGCTGTTGTCGCAGTGCAGCGATCTCAGCTTCGAGGGAACGGTTCTCTCTTGGGGGGTTCACTGGTGGGGCAGGGTGATCTGGTTGTGCCTCGTCCTCGCATGGCGGGATGGGGTCCTGGTCCCCGACCCGGCCGTCTTCGTCGTCATCGTCGAGCTCTCCAAATTCGTAGTCAGTGTCTACGTATTCGTCGGGTCCGACATCGTGTGCTTCGCCTGGATTCCCTTCTGGCTCATCCACAAGCATCCCGTGAGCTACTAAGGCCTGATGAAACTGGATACCCTGCTGCTCCTCCTCGGGCTCCTCCTCCTCCTCTAGCCACCCGTTGTTTCCCTGATTGGGGAAGTAGGGGTCTCCCGGGTGATGAAAACCAGCCATGCTGTCTGCGCGAGTACGTAATTATGCTACATTATTCCTAGGGCACTATGACTATTACACAGACTAAGCAAATATTCTCTTTTTGGGTGATAGAGGGTATAATTTTTAGGTTCCCTGGCTATTCCGATCTCATCAAGACATGTGTTAGTTTTACCTTGGAGAGAATGTAGTTGATCAGGCTACATTCACTCCTTGGTATCACTAAGAACAGTCCCGAGTTAACCGAGATACCAGCATTATGGTGTTTGATTTAGCGTTGGATCCTTATTCCTAATGCAAGCAAGTGTGTTTTATTTACTTGTTCTGTTCAGAGTTATGTTAGTCCCTCTTTTTGGTTTATAGTTGCATATCAATGTATGGCTCGACATGCTAGTTCACTATAAACAAAGCTCTGATACCAACCTGTCACACCCCCGAACCAGACGGCGGAAACGTCCGGGGGCTGTTGTGACTCAATTGAATACCATAACATTGAATATATATGAAACATAACAACATTCGTCACCATTCATCAACATAGTACAACCAGTAGTGTTTACATATCATACATTGTTTAAACATTACATTTCCCAAAAATTAATTTGTTCAATTCATACAAAAATAAACTGCAACCGTCACTGAATATGATTTCCCTTGATTCACTGGTTCCCTGAGAATACAAGTATTTTGAAAAACGTCAACATATGAAATGTTGGTGAGTTCATAAGTAGTGTTTGAAATCGAATGTTTGTATTGTTTGAAAAACCACCAGAAAATCCGATATTTTCTGAAAAGATAAGCATTTTGAAAACATTTGTGAAGATCCATAGGTATGCTTGTTTGTTTCTATACTTGAAAAAAAATGTTCATTGAAAATGTATGCATTTCAAATTTGTAAGTATTGAAAACCCTAGGAAAACCCGATGTTCTCCTAGTTCCTTGAATTACGTGATGTTACATTGAAACCATTGCATAGCGTATAGTGTCAGTCCCAGGCGACGTTGGAAGGTTCTCGAGCATGATTATTTACTACAAACCCGCATTACGCAAACGCCCAGCTTGTAGATATACCAACGATTCCCGAAGGCGTCGTCAGTACTAATCACGTTATCCAATCGCCCGGACAAGGTGTAGTCCCACATCCGAAGAGAAAGAGGTCACGAAGACCCCGGTAACTCCATTAGCCGGTTGGGGATAAAATGTACGAGGGGTCCCCGACCCGCCTCGCATGAAATGTAGACTTTACTAGCAATACCAAAGGACCCTTGGGGACCAGTAGTATACAAGCCATTGAAAGTCCATTTACGTTGTGTCGGATCGGTAAAACCCAACACTCCGTAAAAAAAATGTCTTCGGGCCTTAAGATCAGGTCATTGGGCTAGCTAGGCTCAACGAACAAGATTTTACACTTGTGGGGCCCAAAGATGGTGCGTAGACGTCTGTGCACACTCGCATGTTTATGTATTACCAAACGTTACTTGTATGATTCGTAGTATCGAAGAGTTAGTAGTTGTAGATTTCCATTGGCTCGAGACCGAGCCAATTCGTTTAACAACGACTTTTGGTATTGTAATGAGTTGTATTTCGTTGATATTCGAGGTGTCATTATTTGATCAAATTGTACATATTGAATTAGCCTTGAAATGTTTCTGTTTTCAGCCCCTCATTATTTGTAAAATTTACATTTTTAACCCTTTTATTGCAATATTTACCGGCTTGGTCCTTAAACTATTTTTCTTGACATTTTAACACCAAAAATTATTGAAATTAATATTTTTCAGCATATTTTTCATAGAAAACAGTTTAAGTCCCTGAAAATGCAGTTTTTCTCGGTTTTAGCCCATCTTTTCGCAATTTTGACAATTTTGGCCCAAATTGGAAAATTTTTGCAACTTTGGTCCTTTTTAAATTTGGAAAGCATTTTAAACCTTTGAAAAGGATTTGGAACACTTATAGTCCACTGTTTTACAGAAAGTTACAGTTTTGGCCCTCCAAAACAGAAAAATTAGCATAATGGGCCTCCTTGGGCCGAAATTTTCATTTTTAGCCCAATAAGCTTGAAATTTACGTTTTTAATCCTCTAATTGAATATAATTCCAGAAATAGTTTTATGGAAACTGTTTTGGCACATTCCAACCATCAGAATCTGTGAAATGTCAATTTGGGCCCTTATTTTTGCATTTTTCACATTTTAGGCCCAAAATTTGTGTTTTTAGCTTAAAGAAAATTGTTGCTAACCACTTAGCTATTTTTCTTGTATCACTTTATATGTAGAGATGTATTTGAAGCTAAAATCATAAAACATAAGTTATATCTCGGTTTTGAGGGGTTTAATGGCTAGATCCAACATTAAAACACATATAAGCATACATATAAGCATGGAAATCATACAAGGCATACAAATACATATAGATCTACACTTTCACTTGTATTCCCCCCCACAAAACTCATAAAAACAGAAAATAGGGGTATGAATCTCACCTTGGGGTGTTGACTCGGTTTTTGGAAGAAAAGATGGAAGAAAAATGAAGTGTTTTTGGCCTTGGCTCCCTTTGATGAAGATCTTGAGTTTTGAGATGATTCTAGGGTGTAAGATCACGATTTTTGTATAGATTAGGGAAGGATTTTGATAACAAAAGAATTTAAACCATAGATCTATGCATAATCTTACCTTAGATGAAGAATATTGTAGAGATTTCCTCTTGAAAGCTTCCTAGAACTCGAGATTTTGGAGAGGGAAGAGGAAGAAGTCTTGAGTGAATTTTAGAGAGAGTTTGTGAGTGTTTTGTGTGTGTGTGGTGTTGCTCTCGGCCAAACAAGAAAGAAGAGGGAGGGAAGAATGGAAGTGATCTTTGAAGTGAAATGCATGGAGAAATGAGAAAATGCATGGATATCCTATGGGTAAAGATGAGGTGTCACTTGAAAGTCAACTCCTTCTTGGGTTTGGGCCTTGGGCCGAGAATGGGAAGGAAAAAAAAGATTTTTGGGCTTTTTGCTCCTAAGCCCAATATTAGTGTTAATTAGGGTGTGTTTTAAGCTTAAGAGAATGTAGTAGGATTTTTATGTTTTTCTTGAACTAGTTTTAGGTTTCTCATGTACCAAAGCTCTTAATCCATTTCATTCTAGGCCCAACATGACCTAAGATGTTAAAATAAATAAGTGTGGGTCCAATTAGAGTCCAATTAGGGCTCTAAGCCCATGATAGTCTAATTGGAAGCTTATTGGCCCATTTGGATCCAATAAGGAAGTTCTAGCCTAAATTAGACTTAATAAGAACTTCTAGGGTCTCCAATTGTTTGATGACTATTTGTAGTACTTGCATGATGTATTTGATTGAAGTTTTTGATTCACATTAACTTGAATGTATAGATTACATGGCTCAAAATTTACAGTTGTGACATCATCCCCCCGTTAGAGGGAATTTCGTCCCGAAATTCTGTTTGAAAGCTAGATTTGAGAATTATTAGAATAGGTGCGGGTACTTCTGCTTCATTTGATCCTCGCGTTCCCACGTGAATTCTGGCCCACGCTTTGCGTTCCACCGTACCTTCACGATCGGGATGCGACTTTGTTTAGTACGCTTCACCTCCCTGTCCATGATTTCGATCGGTTCTTCGACGAACAGGAGATTCTCATTGATTTCGATTTCGTCAAGAGGAATGACGAGAGTTTCATCTGATAGGCACTTTTTCAGATTAGAAACATGAAACACGGGGTGTACACCGTTTAGCTCCGTGGGTAGTTGTAGTCTGTAGGCTACCGGACCTATTCGGGCGACGATTTCGAAAGGTCCAATGTACCGTGGGTTTAGCTTTCCTCGTTTTCCGAAACGTATAACTCCTTTCCAGGGTGAGACCTTCAACAATACTCGATCACCGACCTGGAACTCTAAGGGCTTTCGCCGTTTATCAGCGTAGCTCTTTTGCCGGTCACGCGATGCCTGTAATCGAGCTTTGATCTGGACAATCTTTTCTGTGGTCTCGCGAATGATTTCCGGTCCTGACATTGCCCTATCCGACGTATGTGTTCTTGCTAGCTGGGTGTCACCTACTTCAGCCCAACATAACGGTGATCTACATTTACGCCCGTACAGTGCTTCGAAAGGGGCCACCCTAATGCTCGAATGATAACTATTGTTATATGAAAACTCGATCAACGGTAGGTGGGTATCCCAAGACTTTCCGAAGTCTATCACACATGCACGAAGCATGTCTTCAAGCGTCTGAATGGTTCGTTCGCTTTGACCGTCCGTTTGTGGGTGATACGCGGTGCTCATATCAAGATGAGTTCCCATTGCCTTGTGGAGCGACTGCCAAAAGCGTGACGTGAACCTACTGTCCCTATCCGAGATGATGGATTTTGGCACTCCATGAAGTCTTACAATCTCTCGTAGGTACAAACGCGTCAGCCTCTCCATCTTGTAGGACTCTTTGATCGGTAGGAAATGGGCAGATTTCGTCAGTCGGTCGATTATTACCCATATGGTGTCCAATCCGTCCGACGTCTTGGGCAGCTTGGTCACGAAGTCCATAGAAATCCCCTCCCATTTCCACTTGGGGATTGCCGGTTGCTGTAACAATCCGGAAGGTTTCTGGTATTCCACTTTTACTTTGGCACACGTAAGGCACTTACTAACATAAGTTGCGATTTCCGCCTTCATGTTAGGCCACCAATAGTGCTGCTTAATGTCCAAATACATCTTGTCCGAACCAGGATGAATGGAGTATCGTGTCTTGTGGGCTTCCTTCATAACGGTCTCCCTGAATCCTCCGATTTTTGGAACCCAAATACGGTTCATGAAGTAGTATACCCCATTCTCTTTGACTTCCAGGTTCTTCTCCATTCCGCGTAATGCCTCGCTAGTTCTATTTTCCGCTTTCATAGCCTCTGCCTGGGCTGATGCAATTTGAGTGGTCAGATGAGACTGAATGGTTATCGAGTGCGTTTTCGTACGGCGATTTGTGTATTCCTTCCGACTTAATGCGTCAGCTACCACGTTGGCCTTGCCTGGATGGTACTTGATCTCGCATTCGTAGTCGTTTAACAATTCCACCCATCTTCGTTGTCTCATGTTCAGCTCCTTCTGATTCAAGATGTGCTGGAGGCTCTTGTGGTCCGTAAAGATGGTGCACTTTGTACCGTACAGGTAGTGCCTCCAAATTTTTAGGGCGAAGACCACAGCTCCCAGTTCTAGGTCATGGGTTGTGTAATTTACTTCGTGCGTCTTTAGTTGGCGGGACGCATATGCTATCACTCTTCCACGTTGCATGAGAACGCAACCTAAGCCTTGATTTGACGCGTCACAGTAAACTACAAAATCTTCCGTTCCTTCTGGTAGAGATAGTACAGGAGCGCTACAAAGAGCTTGCTTCAAGGCTCGAAACGCAATCTCTTGTCGGTCTGTCCACTTGAATGGCACACTCTTTTGCGTAAGTAAGGTAAGTGGCTTGGCGATTTTTGAGAAGTTTTGGATGAATCTCCTATAGTAGCCTGCTAGGCCTAAGAACTGACGAATTTCCGTGGGCGTAGTCGGAGTTGCCCATCCTTCCACAGCTTTGACCTTAGAGGGATCCACATGAGTTCCATCTTGGCTAACTACGTGGCCTAAGAAATTCACACTCCGAAGCCAGAACTCGCACTTGGAGAGTTTGGCGTAAAGCTTTTCCGTGCGCAGAGTCTCTAAAATTTGTCGGAGATGACGGCCATGCTCCTCTTTGTTTCGAGAATAGACGAGGATGTCATCGATAAACACAATGACGAAGTTGTCCAGGAACGGTCGACAGATTCGATTCATTAGGTCCATAAATGCGGCAGGTGCATTTGTTAGACCGAAGGGCATTACGACGAATTCATAATGTCCATAGCGGGTTCGAAAAGCGGTTTTTGGAATATCCTCTTCTCGGACTTTGAGTCGGTGGTATCCGGACCGTAAGTCTATTTTAGAAAAGTAGCTAGCTCCTTGGAGCTGGTCGAATAGATCATCGATTCGCGGGAGTGGGTAGCGGTTTTTAACAGTGAGTTTGTTTAACTCTCTGTAATCGATGCACATTCTGAAAGATCCATCCTTCTTTTTGACAAAGAGCACCGGAGCTCCCCAAGGCGAGTAGCTAGGTCGGATAAGTCCCTTGTCCAGAAGCTCACTGAGTTGGCTGGACAATTCCTGCATTTCAGCAGGTGCCAATCGATATGGTGATTTAGCGAGAGGGGTTGCTCCTGGAACGAGGTCGATTCGGAACTCAACCTGTCTCTCTGGGGGTACTCCTGGAAGATCTTCGGGAAACACGTCCGGAAATTCACACGCTACTGGAATGTCTTGGATGTTAGTTTCTTCTTTAGTCTTGTCCACTATGTGAGCCAAGAACGCTAAGTTGTTCTTTCGCAGGTGTTTTTGTGCTTTGATGCACGAGATAAGGCGGAGATTCTTACTGGGTTTATCTCCGTAAATTACTAGGGTTTCGTGATTCGGGAGGCGAAGGCGAACGGCCTTTTCGTGGCACAAAATCTCAGCATGGTGGGGGCTTAACCAATCCATGCCGATAATCACATCGAAACTCCTAATTGACACTGGCATCAGATCTATTCGTAAGACGTGTTGGTTAAGGGTTAGGGTACATCCAGTGTAGATTTCCCTAGTGGATTCGGTCTTCCCATTGGCCATTTCCACCGTATAGGTTTCATTTAGCTTTTGGGGTTGTTGTTTTAATAAATGTTTAAACTTCTCGCTTACGAAACTTCGCTCCGCTCCGGTATCAAATAAGATGCATGCATAAGTGTGATTTAGGAGGAACGTACCGGTCACAACTGCGGGGTCCTGAACTGCATCACTCTGACCCATGGTCAGCATTCTTCCTGCTCCTCTGTTTCCTGAGTTGTTGTTGTTGTTAGGGCAGTCTCGACGGAAATGTCCCGTCCTTCCACACCCGAAACAGGTGTGGCTAGGCCCTGCGTTGTTGCCGCCGGCATTGGTGTTGTTGGTATTGCGGTGGTTGTTGTTGTTGTTCTGGTTGTTTCCCTGACTCTGGTTCTGAGAAGGATAAGTCCTGCAGAACTTTGCAGTGTGTCCCCTTCGGTTGCAACTGGTGCAATGGAACTCCCTACATTCTCCTTGGTGATGGAACCCGCACTTGTTGCATTTGGGATGATTGCCGGAATAGGGTCTTGAAGTATTTGAAGCAGCTGAGGCTGGAGCATGTGATGTGACTGGTACCGGCGCAGTGACAGCGTGAACTGCCACCGTTTGCTGCTTTTTAGAGGTCTCGGGACCTTGACGCCCCTTCCTCTTGTTGTTCCATCCTTTCTTACCATCGCTCTCCTTCTTCTTCTCAGTCTCTACTGGTTTCTCGCCCTTTTTGTGGTTATGATCATATAGCCTCTTTGCCAATCTCTTCGCACTGTCAAAAGTTTCAGGGTTCGCAGCTATCACATTCCCTTGAATGGGGGATGTCAGTCCCCAAATGAATCGTTCAATCTTCTTCCCCTCTGATGTGATCATACCCGGGCACAACAGAGATAGTTCGCTGAATCTCGATATGTAAGCATCGATGTTCCCATTCTGCACCGTGAGATTCCATAGTTCCTGCTCCATCTTCTGTATTTCGCCTCGGGGGCAGTACTCAGCCGTCAACATCTCTTTCATCTCTGCCCAGGGAATAGAGTTGGCGACAGGGAGTGTCATAGCTTCCACATGACCATTCCACCAAGTGAGTGCTTGGTCCACAAAAGTGCAGACCGCGAACTTCACTTTCATCTGCTCGGGGCACTCGCATATCTCGAATACCGACTCTACCTTCTCGATCCATCGCTTTAGGGCGATCACTCCTCCGGTACCGTTGAAAGTTCGGGGTTTAGCGTTCGCAAAATCCTTGTAGGTGCACGTTTTAGTGAGTCCTTGGTTCGTCCCGTTGTTCGAACTTCCGGATCCTTGCCCGTTACCTCCTCCGTTGTTCCCTCGGTGAAGTTGTGCCATAGCTGCTGTGACTGCAGCAGACACGGCTGCCTGGAAAGCAGTGGAGTCAACTTCCGGCGGGGTTGGTTCGGGATTTCCGCGAGTAGCTGGGCGAGGCATCTTTCTGTCATGAAACGGAAAGATGTTGAGTGTACGTGGTTTCCGTGAGGTGGCGACTCTACTAACTAGGTGTATGGTGCGAACCTAAACATTACTATCATCAAGCATGCAATCATAATGTCTCAACACATAGCAACTGAGAATAATTTAGCAAAACACACAAAAGTTTATTAATATTATCCGCATTTAGTACAAGAAAATTTGCTCGTAGGAGCATACATAAGTAACGCTAATCCGACAGCATAACGGCTCCATGAGTAGGGTAGTCACTTAAACATAGAGCCGGAGTACATAACATAGTTCCTAGTAACCTACTATGATAAGTCTATCCCTAACCGCGATGAGCTGCGTCAGGAGGTGGTGCCGAAGTCATATGCCGAAATGTTGTGCCAGTAGCTGTGCCATCTCTGCCATGTCTCCTATAACCTCATCCCTCTCATGCTCTGCTTGCACTGCCCGAGCCTCCATAGCATACAGCTGTTGTCGCAGTGCAGCGATCTCAGCTTCGAGGGAACGGTTCTCTCTTGGGGGGTTCACTGGTGGGGCAGGGTGATCTGGTTGTGCCTCGTCCTCGCATGGCGGGATGGGGTCCTGGTCCCCGACCCGGCCGTCTTCGTCGTCATCGTCGAGCTCTCCAAATTCGTAGTCAGTGTCTACGTATTCGTCGGGTCCGACATCGTGTGCTTCGCCTGGATTCCCTTCTGGCTCATCCACAAGCATCCCGTGAGCTACTAAGGCCTGATGAAACTGGATACCCTGCTGCTCCTCCTCGGGCTCCTCCTCCTCCTCTAGCCACCCGTTGTTTCCCTGATTGGGGAAGTAGGGGTCTCCCGGGTGATGAAAACCAGCCATGCTGTCTGCGTGAGTACGTAATTATGCTACATTATTCCTAGGGCACTATGACTATTACACAGACTAAGCAAATATTCTCTTTTTGGGTGATAGAGGGTATAATTTTTAGGTTCCCTGGCTATTCCGATCTCATCAAGACATGTGTTAGTTTTACCTTGGAGAGAATGTAGTTGATCAGGCTACATTCACTCCTTGGTATCACTAAGAACAGTCCCGAGTTAACCGAGATACCAGCATTATGGTGTTTGATTCAGCGTTGGATCCTTATTCCTAATGCAAGCAAGTGTGTTTTATTTACTTGTTCTGTTCAGAGTTATGTTAGTCCCTCTTTTTGGTTTATAGTTGCATATCAATGTATGGCTCGACATGCTAGTTCACTATAAACAAAGCTCTGATACCAACCTGTCACACCCCCGAACCAGACGGCGGAAACGTCCGGGGGCTGTTGTGACTCAATTGAATACCATAACATTGAATATATATGAAACATAACAACATTCGTCACCATTCATCAACATAGTACAACCAGTAGTGTTTACATATCATACATTGTTTAAACATTACATTTCCCAAAAATTAATTTGTTCAATTCATACAAAAATAAACTGCAACCGTCACTGAATATGATTTCCCTTGATTCACTGGTTCCCTGAGAATACAAGTATTTTGAAAAATGTCAACATATGAAATGTTGGTGAGTTCATAAGTAGTGTTTGAAATCGAATGTTTGTATTGTTTGAAAAACCACCAGAAAATCCGATATTTTCTGAAAAGATAAGCATTTTGAAAACATTTGTGAAGATCCATAGGTATGCTTGTTTGTTTCTATACTTGAAAAAAAATGTTCATTGAAAATGTATGCATTTCAAATTTGTAAGTATTGAAAACCCTAGGAAAACCCGATGTTCTCCTAGTTCCTTGAATTACGTGATGTTACATTGAAACCATTGCATAGCGTATAGTGTCAGTCCCAGACGACGTTGGAAGGTTCTCGAGCATGATTATTTACTACAAACCCGCATTACGCAAACGCCCAGCTTGTAGATATACCAACGATTCCCGAAGGCGTCGTCAGTACTAATCACGTTATCCAATCGCCCGGACAAGGTGTAGTCCCACATCCGAAGAGAAAGAGGTCACGAAGACCCCGGTAACTCCATTAGCCGGTTGGGGATAAAATGTACGAGGGGTCCCCGACCCGCCTCGCATGAAATGTAGACTTTACTAGCAATACCAAAGGACCCTTGGGGACCAGTAGTATACAAGCCATTGAAAGTCCATTTACGTTGTGTCGGATCGGTAAAACCCAACACTCCGTAAAAAAAATGTCTTCGGGCCTTAAGATCAGGTCATTGGGCTAGCTAGGCTCAACGAACAAGATTTTACACTTGTGGGGCCCAAAGATGGTGCGTAGACGTCTGTGCACACTCGCATGTTTATGTATTACCAAACGTTACTTGTATGATTCGTAGTATCGAAGAGTTAGTAGTTGTAGATTTCCATTGGCTCGAGACCGAGCCAATTCGTTTAACAACGACTTTTGGTATTGTAATGAGTTGTATTTCGTTGATATTCGAGGTGTCATTATTTGATCAAATTGTACATATTGAATTAGCCTTGAAATGTTTCTGTTTTCAGCCCCTCATTATTTGTAAAATTTACATTTTTAACCCTTTTATTGCAATATTTACCGGCTTGGTCCTTAAACTATTTTTCTTGACATTTTAACACCAAAAATTATTGAAATTAATATTTTTCAGCATATTTTTCATAGAAAACAGTTTAAGTCCCTGAAAATGCAGTTTTTCTCGGTTTTAGCCCATCTTTTCGCAATTTTGACAATTTTGGCCCAAATTGGAAAATTTTTGCAACTTTGGTCCTTTTTAAATTTGGAAAGCATTTTAAACCTTTGAAAAGGATTTGGAACACTTATAGTCCACTGTTTTACAGAAAGTTACAGTTTTGGCCCTCCAAAACAGAAAAATTAGCATAATGGGCCTCCTTGGGCCGAAATTTTCATTTTTAGCCCAATAAGCTTGAAATTTACGTTTTTAATCCTCTAATTGAATATAATTCCAGAAATAGTTTTATGGAAACTGTTTTGGCACATTCCAACCATCAGAATCTGTGAAATGTCAATTTGGGCCCTTATTTTTGCATTTTTCACATTTTCGGCCCAAAATTTGTGTTTTTAGCTTAAAGAAAATTGTTGCTAACCACTTAGCTATTTTTCTTGTATCACTTTATATGTAGAGATGTATTTGAAGCTAAAATCATAAAACATAAGTTATATCTCGGTTTTGAGGGGTTTAATGGCTAGATCCAACATTAAAACACATATAAGCATACATATAAGCATGGAAATCATACAAGACATACAAATACATATAGATCTACACTTTCACTTGTATTCCCCCCCACAAAACTCATAAAAACAGAAAATAGGGGTATGAATCTCACCTTGGGGTGTTGACTCGGTTTTTGGAAGAAAAGATGGAAGAAAAATGAAGTGTTTTTGGCCTTGGCTCCCTTTGATGAAGATCTTGAGTTTTGAGATGATTCTAGGGTGTAAGATCACGATTTTTGTATAGATTAGGGAAGGATTTTGATAACAAAAGAATTTAAACCATAGATCTATGCATAATCTTACCTTAGATGAAGAATATTGTAGAGATTTCCTCTTGAAAGCTTCCTAGAACTCGAGATTTTGGAGAGGGAAGAGGAAGAAGTCTTGAGTGAATTTTAGAGAGAGTTTGTGAGTGTTTTGTGTGTGTGTGGTGTTGCTCTCGGCCAAACAAGAAAGAAGAGGGAGGGAAGAATGGAAGTGATCTTTGAAGTGAAATGCATGGAGAAATGAGAAAATGCATGGATATCCTATGGGTAAAGATGAGGTGTCACTTGAAAGTCAACTCCTTCTTGGGTTTGGGCCTTGGGCCGAGAATGGGAAGGAAAAAAAAGATTTTTGGGCTTTTTGCTCCTAAGCCCAATATTAGTGTTAATTAGGGTGTGTTTTAAGCTTAAGAGAATGTAGTAGGATTTTTATGTTTTTCTTGAACTAGTTTTAGGTTTCTCATGTACCAAAGCTCTTAATCCATTTCATTCTAGGCCCAACATGACCTAAGATGTTAAAATAAATAAGTGTGGGTCCAATTAGAGTCCAATTAGGGCTCTAAGCCCATGATAGTCTAATTGGAAGCTTATTGGCCCATTTGGATCCAATAAGGAAGTTCTAGCCTAAATTAGACTTAATAAGAACTTCTAGGGTCTCCAATTGTTTGATGACTATTTGTAGTACTTGCATGATGTATTTGATTGAAGTTTTTGATTCACATTAACTTGAATGTATAGATTACATGGCTCAAAATTTACAGTTGTGACATCATCCCCCCGTTAGAGGGAATTTCGTCCCGAAATTCTGTTTGAAAGCTAGATTTGAGAATTATTAGAATAGGTGCGGGTACTTCTGCTTCATTTGATCCTCGCGTTCCCACGTGAATTCTGGCCCACGCTTTGCGTTCCACCGTACCTTCACGATCGGGATGCGACTTTGTTTAGTACGCTTCACCTCCCTGTCCATGATTTCGATCGGTTCTTCGACGAACAGGAGATTCTCATTGATTTCGATTTCGTCAAGAGGAATGACGAGAGTTTCATCTGATAGGCACTTTTTCAGATTAGAAACATGAAACACGGGGTGTACACCGTTTAGCTCCGTGGGTAGTTGTAGTCTGTAGGCTACCGGACCTATTCGGGCGACGATTTCGAAAGGTCCAATGTACCGTGGGTTTAGCTTTCCTCGTTTTCCGAAACGTATAACTCCTTTCCAGGGTGAGACCTTCAACAATACTCGATCACCGACCTGGAACTCTAAGGGCTTTCGCCGTTTATCAGCGTAGCTCTTTTGCCGGTCACGCGATGCCTGTAATCGAGCTTTGATCTGGACAATCTTTTCTGTGGTCTCGCGAATGATTTCCGGTCCTGACATTGCCCTATCCGACGTATGTGTTCTTGCTAGCTGGGTGTCACCTACTTCAGCCCAACATAACGGTGATCTACATTTACGCCCGTACAGTGCTTCGAAAGGGGCCACCCTAATGCTCGAATGATAACTATTGTTATATGAAAACTCGATCAACGGTAGGTGGGTATCCCAAGACTTTCCGAAGTCTATCACACATGCACGAAGCATGTCTTCAAGCGTCTGAATGGTTCGTTCGCTTTGACCGTCCGTTTGTGGGTGATACGCGGTGCTCATATCAAGATGAGTTCCCATTGCCTTGTGGAGCGACTGCCAAAAGCGTGACGTGAACCTACTGTCCCTATCCGAGATGATGGATTTTGGCACTCCATGAAGTCTTACAATCTCTCGTAGGTACAAACGCGTCAGCCTCTCCATCTTGTAGGACTCTTTGATCGGTAGGAAATGGGCAGATTTCGTCAGTCGGTCGATTATTACCCATATGGTGTCCAATCCGTCCGACGTCTTGGGCAGCTTGGTCACGAAGTCCATAGAAATCCCCTCCCATTTCCACTCGGGGATTGCCGGTTGCTGTAACAATCCGGAAGGTTTCTGGTATTCCACTTTTACTTTGGCACACGTAAGGCACTTACTAACATAAGTTGCGATTTCCGCCTTCATGTTAGGCCACCAATAGTGCTGCTTAATGTCCAAATACATCTTGTCCGAACCAGGATGAATGGAGTATCGTGTCTTGTGGGCTTCCTTCATAACGGTCTCCCTGAATCCTCCGATTTTTGGAACCCAAATACGGTTCATGAAGTAGTATACCCCATTCTCTTTGACTTCCAGGTTCTTCTCCATTCCGCGTAATGCCTCGCTAGTTCTATTTTCCGCTTTCATAGCCTCTGCCTGGGCTGATGCAATTTGAGTGGTCAGATGAGACTGAATGGTTATCGAGTGCGTTTTCGTACGGCGATTTGTGTATTCCTTCCGACTTAATGCGTCAGCTACCACGTTGGCCTTGCCTGGATGGTACTTGATCTCGCATTCGTAGTCGTTTAACAATTCCACCCATCTTCGTTGTCTCATGTTCAGCTCCTTCTGATTCAAGATGTGCTGGAGGCTCTTGTGGTCCGTAAAGATGGTGCACTTTGTACCGTACAGGTAGTGCCTCCAAATTTTTAGGGCGAAGACCACAGCTCCCAGTTCTAGGTCATGGGTTGTGTAATTTACTTCGTGCGTCTTTAGTTGGCGGGACGCATATGCTATCACTCTTCCACGTTGCATGAGAACGCAACCTAAGCCTTGATTTGACGCGTCACAGTAAACTACAAAATCTTCCGTTCCTTCTGGTAGAGATAGTACAGGAGCGCTACAAAGAGCTTGCTTCAAGGCTCGAAACGCAATCTCTTGTCGGTCTGTCCACTTGAATGGCACACTCTTTTGCGTAAGTAAGGTAAGTGGCTTGGCGATTTTTGAGAAGTTTTGGATGAATCTCCTATAGTAGCCTGCTAGGCCTAAGAACTGACGAATTTCCGTGGGCGTAGTCGGAGTTGCCCATCCTTCCACAGCTTTGACCTTAGAGGGATCCACATGAGTTCCATCTTGGCTAACTACGTGGCCTAAGAAATTCACACTCCGAAGCCAGAACTCGCACTTGGAGAGTTTGGCGTAAAGCTTTTCCGTGCTCAGAGTCTCTAAAATTTGTCGGAGATGACGGCCATGCTCCTCTTTGTTTCGAGAATAGACGAGGATGTCATCGATAAACACAATGACGAAGTTGTCCAGGAACGGTCGACAGATTCGATTCATTAGGTCCATAAATGCGGCAGGTGCATTTGTTAGACCGAAGGGCATTACGACGAATTCATAATGTCCATAGCGGGTTCGAAAAGCGGTTTTTGGAATATCCTCTTCTCGGACTTTGAGTCGGTGGTATCCGGACCGTAAGTCTATTTTAGAAAAGTAGCTAGCTCCTTGGAGCTGGTCGAATAGATCATCGATTCGCGGGAGTGGGTAGCGGTTTTTAACAGTGAGTTTGTTTAACTCTCTGTAATCGATGCACATTCTGAAAGATCCATCCTTCTTTTTGACAAAGAGCACCGGAGCTCCCCAAGGCGAGTAGCTAGGTCGGATAAGTCCCTTGTCCAGAAGCTCACTGAGTTGGCTGGACAATTCCTGCATTTCAGCAGGTGCCAATCGATATGGTGATTTAGCGAGAGGGGTTGCTCCTGGAACGAGGTCGATTCGGAACTCAACCTGTCTCTCTGGGGGTACTCCTGGAAGATCTTCGGGAAACACGTCCGGAAATTCACACGCTACTGGAATGTCTTGGATGTTAGTTTCTTCTTTAGTCTTGTCCACTATGTGAGCCAAGAACGCTAAGTTGTTCTTTCGCAGGTGTTTTTGTGCTTTGATGCACGAGATAAGGCGGAGATTCTTACTGGGTTTATCTCCGTAAATTACTAGGGTTTCGTGATTCGGGAGGCGAAGGCGAACGGCCTTTTCGTGGCACAAAATCTCAGCATGGTGGGGGCTTAACCAATCCATGCCGATAATCACATCGAAACTCCTAATTGACACTGGCATCAGATCTATTCGTAAGACGTGTTGGTTAAGGGTTAGGGTACATCCAGTGTAGATTTCCCTAGTGGATTCGGTCTTCCCATTGGCCATTTCCACCGTATAGGTTTCATTTAGCTTTTGGGGTTGTTGTTTTAATAAATGTTTAAACTTCTCGCTTACGAAACTTCGCTCCGCTCCGGTATCAAATAAGATGCATGCATAAGTGTGATTTAGGAGGAACGTACCGGTCACAACTGCGGGGTCCTGAACTGCATCACTCTGACCCATGGTCAGCATTCTTCCTGCTCCTCTGTTTCCTGAGTTGTTGTTGTTGTTAGGGCAGTCTCGACGGAAATGTCCCGTCCTTCCACACCCGAAACAGGTGTGGCTAGGCCCTGCGTTGTTGCCGCCGGCATTGGTGTTGTTGGTATTGCGGTGGTTGTTGTTGTTGTTCTGGTTGTTTCCCTGACTCTGGTTCTGAGAAGGATAAGTCCTGCAGAACTTTGCAGTGTGTCCCCTTCGGTTGCAACTGGTGCAATGGAACTCCCTACATTCTCCTTGGTGATGGAACCCGCACTTGTTGCATTTGGGATGATTGCCGGAATAGGGTCTTGAAGTATTTGAAGCAGCTGAGGCTGGAGCATGTGATGTGACTGGTACCGGCGCAGTGACAGCGTGAACTGCCACCGTTTGCTGCTTTTTAGAGGTCTCGGGACCTTGACGCCCCTTCCTCTTGTTGTTCCATCCTTTCTTACCATCGCTCTCCTTCTTCTTCTCAGTCTCTACTGGTTTCTCGCCCTTTTTGTGGTTATGATCATATAGCCTCTTTGCCAATCTCTTCGCACTGTCAAAAGTTTCAGGGTTCGCAGCTATCACATTCCCTTGAATGGGGGATGTCAGTCCCCAAATGAATCGTTCAATCTTCTTCCCCTCTGATGTGATCATACCCGGGCACAACAGAGATAGTTCGCTGAATCTCGATATGTAAGCATCGATGTTCCCATTCTGCACCGTGAGATTCCATAGTTCCTGCTCCATCTTCTGTATTTCGCCTCGGGGGCAGTACTCAGCCGTCAACATCTCTTTCATCTCTGCCCAGGGAATAGAGTTGGCGACAGGGAGTGTCATAGCTTCCACATGACCATTCCACCAAGTGAGTGCTTGGTCCACAAAAGTGCAGACCGCGAACTTCACTTTCATCTGCTCGGGGCACTCGCATATCTCGAATACCGACTCTACCTTCTCGATCCATCGCTTTAGGGCGATCACTCCTCCGGTACCGTTGAAAGTTCGGGGTTTAGCGTTCGCAAAATCCTTGTAGGTGCACGTTTTAGTGAGTCCTTGGTTCGTCCCGTTGTTCGAACTTCCGGATCCTTGCCCGTTACCTCCTCCGTTGTTCCCTCGGTGAAGTTGTGCCATAGCTGCTGTGACTGCAGCAGACACGGCTGCCTGGAAAGCAGTGGAGTCAACTTCCGGCGGGGTTGGTTCGGGATTTCCGCGAGTAGCTGGGCGAGGCATCTTTCTGTCATGAAACGGAAAGATGTTGAGTGTACGTGGTTTCCGTGAGGTGGCGACTCTACTAACTAGGTGTATGGTGCGAACCTAAACATTACTATCATCAAGCATGCAATCATAATGTCTCAACACATAGCAACTGAGAATAATTTAGCAAAACACACAAAAGTTTATTAATATTATCCGCATTTAGTACAAGAAAATTTGCTCGTAGGAGCATACATAAGTAACGCTAATCCGACAGCATAACGGCTCCATGAGTAGGGTAGTCACTTAAACATAGAGCCGGAGTACATAACATAGTTCCTAGTAACCTACTATGATAAGTCTATCCCTAACCGCGATGAGCTGCGTCAGGAGGTGGTGCCGAAGTCATATGCCGAAATGTTGTGCCAGTAGCTGTGCCATCTCTGCCATGTCTCCTATAACCTCATCCCTCTCATGCTCTGCTTGCACTGCCCGAGCCTCCATAGCATACAGCTGTTGTCGCAGTGCAGCGATCTCAGCTTCGAGGGAACGGTTCTCTCTTGGGGGGTTCACTGGTGGGGCAGGGTGATCTGGTTGTGCCTCGTCCTCGCATGGCGGGATGGGGTCCTGGTCCCCGACCCGGCCGTCTTCGTCGTCATCGTCGAGCTCTCCAAATTCGTAGTCAGTGTCTACGTATTCGTCGGGTCCGACATCGTGTGCTTCGCCTGGATTCCCTTCTGGCTCATCCACAAGCATCCCGTGAGCTACTAAGGCCTGATGAAACTGGATACCCTGCTGCTCCTCCTCGGGCTCCTCCTCCTCCTCTAGCCACCCGTTGTTTCCCTGATTGGGGAAGTAGGGGTCTCCCGGGTGATGAAAACCAGCCATGCTGTCTGCGTGAGTACGTAATTATGCTACATTATTCCTAGGGCACTATGACTATTACACAGACTAAGCAAATATTCTCTTTTTGGGTGATAGAGGGTATAATTTTTAGGTTCCCTGGCTATTCCGATCTCATCAAGACATGTGTTAGTTTTACCTTGGAGAGAATGTAGTTGATCAGGCTACATTCACTCCTTGGTATCACTAAGAACAGTCCCGAGTTAACCGAGATACCAGCATTATGGTGTTTGATTCAGCGTTGGATCCTTATTCCTAATGCAAGCAAGTGTGTTTTATTTACTTGTTCTGTTCAGAGTTATGTTAGTCCCTCTTTTTGGTTTATAGTTGCATATCAATGTATGGCTCGACATGCTAGTTCACTATAAACAAAGCTCTGATACCAACCTGTCACACCCCCGAACCAGACGGCGGAAACGTCCGGGGGCTGTTGTGACTCAATTGAATACCATAACATTGAATATATATGAAACATAACAACATTCGTCACCATTCATCAACATAGTACAACCAGTAGTGTTTACATATCATACATTGTTTAAACATTACATTTCCCAAAAATTAATTTGTTCAATTCATACAAAAATAAACTGCAACCGTCACTGAATATGATTTCCCTTGATTCACTGGTTCCCTGAGAATACAAGTATTTTGAAAAATGTCAACATATGAAATGTTGGTGAGTTCATAAGTAGTGTTTGAAATCGAATGTTTGTATTGTTTGAAAAACCACCAGAAAATCCGATATTTTCTGAAAAGATAAGCATTTTGAAAACATTTGTGAAGATCCATAGGTATGCTTGTTTGTTTCTATACTTGAAAAAAAATGTTCATTGAAAATGTATGCATTTCAAATTTGTAAGTATTGAAAACCCTAGGAAAACCCGATGTTCTCCTAGTTCCTTGAATTACGTGATGTTACATTGAAACCATTGCATAGCGTATAGTGTCAGTCCCAGGCGACGTTGGAAGGTTCTCGAGCATGATTATTTACTACAAACCCGCATTACGCAAACGCCCAGCTTGTAGATATACCAACGATTCCCGAAGGCGTCGTCAGTACTAATCACGTTATCCAATCGCCCGGACAAGGTGTAGTCCCACATCCGAAGAGAAAGAGGTCACGAAGACCCCGGTAACTCCATTAGCCGGTTGGGGATAAAATGTACGAGGGGTCCCCGACCCGCCTCGCATGAAATGTAGACTTTACTAGCAATACCAAAGGACCCTTGGGGACCAGTAGTATACAAGCCATTGAAAGTCCATTTACGTTGTGTCGGATCGGTAAAACCCAACACTCCGTAAAAAAAATGTCTTCGGGCCTTAAGATCAGGTCATTGGGCTAGCTAGGCTCAACGAACAAGATTTTACACTTGTGGGGCCCAAAGATGGTGCGTAGACGTCTGTGCACACTCGCATGTTTATGTATTACCAAACGTTACTTGTATGATTCGTAGTATCGAAGAGTTAGTAGTTGTAGATTTCCATTGGCTCGAGACCGAGCCAATTCGTTTAACAACGACTTTTGGTATTGTAATGAGTTGTATTTCGTTGATATTCGAGGTGTCATTATTTGATCAAATTGTACATATTGAATTAGCCTTGAAATGTTTCTGTTTTCAGCCCCTCATTATTTGTAAAATTTACATTTTTAACCCTTTTATTGCAATATTTACCGGCTTGGTCCTTAAACTATTTTTCTTGACATTTTAACACCAAAAATTATTGAAATTAATATTTTTCAGCATATTTTTCATAGAAAACAGTTTAAGTCCCTGAAAATGCAGTTTTTCTCGGTTTTAGCCCATCTTTTCGCAATTTTGACAATTTTGGCCCAAATTGGAAAATTTTTGCAACTTTGGTCCTTTTTAAATTTGGAAAGCATTTTAAACCTTTGAAAAGGATTTGGAACACTTATAGTCCACTGTTTTACAGAAAGTTACAGTTTTGGCCCTCCAAAACAGAAAAATTAGCATAATGGGCCTCCTTGGGCCGAAATTTTCATTTTTAGCCCAATAAGCTTGAAATTTACGTTTTTAATCCTCTAATTGAATATAATTCCAGAAATAGTTTTATGGAAACTGTTTTGGCACATTCCAACCATCAGAATCTGTGAAATGTCAATTTGGGCCCTTATTTTTGCATTTTTCACATTTTAGGCCCAAAATTTGTGTTTTTAGCTTAAAGAAAATTGTTGCTAACCACTTAGCTATTTTTCTTGTATCACTTTATATGTAGAGATGTATTTGAAGCTAAAATCATAAAACATAAGTTATATCTCGGTTTTGAGGGGTTTAATGGCTAGATCCAACATTAAAACACATATAAGCATACATATAAGCATGGAAATCATACAAGACATACAAATACATATAGATCTACACTTTCACTTGTATTCCCCCCCACAAAACTCATAAAAACAGAAAATAGGGGTATGAATCTCACCTTGGGGTGTTGACTCGGTTTTTGGAAGAAAAGATGGAAGAAAAATGAAGTGTTTTTGGCCTTGGCTCCCTTTGATGAAGATCTTGAGTTTTGAGATGATTCTAGGGTGTAAGATCACGATTTTTGTATAGATTAGGGAAGGATTTTGATAACAAAAGAATTTAAACCATAGATCTATGCATAATCTTACCTTAGATGAAGAATATTGTAGAGATTTCCTCTTGAAAGCTTCCTAGAACTCGAGATTTTGGAGAGGGAAGAGGAAGAAGTCTTGAGTGAATTTTAGAGAGAGTTTGTGAGTGTTTTGTGTGTGTGTGGTGTTGCTCTCGGCCAAACAAGAAAGAAGAGGGAGGGAAGAATGGAAGTGATCTTTGAAGTGAAATGCATGGAGAAATGAGAAAATGCATGGATATCCTATGGGTAAAGATGAGGTGTCACTTGAAAGTCAACTCCTTCTTGGGTTTGGGCCTTGGGCCGAGAATGGGAAGGAAAAAAAAGATTTTTGGGCTTTTTGCTCCTAAGCCCAATATTAGTGTTAATTAGGGTGTGTTTTAAGCTTAAGAGAATGTAGTAGGATTTTTATGTTTTTCTTGAACTAGTTTTAGGTTTCTCATGTACCAAAGCTCTTAATCCATTTCATTCTAGGCCCAACATGACCTAAGATGTTAAAATAAATAAGTGTGGGTCCAATTAGAGTCCAATTAGGGCTCTAAGCCCATGATAGTCTAATTGGAAGCTTATTGGCCCATTTGGATCCAATAAGGAAGTTCTAGCCTAAATTAGACTTAATAAGAACTTCTAGGGTCTCCAATTGTTTGATGACTATTTGTAGTACTTGCATGATGTATTTGATTGAAGTTTTTGATTCACATTAACTTGAATGTATAGATTACATGGCTCAAAATTTACAGTTGTGACAAATTTTGAATTTATTTTTAATAATATATTTTTAACAGGCCAGGACTGGAAAAGACCGTTAAAAATCCATAACCTCTTCATCCGACGTCCGTTTTTGTTTGTCTTTTTACCGTTGTACTACTATTGACGTGATCTTCGATTCTCGTTTAGGTTGTGTCGGCTAAAAATCGTTCGATCTCGAGTTTTTAGCTGTCTACCGCTATATCCGAAACTTCAAAAAATCATAACTTCCTCATACGAAGTCAGGTTTGGGCGTTCTTTTTATGTATGTTCACGGTTTAATGATATATACGACTTTCATTTAGATACTTAAGGTTAAAAAGTATTTTATTAAAACTTCGCGTTTTACGTTTAATCGTATTGACGGTTTTGTTGTGAATCTTAGGTTAGTCATAACTTCTTCGTTATAACTCGGATTTTAGTGTTCTTTATATTTCTGAAACCCTTGAAACGATATCTATCATTTATGAAATCCAGTAGAGACTTTTGAGCATTTTATTTCTGACGATAATTTCACTATATCAAAAGAGATTACAATTCTTGACTTTTTAGGTCATTACATTGATTCGAAATATCGGGTTGTCACATTATTCCCCCGTTAGATGGAATTTCGTCCCGAAATTAAATTTAAGTTAAATATTTGTGGATTAGGGAAAGAGATGCGAGTATTATTTTTTCATCTGATCTTCGCGCTCCCAAGTATATTCTGGTCCCCGCTTTGCATTCCAGTGGACCTTCACAATGGGTATGCGACCTTGTTTTGTTCTTTTAAGTTCCCTATCCATGACCTCAATTGGTTCCTCTATAAAGTGGAGACTCTCGTTGATTTCGATTTCGTCTAGAGGGACGACGAGGGTCTCATCGGACAAACATTTCTTCAAGTTTGACATATGAAAGGTAGGATGTGCGTTATTGAGTGCCTGCGGTAGTTGAAGTTTGTATGCTACCGGACCGATCCTTGCAAGGATCTCGAATGGTCCGATATACCTTGGGTTTAGTTTCCCACGTTTTCTGAAACGTATTAACCCTTTCCAGGGCGAGACCTTGATTTGATGCATCGCAGAAGACCACAAAGTCTTTTAACCCTTCTAGGAGGGATAGTATCGGTGCGGTGCATAAGGTCCGTTTCGGCGTATTGGAACGCTTTCTCTTGCTTCTCTTCCCAGTCAAAGGCCACTCCCTTCTGGGTCAGAGTCTTAAGAGGTTTCGTAATTCGAGAGAAGTTCAGAATGACCCTACAACAGTAGCCAGCGAGACCTAGAAGTTGGGAAATTTCTGTAGGCGTCTTTGGTGCTGACCAGTTCTCAATGGCCTTGATTTTTGGAAGGGTCTACATGAATTCCCTTTTCACTGACAACATGATCCAGGAATTCGACTCTTCAAATTCAAAACTTGCATTTAGAGAACTTCGCGTATGGCTTCTCTGATTGTAACATTTACAAGATCGGACATAGATGCTTAATATGATCTTCCTTACTAAGAGGGTAGATAAGTATGTCATCTATTAAGACAATGATGAACTTATCCAAGTAAGGAAGGCATACTCTATTCATTGAGTCCATGAATACTGCGGGTGCATTGGTCAATCCGAACGTCATCACTACAAACTCGTAGTGTCCATAACGAGTTTGGAGGGTTGTCTTGGGGACATCCTCCTCTAGCACTCGTAGCTGGTAATACCTGGATCTCTGATCTATCTTTGAAAAGTAATTCGCCCCTTGAAGTTGGTCAAACAAATCGTCTACGCGAGGCAGAGGGTAACGATTCCTAACGGTAAGCTTGATGAGTTCCCTATAGTCGGTGCACATGATACACGATCCGTATTTCTTCTTGACAAACAAGACCGGTGCTCTCTAGGGTGAGAATCTTGGTCTAATAAAGCCCTTGCTGAGCCGTTCGTTAAGTTGACCGGACAGTTCTTGCATCTCTACGGGTGCTAGACGATAGGGTGATTTGGCTACTGGGGTAGCCCCTGGAACTAAGTCGATTCTGAACTCAACTTGACGTTGTGGAGGTAATCCTGGGAGTTCTTGTGGATAGATGTCGGGGACATCTAAAAGGAAGTACGATTACTCATGAATTAAGGAAAAGGATATGTACTTCTATACTATCTATATCTCTTGTCCCGATCGGCAGGATAGGCACTTTATTGGATTCTAAGTTTATTCGCATGACAACACGATCACTCATAGCCTTGAGCAATCTCCGTCTTGAAGTTCATCTATCAGAAGTCATATTTGGTTCATCAATCACAACTTTGCGTATACAACTCGTATATAATTAAGATTGAAAAGGCAGTCGAATAAATGATTCTTCTTTAAGATCACATCCAAACAAGGAAAAGAAGTTAAACCGGAATCATCAATTCTAAGCTTGTAGAACCTTGATTATATACCACCCTTGAGTATACATTCCTCAGCGATAGATTAACCGCACGGGTCTCCGGATTGAACTTGACATACCGTACGAGTGGTATTCCGGGGAGGTTTCTTCGGGAAGGATACGACCCAGAAGATACTCTACGCATGAGTATCTCGGAGTTATGGAATGACAGCTTCGCTAGAAAACCGATTACGAAGACAAAGGAATTTGTGTATGAAACTGGCATTGTGAGGGTCGAATAGACTCAAGTCACTTGATAATGTCGGACTACTCGGAATAAAAGCCGTTACACTAATTTAGAAAGGTGTTACAAAACATAATGGTGCAACTTTGACAGAGTTTCAGTACTTTAGTTTATCTACAAGGCTACTGCTGCAAACAAGGTATACCACAAAAGCAAGTATATGCAGCACGAGAGTCCCTTAACTGACGGGATCTCGGAAAAAGATAAGACTCGTGTTGCACTAGTTTTTTTAACAGTTTATAAGTCTACTATAACGAAACGACCTATTATTTCAACGTGGGTCCGGAGTAGTCTCTCCTGCGGCAGTGATCCTTAGTGTCTTCCCGTTTGCGCCAGAGTTCTTTGTTATTGGACAATCCTCCTTGAGATGTCCTATCTCACCGCATAAATGACAAATTTAGCTTGTACCAGCCTCGGTGTTGGAAGTGATGTGTCGGGTTGGAGTGATGTGGACACGAGTGCTTTCCTTGTTCCTCCCTTTTGGACTATCCCTATAATAGTGTCTGGTCTCGCCACAACTATAGCAATCCTGGCTGGCTCCGGTGGTGTAGATGGTTCTACAGACTCGAGCAGTGTTCCTTATTTTGTTGCAATTGATGCATTGCAATACCCAACAAGCTCCATTATGATGATAGTTACACTTGTTACACTTCAGGAGTGTTCCCTCAGATAGTTTGATCGGTGCTGAGGTGGCAGGGGTCGCCATTGTTAGCTGTTGCATGGCAAGCCTTTGAAATCGCTTGCGTTCCTTTTGGGCTTGACGCTTTCGTTTCTTAAACACCGAGTTGTGGCTTTGGGTGTTTGTGACCGTTATCATTTGTTGATTTCCCGAATTTTTACAACGATTTAAATTTTCGATTCCATTTCCATCTTTTTTTGCGTTACTAGTGTGGAATTGAGCTAGTACAGTCGTCACGGCAGCTGTTACCGCAGCTTGGAAAGTAGCGGCGTCTATATGAAGGATCGGGGTTTCGTCATTCGACTGACTATTTCTGGATGACGACATGATTCTGTTATATGAAAGAAAAGGAGTTCGTGAGTGATTATGGTCGGCACTAGATGTATTCTACTCATTTACGTAAATGTAAATTTCTTGTTTTATTGAACTGTTCTCAATGGTTGGACCTACATCCCTATGATGCAGTACTGGTAAAGAGTTGAAGTAAGTTCCTAGCATGGTCACAAGGAGATTGGTATTTCGAACTAGGCTATCAGTGGTTGGTGGATAACATGATCCAGCCTTCGCCAAGAATTGAAAGTGATCCTTGAGCTAAATTACCACAACTTAATAATTTGGCGAAAATAAGCTTTAGATAGAATTCTACTGATAGTAGGATGAAAGTATTTGAACAAGGATTGTCACAGGAATTAGTCAACTGTCAATATCATTGATATTTAAGATGTAATAAGTACGAGAAAATTGACCTTGAAGTAGGTCTTACATCATATCCGAAGTAGAAATTTTTTTTTGACAGCATAAAGGCCTTACTAAAAAGTACTTACAGTATATGGATAGTTACATAGAAAAGTGCTACTTGGAGCATAGATAGGAAAACGATTCCTTAAACCCGGGAAAGAAAGGGAGAATATCTCCTACTGGTGACGGTTATCCCTCGGGTGAACCCTTAGTTCAGCCAGCTGGCGCTCCATATCAACCAGGTGCCTTTCGTACACCCTTTGATGTACTCAGAGGTCTATGACTTCAGCTCGAGTCTCAGCTAGCTCTTGCTGTAGGGCCTCATGGTCTCTCCTAGATCTCTCACGAGAATCTTCCAGATGAATGGTGTGGATGGTATGCATTCTCGCATTGGCATTAACTTCTGTGATTCGATGGAGAGCTGTCCTGCCCTGAATTTCGTTTCGGGCAACTCTACGGACCAGGATTGGCAAGACCCTATCTGCTAAGCCTCCTTCGCTCATGTCATAAAGGCTTCAGTCTCCATTGTATGGCATGGGATGATTCTGCTCTTGGCTCCATGTTTCCAAGCTTTCCACCCATGGAGGCGTCGGGCCTTGAAAAGCCGGACGAGGGTTAGGATTTAGGACAAGAGCCAACGGGGGTAGATTCTCCACTTCTGGATCGGAGTCAGAACCATCAGCAAAGCCTTCAGCATGGTGATCATCCAAAAGGGATTGTATGATCATCTTCTGGCTCTTCTTCAAGCCATCCATCATTGCCTTGGTTAGGGAAGTACGGGTCGTTGTGGGAATGGAATTCAACCATGTTATCTATGCGAGAATAGGGATAAAGAAATAATTAATAGTCGTACTAGCTAGATAATTATAAAATGATCTTTATCAGGTACTTCAATACTTGTATAGTGCATACTAGTTATATGTAATCAAAACAGGATAGACCTTCGAATAAGTGACCCTAACTCCAAATCCACAAGGAAAAGGGAGTAAGGAAAAGATTCACAGATTCTAAGCCTATGACATCCTAGTAACATATAACCTTAGTGTATCCACCTAGCAACTATTGACCTACTAATGAAGACCTTTAGTTCTCAGATAAGTAATTATGGGAACACGAAATACTCCTATAGTATTTTAAGTTTATGTTTTGTTCTAATGTTTTCATTGTAGTATTGTTGGTAAGTTTTTAGACTTGTTGTCACATCACAACCATTCTCAGGCATATGCTAATCACTTTTCAGACCAACATAGTTGATCAGGCTATGTCGCTCCTAGAACTGACCATACAACCCCGAGTCTACTTGTGATCTTCAACAATCGTAATACTTTTGTTCTGTCCTAGTGACACTGATTTTAGTGTGAATACAGGTATGTATACTTGGTTAAATATTTTAGTATTTAAAAGTATAAACTCTTGATCAGATTATTTTAATCCCGCTGTGTTTATAGTTTGTATATCTTTTATGGGTTGATATACTTGATTCACTATAAACGATGCTCTGATACCAATCTATCACACCCCCAATCCAGAACGGCGGAAACGTTCGAGGACGGATGACTTCATGTAGTATCGTAACAATTAAATACATAGTAAAGAAAGTAAAACAACCATCATATATATAATTAAAAAATTACATCGTTGAATGATACTTGTTTCAAAACAAATTACAATATGATGACAAAATGAGTTTTAAACTGACGCCTTAGCGTCACTTCTCCAAAAGCTGAAGTTTTACCTGTATTACTGAATCCCTGAGAAATACACGTAGATTTGAAAGAGTAGATCAACATTTAAGCTGGTGAGTTCATAAGTATTTAATGTCAATGTTTGTATAAATTTGAATGAAATTTTTTGTAGATGTTTGAAAACTCCTAGAAAATCCCATATTTCCTACTAATATAAAAGTAGTCTTCTACCACGACCCGACTGGTTTAAATGTTTGCTTTGAGAAATCCAATATTTTTCCATAAGTATGTGGTAGTTTAAAAGTTCTAAAACTGTAATGCAATAGTGTTTTTCATGCCTAGAATAGTAGATTTATGTATGTATAAAATCACTAAGCCATTTAATAACCCCATAAATCAATGTGTTTTAATACTCCATGTGAGTTTTATAACCATGCTATTGACCCAGACTGCCTGTAACAACGTTCTTCAGGCATTGGAATGCTACGAGTTTGTCACCCTAGACCTGCCGGTCTAATTGTAGCTAACAGTTGAGGTGCGGGATTGTCAATCCCGTATTGATCTATACACAAGTATCACGCTCTCCCTACAAGAGATTATGGTATATAATACAAGACTTTAACTGCATACTTGAAAGTACGTGAAGTTGAATGTCTCACAAAACTTAGTATCAACCCATCATCAACATGCTCGGGGTCCCTGTCCCGAACCCGATCCCGAACCAGGTCCTGATCCCCCTGCACCATGACGTGTGACCACCATTGTGACAACCCGAAAATTCCATTTGTACGAACATTATCTATTCAATAGAAGCTAGTCCAGTTTCAGTGAATTTCATACTCTTCCGAATGAGTTTGTGTAACATTAGGGTCTACGTTTAAGGAGATATCAGGAGAGTGGATACTCTTGGGGTTGTGAAATTTGAACATTCCAAGTTTCATAATGTTACAGTCCAAGTTCGAGAATAAAAATATTTTCTGTCAAAATATTTCAGGACTATAAAGAGTTTTCTGAACCAAATTTATTCATTATTCACATTTCCAACTAGAGAAAAAGCCATTTTCTCTCTGACGGATCTTCGGGTTTTTATACCAAAACGTGAGTAACTCTTTCTAGTAGTGTTAGAATACTTATTAGATGCTTATAACATGATTTAGATGGCTAAATCATTAGATCTAGGAGTTTACTCCCCAAGGTGTTCTTGGGCGGTAAACTCCCGAAACGAAGCCAAAACCGACACTTGTGTTATGATAAGGCCTTAGATGTTTATGTATGCATGTTAGGGACAAGAAAACAAGCCAAAATCCACCCAAGATTGGGGGTTTACAGCCCAAGACTCTCATAGGCCGTAAACTCCATTTTCTAACACTAAATGGTGATTTAAGGACTCTAGGACTTTAAGGATTGCATCTAGACTATTTTCCCAAGTAGTGTAAGGTCTTAAACACATCAAATGACACAAACAAAAGTGAGTTTACGGCCCAAGTGAATCTTAGGCCGTAAACTCCATTAAAATGGACAAAAGGGTGTTTTCATGACACCTAAAGCCCTAGACCTTTACAAGAAATTATTACGCACTTAATGGAAGGACCAAACCACATCAAAATCACTTAACCAAGTGAGTTTACGGCCAAGACATGGTTTTTGGGCCGTAAACTCCTAAAAAGGGCACCAAGGTGTGCCTAATGCCTTCATATGCTAGGAGTAAAAGTCTAGAACACATACCACAAATGCAAGAGGCTTGAAAGCAACAAAAACAACACCCCAAGGGAGTTTACGGCCGTAAACTCCAAGGGGAATGGCCTTGAGGCCGTAAACTCCTATTTGGAGTACTTCTAGACCTTAAACCCTTCCAAGGATTTAGCCACTAAGTTAGGATAATTCTAGAAAGCATTTGGGACTTCAAAACACACCAAACACACATGTTTGGGAGTTTACGGCCGTAAACTCAAGAGTTTACAATCGTAAACTCCATGTGTGATGGTTTATGGAGAGTAAACTCTCATATAGGGTCCTTTGGAAAACCTAAACACAAATACCCTGTCCCACAATGGCTTAGATGAAATCCTTACGGCTTAAAACACTTATATAAAGTGTTAACTATGTCTAGGATGTCTTAAACATTATCAATTAGTCTTTTGAGTCTAATTGAGTGCATATATGTGTGATTATATGTTCATTAGGATCGTAGTGTGTGCACAAGTCCTCGCTTGATACCTAGCCATCCTATACCGTCAGTTCATTCCAATCACCAACTACAGGTGAGTTCATACCCCTAATCAATGTTTTAAATGATTTTAAATGCTTTAATGGGGGGGGGGGGGGGGAATACAAGTAGAAACAAACATGTTATTAAATCATTGAAATGTATTTTATAACTGTGTTTGTCGTTTAACAGATTTCACATGCTACAAAATGTGATACATGAAATGGTTTTACATCTTAAAAGCACATTGTTACCAAATGTTTTACCTCTGAAATGTTTATTAAAATGACATCAAGTCATTGTTAATTATTGTTCAAAACCCATAAGATGTCTTACAAAAACCATTTTTCATTCTTGAACTAAACTATGCATATACACTTATATTCTTATATATGTATTGATGTTATAGTTTGCATCTTTCCTTTAGTTTCCCATACCCTTGAGTAGTAAGAGTGGGTAAAATTACATGTTCAACTAGTTATATTACAGTAGATTATCATAGGGATAATTTGAAGATACCAAACATTACTTCTATTACAAGGAGTCACACAAGAGTCAGTTGATTCATGAGTCTATACTAGTACATTACCTGATACATGAGTACTTACAGATGTTTACCTGATACATGAATATGTTTACATATACTTACATGATACATGAACATGTTTACATGAACGCATTACATGAGTACCTTTACATAGATACACTTAACTGTGTACATTAACATGAATACTTGTATCTCGAATTGCGAGGATGATTTATTAGTACCTTCTGTGTAAATCTTCCTGCCTATTCCACAGTACCTCGGAATATCTAAGACAGGACCCTATCCCTAGTACCTCGGGATACCTAGATGGGCCTCTATCCCACAGTACCTCGGGATATAAGTACGGGACTAACCATTCCGGAACTCATCTGTTAGCAACAGTGGGTAATGAACATCTACGGATGCCTACGGTTATTACTTATACTAGGAGTACCTTTACAGGGACTAACCCTTCCTTCCACCTGCTGCTGCTACAGAGGACAATTGGACAATCTTCGGATGTGCATTAGGTTATATGTAATATGTTAGCCCTAGTACCTCGGGTCAACATTTACATTCATCTTGTTAGCACCAGTACCTCTGGCTAACACTTACATGAGCATATTTTTCCTGTTTACTTTATTTTGTGATATCTTTCACATAAACGAGGAGTTAGACTAAGTACTTAGGTACTAGTCAATAGAAAGGAAAAACTATCATTTTACATAGTCATAACAAAACATTCGGGTCTTGGTAGAAGACTACACTTCATACGTACAAAACATTCGGGTCTTGGTAGAAGACTACATTTCATACTTATAGAAAATAAGGGTTTTTCTAGGGATTTCATACTTAACACAACATTTTCATTTAAAGGTTTACATGGCTTTCATAACAGATTTTCACAAACAAGGCAATGACACTTATATACTTATGAATTCACCAGCTTTAAAGCTGATACTCGCTTTCAAAATAACTTGTATTCTCAGGTCATCAGTAGACAGGTACGGAGGCCAGGTTTTGAGAAGACGGAGCAGACAAGTCTCGTCTTTTATTTTGATTGTATATTTTTGGTGTCTTATTACAATGAAAGAACGCACATGTATTAAACTTTACCTATAATGCAATGGATGATGTTGTTGCTTGTTTATTATATTACACTGTTGTGATACTGTACATGACGTCCTCCACCCCTGAATGTTTCCGCCGTTCGTGGTTTTGGGGTGTGACAGATTGGTATCAGAGCATTGTTTATAGTGAATATAGTATATCAACCCATAAAAGATATCCTAACTATAAATACATGGGATTAAAACACTCTGTCTCAGAGTTATACTTTTAAATAATAAAATATTTAACAAAGTATACGTGTCTGCATTCATACTAAAATCAGTGTCACAACGACAAGAACAAAAGTATTACGATTGTTGGATATCACAAGTAAGCCTGGGGATATATAGTCAGTCTTGGGAATGGCATAGCCTGATCAACTATGCTGGTCCGAGGAGTGGTTAACATATGCCCAAGAATGGTTGTGATGTGACAACAAGTCTAAAAACTTACCAACACAACCATAAAGAAATACCATATGGGTATTCGGTCTTACTGTAATTATCTTAGTCAGTTCGTCTATTTTAGCTATTCCTTCTGTTGTTGGGCTATGGGGATTTAGTCCATGAGGTACATTCATAAATCATTTATTCTTATCCATGTCGTCATCTTTTAAACGTATAGTTAAAGATGCCGCCACGCAGAAGTACAAGACGTAACCCGAACAACGAAGCACCGATACCACGACCTCCACCACCACCTGTACCCCTTCAACCACCAAATCCTTTCGATGCCACTATGTTCCAGGCAGCTTTCACAGCGGCAGTTGCAGCTGCTGTGTCAGCAATCAACGCTCCTGCCCTAGTGGATCAGGAACAGGTGCACCACCCTCGAACCACGGCGAAAGCCATGGACACACTCGGGAATGCACCTACAAGGACTTCACTAACGCCAAACCCCGCAGCTTCAATGGAACTGGGGGTGTTATGGTGTTGAGAAAATGGATTGAGAAGATGGAATCTGTCTTCGAGATCTGCGGATGCCAAGAAGGCAACAAGGTCAAGTTCGCAGCTTGTACCTTCTCTGACCGAGCTCTAACATGGTGGAATAGCCATGTTAACTATCTAACTTTGGTGGTGGCGTATTCCATCGGCTGGGAAAAGTTGAAAGACATGCTGATGAAGGAATACTGTCCTCGAGGTGAAATACAAAAACTCGAGCAAGAATTCTGGGGTGTACAAATGGTTGGATCCGACATCACTACCTACACAAATAGGTTCTGTGATTTGGCAAACTTATGCCCTGATATGGTTGCTCTCCAGAGCAAAAAGATCGAGAGATATATCTGGGGACTGTCGCCCCAGATCCAGTCAAGTGTGATCGCTTCCAGGCCTATTACCTTTGATAGTGCCAAGGAATTGGCACAATCACTTATCGATCACCGAAAACCTAAGAACACAACAATCCCTACCCTTGTACCACAAAAATCCAACCCCGACTACCACAAGAAGGGGTGGAATAAGAGGAAAAGAGGGGCTCCGTAAGGATCCTCCAATACGCAACAACTTGTGGCGATCAATGCTTCCACAGTGACTCCTGTTGCCCCTGCGAACCTCTTACCAGCAAAAACATATGCTGGGACTCTCCCGAAGTGCACCAAGTGCAACTTCCACCACCACGGACCTTGCAGGGAGATGCAGTGCTCTAACTGCAACAAGAAGGGACACACCGCCCGTTACTGCAAGGCTCCAACAACTCAAGCCGTCCAGGTCCCAAACGCTGGGATGGGCCAAACTTGCTACGGATGTGGCGAGGTGGGCCACTACAAGAGGAACTGCCCTAAAGTAGGGATGGCTGGAGGAGTGGGAAGAGTTATGGCTCTAGGCCATGAGGAAGCAGTAGCTGATCCAACGATAGTTACTGGTACGTTCCTCCTCGATAACTCATATGCTTGCATACTTTTCGATAGTGGAGCCGAGAAAAGTTTTGTAAGTCACAAATTTGCACACCTGCTTAAACAAAAACCATGTGCATTAGATAGTTCATTCATGGTAGAAATGGCTAACGGGAAAACAGAGAGTACAAACTGCATATACGTAGGTTGTACCTTAACTTTAGATAGCCATACTTTCAAGATAGATCTCATGCCAGTCACAATTAAATGTTTCGACGTTATCATCGGTATGGATTGGTTGAGTCTTCTTCGTGCTGACATTATGTGCTTCGAAAAAGCAGTTCGTCTTAACCTTCCTAACAACGAAACTTTAATTATCTACGGCGACAAACCTAGTACGAGCCTTCGCATCATTTCGTGCATTCAAGCCCGGAAGTGCTTGCGGAAGGAGTACCATGCATTTCTCGCACACGTCGTCGATACCAGTCAAGAACTGAAAGACATTTAGAAAATCCCAGAAGTATGCGACTTTCCCGACATATTCCCAGAAGAACTTCCCGGTTTACCACCACAACGCCAAGTCGAGTTCAGAATCGACTTAGTGCCAGGGGCTACCCCCGTAGCCAAATCCCCGTATCGTCTGGCACCGACTGAAATGCAGGAACTTTCCAGTCAACTTAACGAACTTCTCAAGAAGGGATTCATTTGACTAAGCTTCTCACCATGGGGAGCACCGGTCTTGTTCGTCAAGAAGAAAGATGGATCGTTTCGCATGTGCATCGACTATAGAGAACTCAACAAACTTACCATTAAAAATCGTTATCCCTTGCCCCGCATTGACGATTTATTTGATCAACTTCAAGGAGCCAACTACTTCTCGAAGATAGATCTGCGATCCGGATACCACCAACTACGAGTGTTAGAGGAGGATGTTCCAAAGACAGCCTTCCGAACTCGTTATGGGCACTACGAGTTTGTAGTGATGCCATTCGGATTAACTAACGCACCCGCAGTATTCATGGATCTGATGAATAGGGTGTGTCGTCCTTACTTGGATCAGTTCGTCATCGTCTTCATTGATGACATACTCGTCTACTCTCGAAGTAAGGAGGAGCATAGTCAACATCTCCGTAAAATCTTAGAGACATTGCGATCGGAGAAGCTCTACGCGAAGTTCTCAAAGTGCGAATTTTGGATTCGACGAGTCGAATTCTTGGGCCATGTAGTTAGCGAAGAAGGTATACACGTGGACCCTTCCAAAATTAAGGCCATCGAGAACTGGTCAGCACCAAAGACACCTACCGAAATTCGTCAATTTCTAGGTCTCGCTGGCTACTATCGCAAGTTCATTCATAACTTCTCCAGCATAGCAAAACCTCTTACAACCCTGACCCAGAAAGGCGTGGCCTTCGACTGGGAAGAGAAACAGGAAAGAGCGTTCCAAACGCTTAAACGAGCCTTGTGCACCGCCCTGATACTATCCCTTCCCGAAGGAATAGAAGACTTCATTGTCTATTGCGATGCATCCAATCAAGGACTCGGATGTGTTCTGATGCAACGAGGTAAAGTCATAGCCTATGCCTCGAGACAGCTAAAGACACATGAGGTTAACTACACAACCCACGATCTCGAGCTAGGAGCAGTTGTGTTTGCTCTGAAGATCTGGCGACATTACCTATACGGTACAAAAAGCACGATCTTTACAGACCATAAGAGTCTACAACACATTTTCGACCAGTAAGAGCTCAACATGAGACAACGACGGTGGGTCGAGCTACTTAGTGATTACGAATGCGAAATTCGTTATCATCCGGGTAAAGCCAATGTAGTAGCCGATGCCCTAAGTCGGAAAGAATATACTGGTCGTAGAGTCAAATCTTTGACTCTAACTATCCATTCACACTTGTCCACGCAAATAAAGGAGGCTCAGCTCGACGCTTTGAAACCTGAAAACGTGGCTGGTGAATCTCTTAGAGGGATGGATAAGAACTTGGAAGTCAAGGGTGGCGGAGCCTTATACGTCATGGATCGGATCTGGACACCGAAACACGGTGGCTTCAGAGACTTGGTCATGACCGAAGCTCACAACACTCGTTATTCCGTCCACCCGGGTTCAGATAAGATGTATCTGGATCTTAAAAAGCTATACTGGTGGCCTAACATGAAAGCAGATATTGCTACCTTCGTGGGTAAGTGCCTTACTTGCGCAAAGGTCAAGGTCGAATACCAGAAACCCTCCGGTCTTCTACAACAACCGGAGATACCAGAATGGAAGTGGGAGCAGATCACTATGGACTTCATAACCAAGTTGCCCAAGACGACGGGTGGACTTGATTCCATATGGATCATCGTCGATAGACTGACCAAGTCTGCACACTTCCTACCGATCAAGGAAACAGACAAGATGGAGAAACTTACCAGAACTTACATCAGGGAGATTGTAAGACTGCACGGTGTTCCTTTATCTATAATCTCAGACCAAGATAGTAGATTCACTTCGAGGTTCTAGCAGTCATTACAAAATTCCCTAGGAACTAGGCTGGACATGAGTACAGCCTACCATCCACAGACCGACGGGCAAAGTGAGAGAACTATCCAAACCTTAGAAGATATGTTGCGTTCCTATGTGATTGACTTTGGAAAAGCTTGGGATACTCATTTACCCCTTGTTGAATTTTCCTACAACAACAGTTATCATACGAGCATAAAGGCAGCTCCATTCGAGGCCTTCTATGGCCGAAAGTGCAGATCCCCTCTGTGCTGGGCTAAAGTGGGTGATACCCAGTTAGCTAAGGGACGAGTTCCCGAAAGCACTCTCACGGGTCCGGAGATCATTCAGGAAACGACAGAGAAGATCGTTCAAATTCGTGAACGATTAAAAGCCTCTAGAGACCGACAGAAAAGCTACGCCGACAAGCGTAGGAAACCATTGGAGTTCCAGGTGGGCGACCAAGTCCTACTGAAGGTCTCACCCTGGAAGGGCTTGATACGCTTTGGAAAGCGTGGGAAGCTCAATCCAAGATACATAGGGCCTTTTGAGATTCTCGCAAGAATCGGCCCTGTGGCTTACAAGCTCAATCTACCGAAAGAACTCAGTAACGTACATCCTACCTTCCACGTGTCAAACTTGAAAAAGTGCCTATCCGACGAGACTCTTGTTATTCCACTCGATGAGATCGAGATCAACGAGAGCCTCAACTTCGTGGAGGAACCAATAGAGATCATGGACTGAGAGGTCAAGCAAACAAAGCAGAGTCGTATCCCGATAGTGAAGGTGCGCTGGAACGCAAAGCGTGGACCGGAATTCACTTGGGAACGTGAGGATCAGATTAAACTGAAATACCCTCACCTTTTTGCTTAGTTATTTGTAATTTCTTATCTTCTTAAATTCTAATTTCAGGACAAAATTCCTTCTAACGAGGGGATGATGTGACAACCCGAAATTTCCATTTGTACGAACGTTGTCTATTCAATAGAAGCTAGTCCAGTTTCAGTGAATTTCATACTCTTCCGAATGAGTTTGTGTAACATTAGGGTCTACGTTTAAGGAGATATCAGGAGAGTGGATACCCCTGGGGTTGTGAAATTTGAACATTCCAAGTTTCATAATGTTACAGTCCAAGTTTGAGAATAAAAATATTTTCTGTCAAAATATTTCAGGACTATAAATAGTTTTCTGAACCAAATTTATTCATTATTCACATTTCCAACTAGAGAAAAGCCATTTTCTCTCTGACGGATCTTCGGGTTTTTATACCAAAACGTGAGTAACTCTTTCTAGTAGTGTTAGAATGCTTATTAGATGCTTATAACATGATTTAGATGGCTAAATCATTAGATCTAGGAGTTTACTCCCCAAGGTGTTCTTGGGCGGTAAACTCCTGAAACGAAGCCAAAACCGACACTTGTGTTATGATAAGGCCTTAGATGTTTATGTATGCATGTTAGGGACAAGAAAACAAGCCAAAATCCACCCAAGATTGGGGGTTTACGGCCCAAGACTCTCATAGGCCGTAAACTCCATTTTCTAACACTAAATGGTGATTTAAGGACTCTAGGACTTTAAGGATTGCATCTAGACTATTTTCCCAAGTAGTGTAAGGTCTTAAGCACATCAAATGACACAAACAAAAGTGAGTTTACGGCCCAAGTGAATCTTAGGCCGTAAACTCCATTAAAATGGACAAAAGGGTGTTTTCATGACACCTAAAGCCCTAGACCTTTACAAGAAATTATTACGCACTTAATGGAAGGACCAAACCACATCAAAATCACTTAACCAAGTGAGTTTACGGCCAAGACATGGTTCTTGGGCCGTAAACTCCTAAAAAGGGCACCAAGGTGTGCCTAATTCCTTCATATGCTAGGAGTAAAAGTCTAGAACACATACCACAAATGAAAGAGGATTGAAAGCAACAAAAACAACACCCCAAGGGAGTTTACGGCCGTAAACTCCAAGGGGAATGGCCTTGAGGCCGTAAACTCCTATTTGGAGTACTTCTAGACCTTAAACCCTTCCAAGGATTTAGCCACTAAGTTAGGATAATTCTAGAAAGCATTTGGGACTTCAAAACACACCAAACACACATGTTTGGGAGTTTACGGCCGTAAACTCAAGAGTTTACAATCGTAAACTCCATGTGTGATGGTTTATGGAGAGTAAACTCTCATATAGGGTCCTTTGGAAATCCTAAACACAAATACCCTGTCCTACAATGGCTTAGATGAAATCCTTACGGCTTAAAACACTTATATAAAGTGTTAACTATGTCTAGGATGTCTTAAACATTATCAATTAGTCTTTTGAGTCTAATTGAGTGCATATATGTGTGATTACATGTTCATTAGGATCATAGTGTGTGCACAAGTCCTCGCTTGACACCTAGCCATCCTATACCGTTCTGTTCATTCCAATCACCAACTGCAGGTGAGTTCATACCCCTAATCAATGTTTTAAATGATTTTAAATGCTTTAATGGGGGGGAATACAAGTAGAAATAAACATGTTATTAAATCATTGATATGTATTTTATAACTGTGTTTGTCATTTAACAGATTTCACATGCTACAAAATGTGATACATGAAATGGTTTTACAACTTAAAAGCACATTGTTACCAAATGTTTTACCTCTGAAATGTTTATTAAAATGACATCAAGTCATTGTTAATTATTGTTCAAAACCCATAAGATGTCTTACAAAAACCATTTTTCATTCTTGAACTAAACTATGCATATACACTTATATTCTTATATATGTATTGATGTTATAGTTTGCATCTTTCCTTTAGTTTCCCATACCCTTGAGTAGTAAGAGTGGGTAAACTTACATGTTCAACTAGTTATATTACAGTAGATTATCATAGGGATAATTTGAAGATATCAAACATTACTTCTATTACAAGGAGTCACACAAGAGTCAGTTCATTCATGAGTCTATACTAGTACATTACCTGATACATGAGTACTTACAGATGTTTACCTGATACATGAATATGTTTACATATACTTACATGATGCATGAACACGTTTACATGAATGCATTACATGAGTACCTTTACATAGATACACTTAACTGTGTACATTAACATGAATACTTGTATCTCGAATTGCGAGGATGATTTATTAGTACCTTCTGTGTAAATCTTCCTGCCTATTCCACAGTACCTCGGAATATCTAAGACAGGACCCTATCCCTAGTACCTCGGGATACCTAGATGGGCCTCTATCCCACAGTACCTCGGGATATAAGTACGGGACTAACCATTCCGGAACTCATCTGTTAGCAACAGTGGGTAATGAACATTTACGGATGCCTACGGTTATTACTTATATTAGGAGTACCTTTACAGGGACTAACCCTTCCTTCCACCTGCTGCTGCTACAGAGGACAATTGGACAATCTTCGGATGTCCATTAGGTTATATGTAATATGTTAGCCCTAGTACCTCGGGTCAACATTTACATTCGTCTTGTTAGCACCAGTATCTCCGGCTAACACTTACATGAGCATATTTTTCCTGTTTACTTTATTTTGTGATATCTTTCACATAAACGAGGAGTTAGACTAAGTACTTTGGTACTAGTCAATAGAAAGGAAAAACTATCATTTTACATAGTCATAACAAAACATTCGGGTCTTGGTAGAAGACTACACTTCATACGTACAGAACATTCGGGTCTTGGTAGAAGACTACATTTCATAGTTATAGAAAATAAGGGTTTTTCTAGGGATTTCATACTTAACACAACATTTTCATTTAAAGGTTTACATGGCTTTCATAACAGATTTTCACAAACAAGGAAATGACACTTATATACTTATGAATTCACCAGCTTTAAAGCTGATACTCGCTTTCAAAATAACTTGTATTCTCAGGTCATCAGTAGACAGGTACGGAGGCCAGGTTTTGAGAAGACGGAGCAGACAAGTCTCGTCTTTTATTTTGATTGTATATTTTTGGTGTCTTATTACAATGAAAGAACACACATGTATTAAACTTAACCTATAATGCAATGGATGATGTTGTTGCTTGTTTATTATATTACACTGTTGTGATACTGTACATGACGTCCTCCACCCCTGAATGTTTCCACCGTTCGTGGTTTTGGGGTGTGACAGATTGGTATCAGAGCATTGTTTATAGTGAATATAATATATCAACCCATAAAAGATATCCTAACTATAAATACATGGGATTAAAACACTCTGTCTCAGAGTTATACTTTTAAATAATAAAATATTTAACAAAGCATCCTCCTAGATCCTTAGCCCTAGCTAGCATGCAATTATCAAAATCATACATCAGGCACACAAGGCATCCTCCTAGATCCTTAATTCTATTCTAGCATGCAATTTTCTGAATCAAAACCATACAACATAACATAACAAGTATGGGTATCTTGGGGAAAACTAACTTGAGCCCGGCCGGTCGCATGCATCACACACTTCGTCTTTCTTAAAACTTCCCATTTTAGATTTTAGAAAACCATTTTCCTTGAAAAAAATCTTTTAGTCCCTCGGTTTGAGTCCAGACACCCCCAAGGGTGTGTCCGAATCCCTCAAACCAGGGCTTTGATACCAACTTGTAACATCCCAAATTTCGAGGCCAAAAATTTCGTTTTTAGAATTTAGCATGTAATAAGGCGTGTTACTAAAACGTTGTCAAAGTTACATTAATTATAAACATAAGATCATGTCTCAAAACGATATCATCGGAAACAAGAAAAATCAGAGTACGATCCTAGAAAAATCCAGTGCGTAAATCATGTGTGTGATGCGCCGCTACGCCGCCGACTCTTTCCCCTTTGACGAAGAGGTACTTGAAACCACAATTAAAACTGTAAGCACGAAGCTTAGTGAGTTCCCCAATCATACCACATACCATTAAATGCCATCGGTATCTTTCAACCGGTAATCATATTCGGTATCTTTCAACCGGTAATCATCATCGGTATCTTACAACCGGTAATCATCATTGGTATCTTTCAACCGGTAACTGGGGTCTATTCCACCCCTACTACTACTAGCATACAACAACAAGGTATAAGCATACAATCCCTATCATATACATAACATATCATGCATAAATATCTCGTAACCAAACACGTATCCATACCAAGATAATTATCACGAAGACAATCATCCTCTAAAATACTCCTACTTGGTGGGCCGACATTGTGGCCTTAGACCCACCCTTATTGGGAGGTAACTCACCTCAAAAGGCTGACTGCTGAAAAGTTGATCCGCAAATGTCTGACAGCTGCTCCGGTGTTCCCCCGGCTATATTCCTATAAAACACTTAATCAGACATTGATACTAATCCCAGGGTAAAATAATGATTTTACCCCTGACTGATTCCAAACCAAAGTCAAGTCAAAGTCAACTTCCAATTGACCCGACTCGCCGAGTTGGCTTGCCAACTCGTCGATTTGATATCCAACCGATTGACCTTACTCCCGTCTCTACTCGTCGAGTTAGACATTGACTCGACGAGTTCTCTTCCTAACTGAATACACAATGGTCCTTCATCCAACTCGCCGAGTTGTATGAACAACTCATCGAGTTAATCTTCATCCGATGAACACGTTCTGTCCTCGACTCGCCGAGTTGATGAATAACTCGCCGAGTTTTATGAAGATTGCCTTGGACCTGCCGAGTCAGGGCATTGACTCGCCGAGTCCCTCCATTGATGAGTCTGGCTTCCGACTCACTGAGTCCACCTATGGCTCACTGCTCTACTCGCCTACTCGAAAAGGGGGAAAAATCGGGGACTCGCGACTCGACTCGCCGGGTTCGAAGAACAACTCGCCAAGTCGCATCCATGCAATCTCTCTACACTCGATTCTGCTTGAATCCAGTGCATTCTGTTCATAGATCTGGGTTCCTAGGACTCGGTTAACACGTAAAGTTTCCATCTTTACATGTATATAATCATCCATGGGGATTCTAAGGCTCAAAACATGCAAGAAGGGGTAGATCTAGGGCTTTCATGCAATATGGCCCCATAAAGGTATTAGATCTAGGCTTCTAGAACTCGAACATAGCTAGATCTAGCAACTATTCAGCCCATTATGATCCCTATACCACTGACAAGCTTGGAAATGGGTCAAGGATAGCTTAATGGTGTTCTAATGGGGATTTGAGAATAGAAACAGAATAGATCCGAATTGTACCTCAATGAACTCTGGATTAAGTCCTAGATTCTTGCTCTTCACCTTCTCTTTTGGTCTTTCCTTCCTTCTCTTCTTCTAACTCCAAGGAACAAGCACAAGATCTCTTCAAATCACAAGGAGAGGGTTAGGGTTCATTATATGATGCTCTGAGGGTGATGGAGGCTAATTTGGGGCGCATAAAGGGGGTTTAAATAGGGTGTAAACCCCTGAAATTAGGGTTTCTTCCAGACTGATGGACTCGCCGAGTCCAGAATATGAACTCGTCGAGTCTCCAACTTAAACGTGCTCAAAATCCCGTCCCTACTCGGCGAGTCTAGCTTACGACTCGCCGAGTCCAAGGATAAAAAGGTAAAATACTTAGATAAATCATACATACCAGGAACCAGGTGCTACAATTATAGTTTTTCCAAAAGTGTGTTTCGTTTGTATGGTAAACCCTAGTGTAGTGTCGACTTTGTATGTAAAGTATAACATTATTGAACATTTATACTCAAAATATAAATAAAGTGTTTGATATTTATATAACAACATGTTTTTATTCTGAAAAGACAAGGTGTTATCGTAATATGTGTTGCATGCGAAAGTTTTCATATGATAGTTAAAATAACAGTATGAAATGCATAACAAAGGAATGATATTTTCACACGATAGTAACCAGGTGTTTACTTGTATTCCCCCTCCCCCTAAAAGTATTTAAAAAGCATTTAAAACATATTTAAAGTGTGTTTGTAGGGGTATGAACTCACATGATAGATTGAAGAAAGTGAGACGAACACCGAGCAGAACTTCGACTTGAGAAAACGGATTTCTCAGGATTCTCGGGAATTCTCGAGAGCGTCGGGACTTGCGTCGTGAGCTAGTGGTAATACTGGGGCTTCAAGGTAATCTTAGAGGGACTCGAGAGGTGTTTGGTGGAGGAAATGCTGAGAGAATAGCAACCAAACCCGGAGCCTTAGTCTCCCTTTTATAGTGCTGGGGGCACTCACGAACGCAGGGTGTTCCCTGGGTCGTCATGGCTTACGTACTCCTGATTCAACAGACGGATGGGACTGGCTCTGTGCCCCGAACGCAGTGTGCTCCCTAGGGGAACCTAGTGTGTTCCCTCAGACCTGCCTCGGGTTTTGTGCCTCGATCTTGTAAAATGCATAACTTTCGCGTACGATCTTCGTTTTCGACGTTCTTTATATGCACGTGAAGGTGAGAATATAATATATAACTCTCGTTTAGACTTCATCGGCTAATTTTGAATTAATTTTTAATAATGTATTTGCAACAGGCCGGGACTGGAAAAGTCCGTTAAAAATCCATAACCTCTTCATCTGACGTCCGTTTTTTTCTGTCTTGTTACCGTTGTACTACTATTGACGAGATTTTCGATTCTCATTTAGGTTGCGTCGGCTAAAAATCGCTCGATCTCTATCTCGAGTTTTTAGCTGTCTACCGCTATATCCAAAACATCAAAAAATCATAATTTTCTCATACGAAGTTAGATTTGGGCATTCTTTTTATGTATGTTCATGGTTTAATGATATATACGACTTTCATTTAGATACTTAAGGTTAAAAAGTATTTTATTAAAACTTCGCGTTTTACGTTTAATCGTATTGACGGTTTTGTTGTGAATCTTAGGTTGGTCATAAATTCTTCATTATAACTCGGATTTTAGTGTTCTTTATATTTCTGAAACCCTAGACACGATATCTATGATTTATGAAATCCAGTAGAGACTTTTGAACATTTTATTTCTAACGATAATTTCATTATATCAAAAGAGATTACAATTCTTGACTTTTTAGGTCATTACATCGATTCGAAATAACGGGTTGTCACAAAAATGGGTTAGAAAATGGATTAGGGTTTGAGATGGAACATTATTTACCTCATTTTTTACTCCATTTATATGGAAAAAATGGAGATCGTTTAAGGGGTGTCCTATTGGAAACACCATTTTTTGTTATTGTTTTATAAAAAAGTTTCATTATTTTGAGAATTTTTTCATAAACTCCAAAAGAAAAAAGAAACAGAAAAGTCAATTATTTAACAACTTGCCCCAAATTAATGAAAAACTTATTTTTTTTTATTTTAATAGGAAATGATAAATTATATGATTTTCTCAATATAACGATACTTTTCTATTAAGAAAAACATTTAAGATTTTATTAAAAAATTTCCCAAAATAAATGAGATTTTCTGCATAAACCCTGGTTGATATAACCAAATTTCGGACTAAACCAATCTTGTTTTGAAATAGTCGGTAAAACTTTTAAAGAATTTTGAAATCTCTGACAGTTCGGACCTTTCATGCGATTGGGTACGTTTTGGATTTTCTTTTCATGAAGTAACATTTACGAAATAACAAGAGCATGTTCAAAATTTGAAAGACTAGATTCAAAATACATAATACTTTGAAATACTTCTTTTTGCTTAAGTCTAACATAATAAAAATGTAAACAAAATTCATCAAAATTGAAATACATTGTGATACAATAACGTGAAAAGGTGTCATTTGGTTGAAAACCTGACAATAGTAATGTAACGTTTTATTTTTTGTTTTATTATTATTTTTCTTAGAAAAAAAGATAGATTCCAAGCCATTTTTTTCATCTTTCCTCGCCACTTCAATGTATGCTCAAACTTCCCTTTGACCCTATCATGATTCTCCTTCATTCCCGACCATTGTGGAGTCCAGAACCACCTCCGACAACCTCTAAACTGTTGGAAAATATGTAACACATGAATCATGATATGAATTTATATCTTTTATATTAAGTCAAAAGTTGGATCTGGTCCTTTAGACCCAACTACGGCGCGGTGATAGGCTCATCACGGTGTGGTGATTGCCTTGTCACCACGACTTATTATCCATTGGTGCCACCACATGGCGCCGTCATGAGCCCAAAACCCCAGGGATCGATTTTTTAGCCTTATTTAAGGAATGATGAACCTAGGGCTTCTTCTAACCCCAGCCTTCATCCCTCCAGAAGTTTTCTTCTAATGACCCTAACATCTTTGTTCTCCTCTATGCCTTTTTGGTGTGTTTGGTATCATTCTTGAAGAAGAAAATCACCCTTTGGAGCTTGTGAAGTGATTCTTAAAGAGGTTCATCAACTTGTGCATTTATTAGACCTTTGTAAGTGTCCAAATCTCCATATTGATGGTTATACTTCATAGATCTAGCTTATTTTTGTCATTTTAGTCCCTTTTTAGGGTTTTAGTGGAAGTATATAAAAGGAATTCAGATAAAATATGCAACTTTATCAATTTCATGTATCCTAATGAGTTTTATTCTTTGCATCTAGAACCAAGGAGTGTTTTGGAGACATGCAATGAAACAAAGTCACATTTTCCCATTTTTAACCTAAAATGGAGTAGGGCTTGCATGGAGTGTTTAAGTTCATAAATTTAGGATTTTTATGGCTCTGATTACCATGATTAAGCCTTTTCGAAAGTTTAAGTGTTGGTCTTAAAGGATTAAGGACTTAATAAGAAGTTGAATCTGCCAGGTGAACCACAACGTAACCAGGGGTTGGCCACGGTGTGGTGAGCTTTTCTGTCGCAACTGGACTGTCTTAACCACGACATGGAAAGCAGTTGGCCATAGCATGACATGTTCAAGGATCATGAATGAATATTTTAAACCACGACGATCAAGGTTCTTGCCACAACGTGGTGGTCTATCGAATTGTCTATTGACCATTGACTTTAAACTAGGTTTAACCTTGGGTAAAATGTTTGGGTTTTAGGTCATAAGTTGAGAATTGACCTTAGAATACATGTTAAGATGGACGTGGTGCCTGTTTATCTGTGTTGTGAGCTGTAGAGGTTTTTGCTTTTCTGTGAGGTGATTTTTATCACTATGTTACTTTTATAGTGTGTTGTATGTGTTGGATTAGTGTCTAAGCCCGTAACTATATTTGGTAAGTATTTGACCCGGTTGTGCATGGTCCTTTTGGGTTGCCTTCACCAAAGCAACATGATAGGAGGATTTATGAATAAAGAGGTTATTATGATTTATTAATATGTCATATGAATAATATATTAATGGAGAAATCATATAGTTTAATTAATTTTAGACAAGATGTAACGCCACATTTCTAGTATGTAATTTAAATAAAGTATATTCCTTTTTTAAGAGGTACTCGACGAGTCAGTAGCCCAACTCGTCGAGTAGAGATGGGAATTGCACGCGTCTTTAGTAGGCGACTCAACGAGTCTGTATCCCGAACTCGGCGAGTCCTCTAGTCTGGATGAAACCCTAAATCCTAGGGTTTGAACCCTATTTAAACGTCATTATAGCCTCCCACCCCAGCCTCCAGCACCTTTAGAGCATTTCTCTGTAAAACCCTAGTCTCCATTGTTGAGCTTGAGTGTTTTATGATAGATTGGGAGTTGTAGAAGAGAAGGAAGGAAAAGAAGATCGATAGAAGAGAAAGGAGATCCATAATCCAGCTTCCATCTGCTTCATATTCTGGTAATAAAGTTATTACCCTTGCTTACTCTTCCATTAAACCCTCTTTTATGCTTGTTTATGTCTCTTTTGGAGCTTTATATGATTTAACTCGAGATTTGAGCTCTCCTTAGTATGGAGACCATAGATCTGGATGTTATTAAGCTCTAGGAACTCAATATAACTACCTTTATGCAAATATAGCCTTGTTCCAAACCCTAAGTGCTTAGTGTTGGATGATTTTGGTGTCTTAGCCCCATACTCGTGTGCACGCACGTAAAGTTGGAAACTTTATGTGCAAAACCAACCCTAGAAGCCCAGATCTATGAATTGGATGCACTGAGACCGAAAAGAATCGACTGGTATAGAAGTGGCATGCAGGAGACTCGGCGAGTCTAAGGCAATCTTCTTGCCTCAAGAACAGACTCGACGAATTGTTCATACAACTCGGCGAGTCACAGTGTGGACGTGTTCATATGATGAAGAAGAACTCGACGAGTTATTCATACAACTCGGCAAGTCGGATGAAGTTAGGTTCGACGTTAATTCGTAAGAAGAACCCGTCGAGTTGTTTCCAAACTCGATGAGTTGAAGCAAGCAAAGGATTAGAAAAGGTGTTAGGGACTCAGCGAGTCCGGTCAACTGAAAGTTGACTTTGGCCAGGAGGTTGACTTTGACTAAGGGTAAATTAGTCATTTTACCCTGAGAACATTTATCAGTATCTGATTTAGTGTCTATGGGATTTGTAGCCGGGGAGTTCCGGAGCAGCAGTCAGCCAGTTTCAGATTTAGCATCTCAGCAGCCAGCGTTACGAGGTGAGTTCTCTTCCAGTAGGAGCGGGTCTATGGCCACAATGTCAGCCCGTTTAGATAGCAGTAATATGTATGCTTGATGTCTTCTTGACTCATGCATGTTTGTGTAGTATACCGGGCGGGGCCCGATGCAGTGGGCGGGGCCCAAGTTATTTCGGACTTCAGTTCGATGTCGGGCGGGGCCCAATGCAGTGGGAGGGGTCCAGTATGTGTTACTTGTATTATTGTATGGTATGTGGTAGTTTGGGGGAAGCTCACTAAGCTTTGTGCTTACAGTTTCAGTTTTTGGTTTCAGGTACTTCCGTAAGTAAGGGGAAGAGCTCGAGATGATGGCATGACACCCACCACAGTTATAGTTTTATCCTGGGAGTTTTATTCAGATAGTTTGATATGATATTGACTTCAGTATTGATTTGATACACTCACTATGGCATTTTGAGACATATGATGCATGGTTTTATTATATAACATTTGACGTTGTGGTTTTTAGTAATGTTAAAACAAAAATTTTTGGGTTGTATTTTTAGGATGTTTTAAGTTGGTATTCGAGCCTTGGTTTGAGGGATTCAGGCACACTCTCGGGTGTGGCTGAACTCAAACTAAGGAAATGGTAAAAAGGTTTTCAAAAGAAAATGTTTTCGAAAGAATTTTTGAAAAAGAAAACTTAAAAAGAAAAGAGTTTTTGAAAAAGAAAAAAGGGGGTGTGGTGCATGTGATCAGCCGAGCTCAAGTAAGTACTCCCAAATTACCCATACAAGTTTACGTTATGATTATCAGTTTCAGTTTCAGTAGAACATCATGCTAGAATAGGACTAAGGATCTAGGAGGATGCCTTATGTGGGATAGCCTGTTAAGGTTATGCCTGATAGTATGAGCTTAGCATTGTATGCTAGTACAATTTCTTGTTATAAGAATAGAAATTGTTGGAGTAGTTTCCTGTGTCTGAATGCTGCTTGCTTTGTGCTTTATGGGACTCTGAGTGATGGGAGTTAGCCATTAGGTGAATACGTCACGTCACCTGTGATCAGGGATGAATAATCTCAGAGTGCTGGATTTGGCCCTATTGCGCAGCTCTTGTTTGAGTCTAACGGTTGTGGGGACGAGTCATTTACTCAAAGGATTATCTGAGCCTTGTCACATGTGATGGTGTTCAGGTGATGGCTAATTGGCATTACAAGGAGGCCTTCAACAGCTGAGCATTGGGTTGGGTGGAGCCATATATTTAACTAGGGCAAGCCTAGGATGAGAATAGCAGAGATCAGTAGCAGTAGAAGTGATTTGGTGGAGTCAAGGCAGTTCTTGTGTAACAATGTAAATTTTCAAAACAATTTTTCATTTTTAAAACATACATCTACTCATAAATTAATGTCAAAACATAAGTATCAAAGGTTATCATCACAAAAGATATCCCAGAATCTCGAAACATAAAATCCACAAGTGTGTACGGATCATGCCGACGCCTTCCCGCGATCATCACTAGAACCTGAAACACATAACACAACAACTGTAAGCATAAATTCTTAGTGAGTTCCCCAAAATACCACGTACAATACACACACCACTCGAGGCTACAGTACGACCCTCCGGTCGATGTGTCTCAGTGGGACCCTCCAGTCCCGTAGCTCGTTGGAACCTCTGGTCCGGTCATAGCTCGTCGGACCCTTCGGTCCGGTCTGTATCATTGAACCCTTCGGTCCGGTCTAAATCGTTGGGCCCTCCAGTCCGGTCTATACAACACATAGCATACATATAGCAAAATACACATAATCTCATACATACACATAGCATACAAGACCCTTCGGTCTACACATAGATATCACTCTAGGTAATGTATAGTGAGAAGACTTACCTCGGGTGTCTCGGATAACCTCGCACTCGTATACACAGATCTAGCCTCCGCCTAAAGACATAAACAATTATCTCAAATCAATAACAGCTCTCCTGGCTAGACTAGCCTCTTCGATGTCCTCTAAGAAGGCTAAAAGACCATTTTACCCTTCAAATGGTCCACAAGTCTAATTGTTGACCAAACCCTAAAAGTCAACAAAAGTCAACGGTCAAACTTTAACCAGACTCGTCTAGTGCATTCGTGTGACTCGGCGAGTCCATTCATGTCTTCTTCGCCCCTGATCCTCACTCGACTCACTGAGTCAACCCTTCACTCAACGGGTTATCACAGGTCGCGAATCGCGGGGCAACCCGACTAGACTCGTCGAGTCCCCTTATGGACTCGGCGAGTTCCCCCCATGATAACACTCAAACAACCTTCTGAGGTCAGATCTGCTTCTCCAACTAGTAGATCTAACCTTCTAGTACTCGAAAGTCACGTAAATGTTCAAAATTTACGTTCATGCAACACATATAAGACCAAAAATGGAGAAATAACCTTTAAAATGGGGATCTACTCTCAAGGCTCACATGAAACGACATAAAGCTGGAAGTTTGGGACCTTTTGTACTTCTCAAGGTCCAGATCTATCATGTACACCCATTGGGACATCATATGCTTCAAGATCTAACTCAAAATGGAGCAAAGGAAACCTTAGATTCAAGGAATCTATCAATTACACGAAATGGGAAGGAACTTGTACCTCAAAACATGAATCTCAGTGTGCACAATCATAGATCCAAGCTCCACAATCGATCTAGCTTGGATTTTCCCACTCCTTCTTGTAAGATCACACCAAAGGATGAAGAATTAGCCTCCAAATTACTCTCTAAGCTCTCTTTGCTCTCTAGGGTTTTCACAGGGGAGTAGTGGCTGCAAATGAAGGCCATAAGGGCCTTTAAATAGGGCTCAGGCCCTGAGATTTAAGGTTTCACTTTATAGCGCGGACTCGCCGAGTCCACGCATCGACTCGTCGAGTCCGATCATTAATCCAGTCAAAAATTCGCGATCCTACTTGGTGAGTCTGAGCGTCAACACGCCGAGTCCCTCCACAAAACTCAAAATAAATAATTAAAATAAGATACATGGGAATCCGGATGTTACATCTTGAGGAAAGTACATATAGATGTGAAAGGTAGTATGGGCCCGTACTACTGAAAGCAGAGGATCCGTACTTGAACCAAGGAAGGCTGAGATGAGACCAGGGCACTTGTAAGTAGTAGCGATCCCTCGAGATATATCAGTGTTTCTGACATTTATCATGATGTGATTTCAGAATGGTGGTTTTGCGCCCTAGGCCAACAGTCGGCAGTTCAGGAGCCGGCGAGGGATCAGGATCAGGCTCGGGGGCCAAGCATCTAGATGAGCAGACCAGGGAGTTCCTCTCTTCAGAGGTTACTCGCACCATACTTGAGCAGACTCCTGTGATCTTCAGTTCAATCAAGGAGGGTATTTTAGAGTTGATGGACAAGAGGTTGATCACATTCCGTGCTGAGGTGGCGGCCATGATGGGGTCGCGCACACTCACCTTTAGGGAGTTTCGGGCTTGTGGAGCTCCAGACTACCATGGGGCCCGGGATCCCATTGCAAGTACCAGGCGGTTGGCGGATGTCACCAATGCATTCCGCACCAACAGATGTCTCGAGGGGGACAAGGGCAGACTAGGATCCTGTCTTCTGAAGGACATGGCACGAGATTGGTGGGAGGAGATCCGGCATGTTATCAGAGATGACATAGTTCTTGATGCGATGACCTGGGCTGATATTACTACTAGGTTCAGAGCCGAGTTTGCTCCGGTTATTGAGGTACAGAAGTTAGCTAGGGAGTTTCAGGATCTCACTCAAACTACAGAGACAGTGGTGGAGATTACCGCCAAGTTCAGGGACAGGGCTCTTCTCGTTCCTCAGTATGCAGCTGATGAGGAAATGAAGAAGGCCCCTTATCATGAGATGTTGCGGAGTTATAGCCGTCAGTTTGTGAGTCGGTCCAGCTGTAAAATGCTGGATGATATGATTGCAAGGGCTCGTGAGAGGGAGATAGATCTGGAGATGGAGAGGAAGAGGAAGCCAGAGGTGGCTTCTGGTATAGGGAGTTTGGGGAAAAGGCCCAAGGTATCGGATCAAAGGTCCAGGGGACCGTAGAGCCACAATCGGTGTGGAAAGTGTGGGAAATTGCACGATGGGGCGTGCAAGGCAGGGAGTCCCGGCTGCTTCAAGTTCGGCCGGACCGGGCACATGAGCAGAGATTGTACAGCCACCACCACCACCACAACATCTGATCTGAGGGGACATAAAACGTCCCAGTGTCCGTGTTTGGCAGCAGCAGGGAAGGTGGCGGCACCTGCCCCTGCTACATTGAGGATTATAGACAACCGTCAAGGCCGGGGTGAGGCTCCAGTGGCGAAGAGTAAGGCTTTCCAGATGACAGCAGAGGAGGCAAGAGCGACTCCTGATGTGGTGACGGGTATGTATTTTCTTTTTATCTCCTTATTGATATTGATTGTTTCTTATGGTTATATGTTTTCGTATAAGATCGTTCTTAGTGAACGACATTTCAGCTACAATATTGTTTGATTCGGGGGTCACCCGATCATTTGTCTCACTTGCGCTTAGCAAGAGATTTAGTAGAGCTCTGGGGGAGCTGGATTGTCCACTTGAGGTTGAGATAGCTGATGATGGGACCGTCAGGTTCGCGAGAGTACATAGGGGGTGTTCGTTGCAGTTATTTGATGAGCAGTTTTCAGTGGACTTGGTTCCTATTCCCTTGCGAGGGAATAAGGTTATAGTGGGTATGGATTGGCTGAGCCCCAATGGGGCAATGATTGATTGTGAGTTGCAGTTAGTGAGGGTTCGTACTCCCAGTGGGGGAGATTTAGTGATTCGGGGAGAGAGACCACAGCGCGGACCAGTCCATTGTTTAGAATCGTGAGCAAGGCGCTACGTTCAGTAGGGTTGCGTAGGGTACGTCGCCTATGTTATAGATGCCCGAGAGAAGGTTAAGGCGACAGTAAACGATGTACTAGTAGTGCAAGAGCATTCGGACGTATTTCCAGAGGACTTACCTGGGATACCTCTAGAAAGACATGTCGAGTTTCAGAATAACCTGGTTCCGGGTGCGGCTCCGATAGCCAAGGAACCACATCGGTTGGCTCCTCCAGAGATGCAGGAGTTGTCTACACAGCTGCAGGAGCTGCTAGACAAGGGTTTCATCAGGCCGAGTAGTTCACCATGGGGAGCTCCGATCCTGTTCATGAGGAAGAAGGATGGGTCGCACCGTATGTACATAGATTACCGGGAGCTGAGCATGGTAACGGTGAAGAACCGTTACCCACTCCCGATGACAAACGACTTGTTTAACCAGCTTCAGGGAGCATCTTGGTTCTCCAAGATTGATCTTCGGTCAGGATATCACCAGATGTGAGTCAGGGATGGGGATGTGCAGAAGACCGCTTTTAGGACCCGCTCTGGTTATTATGAGTTTGTGGTGATGTCGTTCGGGCTCACCAACGCTCCAGCCGCATTCATGGATCTCATGAACCACGTATGCAGACCGATGTTGGATCGGTATGTGATAGTGTTCATTGATGACATCTTGGTTTATTCCAAGACTTAGGAGCAGCACGAGGAGCACCTGAGAGAGGTGCTAGAGACGTTGAGGAGGGAGAGACTTTTCACGAAGTTCTCCAAGTGTGAGTTCTGGTTACGCGAGGTGCAGTTCCTTGGGCACCTCGTCAACCAGAGGGGTATACTAGTAGATCCAGCAAAGATAGAGGTCGTGATGCAGTGGGAGGTCCCAAGGTCTCAATCTAAGATTCGGAGCATCCTAGGTTTGGCAGGGTACTATAAGAGATTCATCTAGGATTTCTCCAAGATAGCAGTTCCGCTCACTCGACTGACTAGGAAGTCGGTGACATTTCGCTGGGAGCCTGAGCAGCAGACAACATTTGTTGGGTCAAAATATGGTTTATAATTTACTTTTCTGGGCAATTGAATTTTTCTGTAATATTTATAAATTTATGGTCTAGTTTATGGTTGAGTTTACGGCCGTAAACACCTTACGGCCGTAAACTCATTTACGTTCCATGTGTTATCCGGCCCATATTCTAAGTATAAATAGAGGTGTTAGGGTGAGGAGTAGAGATTGATGAACCCTAAGGAGTTTACGTCCAGAGAGAAAGAAAGTTTGTGTGGGTGAATCTTATGTAAGGAACTTAATTTATATTATCAATACATACAAAGATTCATATTATTCTTCTTCTCCTTCTCTTCTTATTGTGATTTGGCATCATCCGCTTGATTGGGATTCCGCACCATCAAACGGATCTGACTGATACACGGGCAAATTAGGGACTTACAATTGGTATCAGAGCTTGGTTGTATCAGTCAATTTTGTCAGATTTGGAGCATTATTTGATCTTATTTTCGAAATATTTTTGCGTTTTTGGATAGATCTCGCAAAAATAGAGGGGGTTTGTTCTTCGTGTTTTTCATAAAAAAAGGGTTTTTGATCGAGTTTTGGAGCTTCAAAGTCGAAAAATCGGTGTTTTTGGTCGTAATCAGCGAGGGGGTGGCGGCCAGCAGCTAGGGTTTCCGAAGTGTTTGCGGCCGGTGTTTGCGGTCCGAGGAGTTCGCGGTCAGAGGCCTCGCACGTTTACAGCCCGAGCTTGCGGCTCAGAGTTTACTGCTCAGCATCCTCGCAGTTCAACAGCCTCGCACTCAGCAGCTGGTTCAGCAGCCTCGCACTCAGCAACGTCAAATAAAAAGGAAGCGAAGGTGCAGCTGGCAAATTTCGAACTCGAGACCTCCAGATCAAGAACCTTGTGCCTTATCCAACTCGGCTAGATGATCGCTTGTTACTTCCCTTCCGAATTTAATTGTTAAAGACTACTTTTCGCACCAAATTTCGAATTTTGACACTTTTAACCCAAAAACTCAATTTCTTTTATTTTTAAATTCCTTTTTCATCCAAAATTAAAATTAATAATAATAATAATAATAATACAATAAAATAAAAAAAAAATTTGACTTTTATTTTTGATTTTTTATTTTGACTTTGACTTCCAAGTTTGATCTTTGATTTTAAACTTTGACTTTTTCTTTTAACTGTTAAATTTTCAAATTTAGTTTTTCGGTTTGACTTTTCAAGTTTGACTTTTGAGTTTTACTTTTTAAATTTGACTTTTAAGGTTGATTTTTGAGGTTTATAATCAAAGGGCATTTTTAAATTTAAGTTTGACTTTTAAGTTGTAGTTGTGCTTTTAATAGTTTTTGAAGTTTACGAGGGAATTAAAAACATGAAAGAGAGTCGTCAGGAGATGTTAAGACAAAATTTCAACATGTTCGATTATGTCCCTAGAGAAACCCTGGAAGCTCAGTTGCAGCGATTTACCACACTCATTACTGAGATGAATATGGTTGGGATCTTTTTGACCAAATCTGAGATAAACAAAAAGCTGCTGAATGCACTTCCGAAATCGTGGGATATGGACGTGGCTGACATCAAGAAGACAAAAGATCTCAATCGTCTTAGTCTGGCTGATATAATTGAAGATCTTAACGCTTTGAATTGTCGAAAAACAATGAGTTCATCAAACCTTCCGGTCAATGAAGTGTCGTGTTGTCATTCATGTGAAGTTTCTTGTTCTCAATCATGTGAAGATACGATTAAATTTCTTCGGGAACAAATTGATTTATTAAAAAGGGAAGTTGAGGACCTGAGATATAAATGATATCAACTCAGGAAAGGACAGAAACCCCTGAAGGCTGAATTAGAAGCAAAAACCAAGGACTTTAGGAAACTTCAGGAAGAGTATAGCAACAAGTGTGAAAATTATGATTATATTAAGAGACAACTTGCCGCTGTAACTGAAGAACTTGACGCTTTAAAAATTAAGTGTGGAAAAACAAATGTCAGTTTCAAAAATTATATTGCGTCAAGTTAGACAGTCGAGTCCTTATATGAAACCCAATTAAAATTCAAAGATAATCAAAACAAGGGTCTAGGGTATGATAGTGTTCCTCCACTTTTCAATCATAACTACACATCCATCCCAATGACACAGGAAGAAATTGATAGGGAGGCACATCTTCGATATGGCAAACGAGCTGGATTTATGTCAGGAGGAGTTATTAATATTGAAGATACTAATAATGCTACTTCTTGTGCAGGCAAAGTAACAGAGGATGAGAACAAGGAGAGTTCTTCTGAAAAAACAAACGACCCCTTGAACTCTAAATCTGTTGCTTCTAATCAACCTGCCGTTGGTAAATACAGGCCACCATTTCAAGCTAAACAGAGTGCCTGTTGCAACTGTGCGTGTGGGGAAAGAAAGAGACAAGGCAAGGATACGCCACCAGGGGCGGGAAGAAACAACTTCACAGTGAAGAAAAAGACATATTTTCACTGTGGAACACCTGGACACATTGCCAGAAATTGTCCAAATCGCACATACGTTCCCTACTATGCACAAGGCTGGTAGAACGCGCCAAAAGGGAGATACTTCAAAAGAAACCCCCCGAGATCACGATCAGACATTGATGACTGGAATGCCAAGAAGGCCAAGAATTCAACTCCCAAGGCCAAGAATCAAACTCCAAAGGCCAAGAATCTGAATCCCAAGGGCAAGAAGGGAATGTCGGACAAGAAGTCCAATCCAAGAGATGGTCCCATGAAGCCAAAATCAAAGTCATCTCAACGGCCGACATCATGTTCAAAAGCAAGTACTGAGCCACCCATCGAATCGATAAAGAAATGGGTTAAACCCAACTACAAATGGGTTCCAAAGGCTCAATCTCCCAAATCAACTAACGATTCTAATATTTCTATGTATTTTGTTTGTGATAAACAGGACATGTCATGGGAGAGAGTAACGTGCAAGGATGACAAAGGTCGACCCAGTTTCAAAATGGATTGGGTTCCAAAGACCAACTGATCCCACTCTGTGTCGGAGCAGCCATGCAGGCATATCATCATACTTCGGTTTGTTGGTAGTGGTTGTTCCAAGCACATGATAGGAGGCATCTCTCAACTATACAACACTCAGGACATTATTTGAGAGTATGTGTCCTTTGCGGGAAGGGAAGAATGGAAGGGATCACTCATGGGGTTAGTTCTTAATGACGTAAAGAATTTTCGGATCTTTTTTGAGATTACGCATGCTGTTCTCAGACCTTCTGAATGCAGATTCAATCGGTGAATTACGGTTTGCGTTTTCTTCTCAATACTCCTGAGTTTTTCTTAAGCTGATTCGCTTTAAAGACTAATTTTTGTTTTAGGATAGTTTAAATTTGCGCATTTACTTTCGTTTCTCTCCTATGCACAAATTTAGGGGTAGAAATAAAAACAAAACAAAAATTAAAAAAAAAATCAAATAAACAAAAATCCAAAAACATTAGAAAATTAAAAAAAATAAAAAATTGTTGGTTATGAAATGTGCTTCTTGAGGGAGATGTTCTGGGAAGTGATATTATCTAGTGATAACAGGCAACCTGAGTCTGCGTAATGTACCCAAAGTTGAAGGGTCTATGCTCTGGTTTGATGCGTCGGTAGGCACGAAAATTTTTAAATGGACTTGACTAGGGAGAGTTGAACTTAGGAAATTTATAGACTTGACAAATCTTGACCTAGTTAGATACGTTCAGCCTGACAATACGATGCTCGGATAGGTTGAGCAGGGAGATATATATGGGAATCTACTCGTCACATTAATTGAACCCGTACTTGGAACCGTGGTTTAACTTTTCCTCGATGTGCGGATTCTGTCCTTAATTCCGGTTGGATGGAGCGACTGGTAAATTCTGATAAATTAGGTCTGTAGAATATGATTTTCTTTCTTTCCGTCTGTTAGTCATATGTTGTCTCCTTTGTGTGACTTCCAATCCGACCTGGTACACAACATATGCAACTCTATTTCTCTGCAGGCTATATATGTGAAATACTTCTTATCTGTTAGCCATATGCTGTCTCTTTTGCGTGACTTCTATCCGACCTGGTACACAGCATATGCAACCTTCTTCTTCTCAACCCCTCTGAAGTAATAAGTTATAGAATTCTGAATCTATCCTCTCTCTGAATGGTTGTCTACTCACCCGGAGTAAGGAGTACTCTGGAAGTTCTTGATGGCCGGGGCATATCAGGAAGCAGGAAACATGTTCCAGTACAATTAAAATTGAACACTCAAAGATTGTCTATAGATCTCGCTGCTCAATTTAGGTGGACAACAATATCCCTGGTCGTCGTCAGATGAATGGTCCTTAAGATATAGTATCTAAGGAATTAGGATTAGATATGATTTTTAGGAACTTAAGTTCACCTTGTCTTGTAACACATAGTATGTCCTAAATTTGTCACAATTTTTCGTGTTTAAGTGGACAACAATACCGACGATCGAACAGACAAAGATGTGAATATGAAAGGTACCGACAAGTGGATAAAGGCTGTCTAAAAACTTTGATCCCAAATCACTCTTAAAGTTAGATATCATTTTTATTTTTGTTAAATTTTTCATAGTTTCTTCTAATTTAAATAATAGGGGAGAATTAAATATATATATATATATAATAATAATAAATAATAATAATAAAATAAAAAAATAAATAAAAATAGTGTTATTTCTGTTTTATTTCTTGTTTAGAAAAATCAAAAATCCAAAAATATTTTTGTTTTTGTTTTATTTTGTGTGATAAGTTTTATTTTAGTTTTGTTTTGTCTTGAAAAGTGATTTCAGGTATAGATAAGACTCATGGAGTTTGTGTTGAAGATTTCTGAGCCAAAAGCTTCGTCCGTGAGCATCGAAGAATTCTCATTCGAAGGAGCAAGAAATGAAGATCATTCTTTCAACATTCAATCTTTCAACCCCAGAAGCAAGGTGAAGCTGAAATTGAAGATTACGTGACGGATTGCATTGAAGCCTCCTCAATCAGTCTGCTGCTATCTATGAACCTGCTGAAGTGATCCAGAAGATTATTTCTCTCTGAAGTTCTCTCTGAAGATTCTCAAGTTGAAAGCGCCATCTTTCAAGAATCGGTACGTCAAGCCTCCTCACCCAATGTGCATTCAATGCCAAATTCTGAAGAAAACCTCAAGTGCTCAACATGAAGTCATTCATTGAAGATTCATATGTTCATCCTGATGCTGTGAAGAAATCGAAGGTTAAAGCTGAAGCCAAGCTCTCATTGAAGATTGACAAGAAGAGCCAGCTACTTTTTAGGGGGAGCTTGTTGGGTCAATTAAGAAAAGAAAGCTATAAACCAAGGGGGAGATTGTTGGGTCAAAATATGGTTTATACTTTACTTTTCTGGGCAATTGTATTTTTCTGTAATATTTATGAATTAATGGTCTAGTTTACGGCTGGGTTTACGGTCGTAAACACCTTACGGCCGTAAACTCATTTACGGCCCATGTGTTATCCTGCCCATATTCCAAGTATAAATAGAGGTGTTAGGGTGAGGAGTAGAGATTGATGAACCTTAAGGAGTTTACGGCCAGAGAGAAAGAAAGTTTGTGTGGGTGAATCTTATGTATGGAACTTAATTTATATTATCAATACATACAAAGATTCATATTACTCTTCTTCTCCTTCTCTTCTTATTGTGATCTGGCATCATCTGCTTGATTGGGATTCCGCACCATCAAACGGATCTGACTGATACACGGGCAAATTAAGGACTTACAGCATTTGAGACCCTCAGACATAGATTGTGTGAGGCGCTGATTCTGACCCTGCCAGAGGGAGTGGATGACTTCGTAGTCTACTGTGATGCTTCGATCACAGGTATGGGAGCAATGTTGATGCAGCGAGGGCATGTGATAGCTTATGCCTCCAGATAGTTGAAGCCTCACGAGGCTAACTATCCGACGCATGATTTAGAGCTGGGGGCAGTGGTGTTCGCCCTCAAGATTTGGAGACATTACCTCTATGGGGTCCATTGTACCATTTACATGGATCACAAGAGTTCGAGGTACCTCATGGATCAACCGAATCTAAACATGAGGCAGCGTTGGTGGTTAGATGTGGTTAAGGACTATGATTGTGAGATCCTTTATCATTCGGGAAAGGCCAACGTAGTGGGCGATGCCCTGAGCCGCAAGGCGGCAGCAGCCTCGATCAGGGATATATGTCTGAGAATGACAGGGATTACTCCATTGTTCAAGCAGATTAGAGAGGCACATGTTGAGGGCATGAAGGAGGAGAGGCAGAAGTGCGAGAGGATTCTTGGCTGAGTAGCTTCCTTTGACTATGACAGTCGAGGATTATTGACCCTTCATGGGAGAGTTTGGGTACCATATTGGGGAGGAGTACGGCAGGTGCTGATGGATGAGGCCCACAAGTCTTGGTTCTCCATCCACCTAGGGGCGACAAAGATGTATAGAGATCTTCGACCCGATTATTGGTGGCCCTGCATGAAGCGGGACGTACCTTGGTATGTGGAGAGATGCCTGACCTGTAGGAAGGTCAAGCAGGATGTAACACCTGGTTCCTGGTACGCATTTTTTAAATTAAGCATTTTGGCATTTTGGCCTGAGAGTCGGCGAGTTGGTGGCCCAACTCATCGAGTAGAAGCAAATTGGACCCGGGAGTTAAGTGACTGACTCGGCGAGTCCGTGCTGTCTGGACAAAAACCCTAATATGAGGGTTTGCACCTTATTTAAACGCCTTAACTCAACCTCCCTTGTCCCTAACACTCTCCTAGAGCTGCATATCGGAACCCTATCCGTTTGTGTGTGTGTTAAGGCCATTTTGGTGCTTTTGTGGACTTGTGAAGCTTGGAAGGAAGAAAAAGGGCTTGAGTATTCGACTTGGGGCTTGTAGATCTAGAAATCTCACTCCATCTTTAGCTTAATCAAGGTAAAATGCCCCTGCTTTGGTCTTTCTTTTGGTGGTTCATCTTTAGATTGTAGATCTTGGGTGCATTTAGGGCTTTTCAAACCATTTTCGGATTTAAGGAGTGTTATATGGACTCTAGCTTCAGATCTGGGCCATAAGAGGGGTCTCATGGCATAAAGGTGCCAACTTTAGGGCCATGAGAGCCCCATGCACATTGTAGGACCCTTTATATGGATTTTTGAGCTAAAAACCCCATGCATGTGCATCAAGTTTGGAACTTTACGTATAAAATGGACATTAGGAGGCCAGATCTATGGTTTTGGTGTGTTAGACCTCATTTAAATCGACTGTATGGAATTGGTCAAGGGTGGACTCGGCGAGTTGTTCTTGGCACTCGACGAGTCGGTGACCATTGTTCACCAAACCCTTCCTGTGAATGGGTAAATGTTAAGAAGGAAGTCCCTTGTGGGTTTAGATGCGAAAAGGAATCTGGAAGCCATGGGACTCGGCAAGTAGTATGAGTAGACTCGGCGAGTCCATAGCAATCTCCCAATCTTTGAAGATGGACTCAACGAGTTGTTCATACAACTCGGCGAGTCATAGATTGGACAAGTTCTTAAGTTGGAGATGAACTCGACGAGTTCAAGGAGGAACTCGGCGAGTCGGATGAAGATGGTCTCGATGTATGATTGAAGGAGAACCCGTCGAGTTTTGCTAGACTCGACAAGTGGAGACAGGGTTTTGTGTGGGATTAGAGAAGCATGGAATCGACGAGTTGGTAGGCCAACTCGGCGAGTCAGGTCAACTGAATGTTGACTTTGACCAATGTTTACTTTGACGGAACTTAGACTGTCCCTGTTTAGGGTTGTATGTGATGTGTGTTGACTTGAAGGTTGTCGTGTAGGGATCAAGGAGTCATAGGGAGTCGACTTGTGCGCCGAGGATAGTTCAGACACTGCACGACATTGATGTGAGTTACCTTCCAGTAAGGGTGGGTCTAAGGCCACAATGCCGACCCACCAAAAAGGGGTATTTAGAAGATAATGGTCTTTATGATAATTATCTTGGTTTGGTTATGTGTTGGTAGTATGCTATGTGTATGGTAAGGATTAGTTTCCCTGACAGTGGTCCTTAGGACCCAAGGGTAGGTCAGTACTCGGATATGCCTGACTGTATGCTTATATCTATTGATTGTATGTTAGTAGAAGGGGGTGAAATAGTCACCAGTTACCGATTGAAAGATACTGATGATGGTTACCGGTTGAAAGATACCGATGCTGGTTACCGGTTGAAAGATACCAATGAAGGCTACCGGTTGAAAGATACAGAGGAAGGTTACCGGTTGAAAGATACCGACGATATTGTGTGGTATGTGGTATGATGGGGGAACTCACTAAGCTTTGTGCTTACAGTTTTGGTTTTGGTTTCAGGTACCTCTTCGTCAAAGGGGAAAGAGCCGGCGGCGTAGCAGCGCATCACACACACACATGTTTCCGCAAGAAGTTTGTGGGACTATACTTTGATTTTCTATACTTTTGATATTATGGTTTGAAATACAACATTATGATTTTGTAATGAATGTTTATTGACAATGTTTTGGTAAAATGTTTGCTAAACGCGTTAGTTCAAAAACGAAAATTTTGGCCTTGAAAATTGGGTCGTTACAAGTTGGTATCAGTGCCAGGTTTGAGGGATTCGGACACACCCTCGGGGGTGTCTGGACTCAAAACCGAGGGACTAAAAGATCTTTAAAAAAATGGTTTTGTAAAGGCTAAACTAAGAAATTTTAAGAAAGGCGAAGTGTGTGATGCGTGCGACCGGTCGGGCTCAAGTAAGTTTTCCCCAAGATACCCATACTTGTTATGTTATGTTATGTGGTTTTGATTCAGAGAACTGCATGCTAGAATAGGACTAAGGATCTAGGAGGATGCCTTGTGTGCCTGATATATGATTCTGAGAATTGCATGCTAGTTAGGCCTAAGGATCTAGGAAGGATGCCTTATGTGCCTGTTGTATGAGTTGTATGCTAGGACTGTTTAGTCAGTAGTAGGATGGCATGTGTAGGATATGCCTAGTTTGGTTACTCAAAGCATGAATGCTACTTGCTTTGTGCTATGGGGGTTCTGACCAGATTCAACTAACTAAGGAGTGGATATGTAACAGTATCCGCAAGCTAGTTAGGAGGAGGGGGTGGGAAATCCCAGTGCAGCTGATGGCTGAGAGTAGGTCGGAGAGTGCCCTAGGGAAGCCTAGGATGAGGTCAGTGAAAAGGGTATCGGTAAGAGGGGCCTGGTGAAGTCGAAGCAATTCTTGAGGAAAGTACGGGTAGATGTGGAAGGTAGTATGGGCCCGTACTACTGGAAGCAAAGGATCCGTACTCGAACCAAGGAGGGCCTAGATGGAACTGGGAAACTTGGAAAGTATATGTGGCCCTGACATTCATATGTTTATTTCTAGAATGGTGGTCACGTGACATGGAGTAGGAGGTTCAGGATCCGGGTCAGGATTGGGCTCGGGGGCAGGATCCGAGCATGTGGATGATGGGTTACGCGAGTTCATTGCATTCGAGATCACGAGGGGTATCCTTGATGCGATGCCGGTTATCTTCGGTTCGATCAAGGAAGGGATCATTGAGCTGATGGAGGATCGCCTCAGGGCGTTCAGGAGTGACATGGCGGCTAGCCAGTCAGGACCACGCACACTGTCCTTTAAGGACTTCAGAGGGAGTGGTGCGCCAGATTTCCACGGGGCGAAGGACCCCATTGCTGCCAAACGATGGATTGCGGACATTGAGTCTGCACAGCTAACCAACTTCTGCCCTGAGGGGTCGAAGGTACGATTTGCAGTAGGGTGTTTGAGGGACCGGGCTAGGGACTGGTGGGAGTCGGTTGGTGACTCTTTGGGAGCCTCAGCTGTTGAGGCTATGACATTGTCAGATTTTATGACCCGGTTCAGAGCATAGTTTGTGCCAGCTGTAGAGCTTTAGTAGCTGGCCAGGGAGTTCTTGGATATGAGACAGACTACGGAGACTGTGGCGGAGATCATTGCCAAGTTCCGGGAGAGGGCTTTGTTGGTGCCCTAGTATGCGGGTGATAAGGACATGAAGACGACCTGCTACCATGACATGCTACGAGCAGACATCCGGGAGCATGTTAGTTTTTCAGCTTGCCCTACCCTAGATTCCATGATTGCCAGGGCTAGGGAGAGGGAGATTGATCTGGAGCACATCCGGAAGAGGAAGGCAGAGGAGGGCAGAAGACGGGGGCTTCGGGGAAGAAGCCCAAGGGATCTGATGGTAGTCCGAAGGGCCAGTCGGGGCGGGACTGCTGTGGAAAATGCGGTCGATCACATGAGGGAGCTTGTTGCATTGGGCCGGGTTCAGGCTGCTATATGTGTGGCAAGGTTGGGCATTTTGGTAGGGATTGTACTGCCCCTACTCCGGCGATACAGATTTCAGACCTGATTTGCTTTCATTGCAATCAGAAGGGCCACAAAAGGCCAATTGCCCTAGATTGGCAGCAACAGTGGCGTCGTCAGTAGCGCCGACTCCAGCGACAGGTCGGGTTGCGGATGGCCGGAAGGTCAAGATGGAGGCTGCAGTGGTTCGGAGTCGAGCATTTCAGCTGACAGCCGAGGAGGCACGCGCTGCACCCGGTGTGGTGACGGGTATGATTTCTTATCCTTATGTTTTTATTATATATCGCTGTGATTTTGATATATCATGTGCCTTGGTTAGGATCGTTCCATGTGAACGGAATCCCAGTACAGGTGTTTTTTGATTCGGGTGCCACCCGATCTTTTGTCTTTCTTGCGCTTAGCAAGAAGTTTCCAGAGTCTTCGGGCATGTTGGATTGCCCTCTAGAGGTCGAGATTGCGGACGACCGGTCGGTGCGAGCATCGGAGGTCTATCGGGACTGTGTTTTGAGGCTGTTCGAGGAGCGTTACTTGGTAGACCTGGTTCCTATTCCGTTGAGGGGGAACAAGGTGATTATAGGAATGGATTGGTTGAGCCCCAATGGGGCAGTGATAGATTGGGCGCAACAGCTGGTTCGGATCAGGACCCCAAGTGGGGGAGAGTTGGTAGTTCAGGGCGAGAGGCCGCAGCGAGAGCTAGGCGTTACCTTCAGCAGGGTTACGCAAGATATGTTGCCTATGTTATGGATACCCAGGAAGCGGGCAAGGTGACGGTGGGAGATGTGCTCGTGGTGCGTGAGTTTACGGACGTATTCCCCGAGGAGTTTCCTGGGATACATCCGGAGAGGCAGGGGGAATTCAGGATCGACCTAGTCCCTGGTGCGGCTCCGATAACCAAGGCACCGTATCGGTTGGCTCCTCCTGAGATGCAGGAGTTGTCTACGCAGCTGCAGGAGCTGTTGGACAAGGGATTCATTAGACCGAGTAGTTCTCCCTGGGGAGTCTCGATTTTGTTTGTGAAAAAGAAGCACGGGTCGCATCGGATGTGTATAGATTATCGGGAGCTGAATAAGGTAACGGTAAAGAACCGTTACCCAGTCCCGAGGATTGATGACCTCTTTGACCAGTTAAAGGGAGCATCTTGGTTCTCCAAGATTGATCTGCACTCAGGATATCATCAGATGACGGTCAGAGAAGAGGATGTACAGAAGACGGCGTTTCGGACACGCTATGGCCACTATGAGTTTGTGGTGATGCCTTTCGGGCTCACCAATGCTCCTGCCGCGTTCATGGACCTCATGAATCACGTGTTGTGACAACCCAAAATTTTCATTCGGTCAAACCCTAAAAGTCAATCACTTCAATTTATAAGTCAATTACATTATTACTTATTTTTAGCAAATTTAAAGTTCGTTTGATTATTTTAATATTATTCTTTAAACGAACGGGTGAAAGGAACTGCCGTCTCGGGTCTTGAAATTTCAAAGCCGCAAATACCTTGTGTCTTAGAAGTTCATGGCCAAACTTTTATGTTTGGGCCGAAAAATCTTCCAAAAACCGTGAACTCATGCATTAAGCATGAGTTTACTCCCCAAACTTGTCATTTTTACATTTGCTCTCAAGAACACCATAGAAACTCTCTCAAGTATCATCCAAGATTTTATTCAACATCTTCAATCTAGTAACTACTTCTATCCTAGAGTCTTATAAAGCTTGTTATACATGTTTGCATCAAGAAAATGTCCCTAGAACACAAAGAAAATGGTGTTCACGATCCAAGAATGTTCTTGGGCCGTAAACACCAAGTAAGGCACCAAAGTGTGCCTAAGTCTTTATCTAGCCCTAGATTGATGTCTAAACCCTTCCTTGTTGTGTTTAAGCCTTGAAAAACACCAAAGTCCATCATTTTTATGTGTTTACGGTTTGGGGATCTCCCAAAACCGTAAACACCCCAATGTGGTTATAAATTGACCATATTCCTTCCTTAGGCCTAAAATCTAACCTAGACTTTTACCTTGTTGAGCTAAGGACTTGAAAACATGACAATACCACTTTCCATATGGGTTTACAGTTGTAAACCTAAAAGGAAATGGCCTTGGGGCCGTAAACTCCTCCAATGAGCGTAATAATTCCCTAATCCCTTCCAAAGGCCTAACCACCAAGTAGAAATGCTTCAAAGGACTTGTAAAACCTCAAAACAACTTATGGTCATAAAGTGTAGAGTTTATGACTGTAAACCCTTCAGTTTACTGCCATAAACTCCTTGGGTAATGGTCATGAAAACCGTAAACTCCAAAGGAGTTTACCCTTGAACCCCAAACACCCTAACTTTGCCCTACAAACACTTGGGTGCAACCCTTGTGATTTATAACACTTTGAAATACTTTTAAATGTTTTAAATGCTTTATGGGGGGAATACAAGTTGAACCATGTTAGTTATTAGATCAATCAAATGTGATTTATAACCAACATGCAAATAGATTTTCATACTTTAAACAGTTTTACCAAGCAAATGACTTTAAACTGTTATCAAACTATTTTACATGTTTTTAAACTTATATATTGTTAACAACCATGTCTACTACATATATAGTTATATAAATAAGGTTTGAAGGACTTAGGAGAGATAACCCCCTTTACTTCCTGTCCTTATTGGGTTGTGGTCCTAAAGTACCCGGTTGTTTGTCTAAGTGTCGTTGAATCCTTACTTATATATTATGTGTATATGTATAGAAATAAATATTTATATCTCATTTTGGTACATTTCAATCATTCCTCAAATTACTAATAAACTATAATAGGTATAGTTTAGGGTTATACTACTTACTACTTTTAGTTCCACGAATCATACAAGGAGTCAGTTCATTCATGAGTCAGTAGTTATTACTATGAGAACATATACAACTATACTAGAAGGAGAACATGTTCAACTATACTAGAAAGAGGACATATACAATGATACTAGAACGAGTAACAATACATTACATATACATGAATACATTAACATAAATGTGATCCACTGTATTGGAGCATGCCTTCATTGACATGGCCCGAGTTGTAGCTAGAGTCTCTTGGAGGGAGAGCGTGAGTTTGCGTATAGATTTATACTGGATTGACTATCCTACACCTTGCTGCTAGCTACAGCTGGACCTGCAGGTCTGCAGGTGCCAAACATCATACCTTTTTATGACTTACATTGTCGTGTTTCATAGTCGATAGTATGGTACAATTAATCACATAACACCTTGATATAAATCTGGTTTAAGGTAAATAGTACAGCAGTAGTTCCTATAATACAACACTACAAAACTACATTAATTTACCATTTACATATATTTAGTGATCATTTCACTTAAACATTAATGTACAACTATATTTTTTTAATGATAGTTACACTTGGGAAAATTACACACTTTTATAGTAAACGAACATACAAAACAGTTATGCCTTGGTAGAAGGCTACTTTTAGTAGAAAATATAGGATTTTCTAGGAGGTTCAAACTTTTACAAACACTTACAAACATTCATATACTTTATTACAAATATTTACAAACTCGTACTTCAAAATCGCGTTCAAACATTTTGATACAAACACCGACACTAAAATACTTATGAACTCACCAGCTTTAATGCTGATAAACTCTTTCAAAATAACTTGTACTCTCAGGTCATTAGTAGACAGGTACCAAGGCCAGCTTTTGAGAAGATGGAGCGCATTCAAGACTTATCTTATTATTTTGTTTTACATTTTTGGTGTCTATAACTGTACAGAACACGCTTGTATTAAAAATATATATTTAATGCAATGGATGATGTTGTTTGCATGTTTGCTATTATACTGTGTTGTGATACTTCACATGACGTCCTCCATCCCAGAACGTTTCCACCGTTCTTGGTTTTAGGGTGTGACATGTGTGTAAACCGATGTTAGACCGATCTGTAATAGTGTTTATTGATGATATCTTGGTTTACTCCAAGACGCAGGAGGAGCACGAGGAGCACCTGCGAGAGGTTCTGGATACTTTGAGGAGGGAGAACTTGTATGCTAAGTTCTCAAAGTATGAGTTCTGGTTGCGTGAGGTGCAGTTCCTTGGGCATCTCGTCAACCGGAACGGGATCTCAGTGGACCCGGCCAAAGTGGAGGCCATGATGAGATGGGAGGTTCCGAAGTCTCCATATGAGATTCGGAGTTTCGTAGGATTAGCCGGCTACTATCGGAGATTCATCTAGGATTTCTCCAAGATAGTCGTACCCCTGACCAGGCTAACAAGGAAAGTCGTGGTCTTTCGTTGGGGGCCTGAGCAGCAGGCCGCATTCGAGACTCTGAGATAGAGATTGTGTGAGGCGCCAATCTTAGTCCTGCCAGAGGGCATGGAGGATTTTGTTGTGTATTGTGATGCGTCTATCTTAGGTTTGGGCGCAATTTTGATGCAGAGAGGGCATGTCATCGCCTACGCGTCGAGGCAGCTGAATCCTCACGAGGCGAATTACCCGACGCATGATTTGGAATTGGGGGCTGTTGTTTTGGCCTCAAGATCTGGCGTCGTTACCTCTATGGGGTTCGCTGTACTATCTACATGGACCATAAGAGTTTGAGGTACCTCATGGATCAACCGAACCTAAACATGAGGCAACGTCGGTGGATGGACGTGGTAAAGGATTGTGATTGCGAGATCCTTTATCACCTGGGTAAGGCCAATGTGGTGGCCGACGCGCTTAGCCGCAAGGCAACGCCGATCAAGGATATCTGCCCGAGGTTGACAGTGGTGACTCCGCTGTTGGAGCGGATTCGGGAGGCCCAACAAGAGGCCATGAAGGAGGAACATCAGAAGAGCGAGCGGATTGTGGGATATGTTTCCTCCTTTGACTATGACAGCCGGGGGTTGTTGACTCTGCACCATAGGGGTGTGCGCCAGGTACTGATGGAAGAGGTGCACAAATCTCGATTCTCCATTCACCCCGGGGCGACGAAGATGTATAGGGATCTTCGTCTGGATTATTGGTGGCCCTACATGAAACGGGATGTGGCATGGTACGTAGAACGGTGCTTGACCTGCAGGAAGGTCAAGGCCGAGCATCAGAGACCTCATGGCAAGATGCAGCCGTTGGATATTCTGTTGTGGAAATGGGAAGACATCACGATGGATTTTATCACTAATGATGAGAATAAATCTTAGATCGATTAGATCTTTCATAGGTAAGAATATAAAAATCAAACAAGACAAACACAATAATGATATGAACACATAATGGAATCAAAAATGTGCTTATGATTCAAATAAAGTCATGCCTCAGCAGAGCTCGATGAAGAACTTCCACTGTAGAGGCGAGCTAGGGTTTACAAAACTCAATAAGAAAAATAATAAAAGCGTTAACTTCAAAGACTGCATGCATGCAACTTATATACTAAACCCTAGAACAAAACATGCACGGTTGGACAGGCCCAATACCGACAATCAAAATTGGGCTAACGACCGAGCCCATGACGCAACATAATAATCCCAACAATCTCCCCCTTTGCGTCAAATGAGGCGAGAGATTATTTCTTCTGTGTTGGCTTCACAGTCTTTATCACCTTGAACAGCCGAGGGATTATCACAAGAAGTGTCTGCCAAAACTGGATATACCACCTCAGCATATCAGTGAACAACTTCTTGTCAGCTGCAGTGTTCTGAACACACCTCTGAAAAATATCCAAAATATGCTCCAAGCAAGCAGTTGAGAAGAGGTGTTTGTCAATAAGAGTGAACATGCATTTCTGACCTTCGCCCCCGACGAACATTACAGTTTGGTACTTCAAATCAATCTTGCCCTTGACCATTGTATTAACATTGCCTGCTTTGCCCATAGTTTTGATCGTGGTTCGCTTGTGAATGGCAGAAGCAATCTCTTGGTCCATCTTCGCTTCCTCGTGAATGTAGCACACAAGCATTCGCTTAACATGGTCAATGATCGGCTGTTACTCCTGTGGATTTGACAATAAAATATTGCTGAGGAGTATCTAGTCGTGGGGATTGAGATTCGGTAGATCAGCAAGGGTGAAGTTATGAACTGAGCCTTTGGTGCCTCGAGTCACTTTGAATTTAACATTAATAAACTTCCCCACTGAGTAGGGCTTCAAAACCTTGACAGTTGTAATTTTCTTCGAACTCCAGGTCAAGTACTGAGGTTGAGCAAACTCTAAGTAGAACTCCAACAGATCCCTATCCACCTTCGGGTCTGGAGAAGGAATGGCAACAGTTGAATTAAAGCAGTGTAAAATGAATGCCTTTCGCGTGATCGGCATATCAAACTATGCATCCTTGGAGTTATCAAGCCCAAATGTCATCACAGGCTCAAGCCAAAGTGTGCTTGGCTCATCAATAGCACACCTTTGAAGCGAATCTAGAGTCCAGTCAGGAAAAATGGACTTCTTCTTTTCTAGGAGCTCCGTCTCCTTTCGCTTTTGCTCAAGTTCAGCCTGTTGTTTCTTGAACTTTTCTGCTAGCTCTTTATCAGAGGATTTTTTCTTCTGAAAAGGCTTTTCGGGATTCTCAGCATAGACATCAACTTCATTATCATTGTCATCCTCCCCAATCTTCTTCTTCTTCTTCTTGTCTTTATTACTGACCAAAGCTTCATTACCCTTCGATTCAGTAGATGGTTTCGGTGCAGGAGGAGTTTGAGTTGTTGCCTTCTCTCCCCCTTGTTTCGGTAGGACACCAGTCACTGGAACACCCTCATTACGACTAAGGATGTCCAATGTTGGCATGAGTTTGTCAGCCAAGTGTCGCCGGATAGTGATGGTGATGATGGGATCATGGGCTTCAACGAGATGAAGGAGGATGGAGTGAATATCAGCAGCAGAGCTTCGAATAACTTCCCTTTCGGACTTCAAGTCATTGAGCTCAACAGTAGTAGTACGAAGCTTGAGATTCTGCATCTTCAACTGAGAGGTTCTCCTATCAAGCTCATCCATGATACGATTCTCTACAGCTAGCTCAGCCTCTAGTTGGGTCAATCGATCATTAACATTAGCATGCAAAGTTTCGTTGGCAGCTTCGATCGCTTGGTGTGCAGCTTCAAGGTTGGATCGTTCAGATTAAAGAGAACGTTGAAGGTTATCCACCGAAGCATTGACAGTTTGAGCATTCTTCTTAGCAGCTGCCTGCAAAGAATCTAGATATAAGTGAGCCTCAGAAACTAGTTTATCGACTTTTGCGGTCGCTTCCTTGCACTCCTTGGTGGAAGCCTCAATAGCGAGGGAGGCTTGCTGACATTGAGAAGTGGAGGCTTCTATAGCCTTAGCTGCATCAAAGAGCGAAACACTGTGTTCTTGAACGACAGATGAGAACAATGCCTTTAAAGTAGCCTCAGAGTAAGCCCCAGAGGAAGAGGAGGAGAGCAATTGATCGGTTTTGTCGTTTACTGCTTTGAGATGACGCTTGGTAACAGGCTCATCGTCATCTTCATCATTTTGTACACAATAAGGACTAAAATAAGTGGAATAAAATTCCAAGTCCTCACCACCTAGAACTGGGGTGGTTTTTGTAGATGGAGTAGGAGATAAGGGTTTGGTAGTGGTTGGATGTTCGGTTGTTATTGGTGGTTCGATCGTAACGGGTGGAGTGGGAGCTGTAGAATGAGACCATGTGATAGTAATGTCTGTGAATATGGGAGTACGGATGGGAATAGTGGTGAAGGGTTGAGTAGTGGGGATGGGGAAAACTGGAGGGATGGATACTGGGATTGTAACAGGTGGAGGAGAAAGAGGTTGAGAGCGAACCGAAACTTCTGGGGTAGGGGACTGAGGCGGGGTATCACCACAACCCAAAGCCTCATCTTCAGAGCTTTCGCTTTCAGAGTCTGAAGGAGGAGCAGACTTATGTTTTGGAGGAACATACTCGGAGTCAGAATCACTGGAAGATTGGAGTATAAGCTTCCTAGCAGGCTTCTTCTGCTTCTTTGGTTGAGGCTGTGATGGAGCAGCCTTGTCAGACTTTCACTTCTTAGGGGTTTACCCCTTGGTTGGTTTGGAAACCTATGCCTCCTTCTGGGTTTCATTTTTCTTGCCCCTTTTCGCTGGCTTGTCAGCCTCTTCAATGGAGCGAACCATGGCTGGCGTAATCTCCCTAGGACCCAAAGACGAAATCTTCCTGTATTGTTGCAAAACATTACTCGCTGCAGAGACACAAGCGAGCATGGTTTCAGGAACAGGTCCAATGAAGGAGTACTTGCACTACTAGAAAAAAGGCCTTTTACGACGCTCATTGCGCGTCGTAAAACGCTCAGACGACGCGCAAATGCACGTCAAGGAAGGCCCTGTCATAAAGAGAGACGACGCGCATTTACGACGCGCATTTATGACGCGCATTTACGACGTGCGGTTATGACACGCAATGCGTATCAAGGAAGGCCCTGTCATAAAGGAAGACGACACGCATTTGCGTGTCGTAACCTTACGACGCGCGTGTTTATGACACGCAATGCGTATCAAGGAAGCCCCAGTCAAGAAAGGCCATGTCATAAATGAAGACGACACACATTTTTGCGTATCGTAATTTTAATTTTTTTTTTAAAAAAAAATATATATTTATATATTTATTAATTTATAAATTAAATTTGCATTTAATCTCTCATAATAGAAATAAAATACCATATACAAAAAATAAAACCCATTGCATAATATAAAATAAAATACCATATACAAAAAATATAATCCATTGCATTTAATATGTATGTATAACAAAGACACATGTGTTAAACTTGTTACCATTAACATTTAATCGTATGGACTCGAGTGTTAAACTTGTTGCCATTAACATCTGATTCATAAGTCCTTTCAACAAGATTGTTACCTGCATAAATGAAAACAAACAAGAACATTAACAGCCCAGTTATGAACAATTTCATAAGATGCGGCAAAAATGATGATCATTAATAACTCCTTTCAAGAATAATTTGGTTTGGATAGAAAATTAAACTAAATACAAATCATAAAGAATCTAAGAAAAGTCAAATGGGAGACTACTATATATTACTCAACTTTATGATCAATTTGAAGCTTACTCTTGTGGTCTAATAAACTGTGTTTGCAAGTAAAACTTACACATGGTTGCTTTAGCAATTGATTTTGACATGTTATGATAGTTTTTTTTTTGTTTTGGAAGCAACAATTCATTACCAAATGGGAGACTGTTATATATTGTACATATAATTCTAGTAAATTCTACCAGAAGAGTGCATGTGCAGTTCAATCCTAGACACAAATATCCTAGTATTCATCAGATTTTATCTATCTACGATACAAAATAATCAACATGCCATTGAATTTATAATAGGGGTAAAGTCGGAAAAACTCCAAAAAACTATACCTATTGTCCCAGATTAGTCAGGAACTTTTTTTTTTGTCCACATTGGTGTATTAATAATTATTCATGTCAAAGTAAAGAGAGATACTTACCACAAAGCATAAAGCACATACTATCAATACAAGTGTTGCTGTCTCGGATTCCTGCAAGACAGTTGAATATTCAACAAGCAGCCCAGAGTTAATAAAGTTAACCAACAGTTAAATCAAACTGAATGTAACTAGAGACATCTTAAATTTTAAGGATACTATGGAAGAAAAAGCAATATATTACCTGAATCTGTTGCATGTTCTTGATTTTGTGAAGATGAGTTAAAGGAAAGAACTAGATAACCGAATGACAACCTGCATAAAACATAATAATCAAAATCCGAATTTAACATTAAAAATACATGATAAACCTAAATGAATTACAAAAAGGGCTAAATTCACATCTTACCTCTAGTGAAATAAATCTCAAATTATCAAATCTTGGCATATGTCATCAGATGCCTTGTGTTTCCTCTATTTCCACTCTTCCTTCAGATAACTGCATTGTCATATCCATAGATAAAGTTTAACTGTTTGAGTTTACACCCCAATTTCAAATTATGCAAGTGAAAAAAAATTAAAAAATAGCAGAAAAGTAAAAGCACAAAGCTATAATAGGGAGAAAGAGGTAAGAAACTATAACAAACAAATAAATACGGGTGTTGCTATTTTTTAGAGTTAACCCTATATAAACTACAAAATGTTGTTTCTTATAATTATAGCATATCCTACTATTTGCTAGATTGAAACTTGGAATCAAGGACCTTGAACAACATAAATAAATATTCTTATTATATAAAGATAATAATGGGGGATAGCCTTGATTAGATGCTGAAAAACACTAGTTTTGTTCTCTCAAGAAGTTGTAGAATCTTAAAGCAAAAAAAGAATCAAACAGGTAGCTATGATTTATCCACCTTTCATATTACCAAAACATTACTTGGTTGCTCTCCGTCTCCTTTTCGACCTTCCATGCCCAATATATTATGCTATAAAAACACCACAAATTCATGTGAGATTCTATTCAGTTTCATGCTTGGTTGAAAATGAACACAATTCCCTTCATATTCTTGAAAGTTACTCAACAATTCCATTCTTTTTTTATTAAAAGACCAAAGTACCCCATTATTGGAAGAAAAAAAAAACAAAGTAGAACTAGACAAAACAAAAAGTTTTATTTTGATTCCAGCATATATAGAGGTACTTACCCGGTCCTGATCCTTGATCACTTGGTTATATGAAAACCATGTAACAGGAAAATGGTGTTTTTTTATGTGGTCAAAAAGTATAATGGTTTAATCAGTACTAAACAGAGTGAAGTGTTAAATCAATAAAATGTTGAAAGTACAAGTGTTTTTTTCTGTATTATTCCTAAAGAGAAAATACAATCTAAACACAAATAATATGTAATTTTCTAACTAAAAAACATACAAAATGATGTGGAATAGGTACACTACCGATTCCCTAAGATGGACCAATGACCTTGAGAGAGACGTCCTGTAGTAGCTATACGAAGGAATAGGTGAAGAATTAACCTTCACAACGGATAAATTAATCCCCTGAACCATATCTAAGCTAATCGGAAGAAGAAAAAACCGTTTATCCTCTGCAAGACGTGATGAAAAAACGAAACCATGCAACAGAACTTGCAAGACTCCCACATGTGAGATGAGGGAACTACAAACAAAACCATGCACTAAGAGCTCCAGCATAAGAAACGCCAAACAAAAACCATGGATTTTCAAAAAAAAACTGATAATTCAAAAAAAAAATGTTACTGGCTAGAAAAGGAAGCTTTCTCCAATCTGGATTTAAACAAAGTGGCATTAGAAATATTGACACATGGAGATTAATTATAAATTCATAAATTCAAAAAAAGAATGTTACTGGCTAGAAAAGGAAGCTTTCTCCAATCTGTGACATCATTAGATGACTCCTCAACAGACTGCTCTTTCTGTATTAGATCCAATTCAATTTCAGCCTCTTCAATTTCCTACCACACATCAATCAATACCTCTTATTATTTTATTTTATTTTTATTTTCTAAAACAAAATATTGTAATTTTAGAACTTACCATAAGTTTTTCATCGGTGTTTTTCGAAAAGAAATCAAAGTATGATTGTGTTCCATGTTCTCTCCAACTTCCAGAATGGCAGCCATAACCAAGGAATTGCTAACAATTCTATTTCACAGGGAAAAATACATGAAATGTGGGATGGGATGCTAGGTTGATTCATACCCCTGATACAGTTAATTCTATCCTTCATTGTCCCACCTTGCACCTATAAAGAAGCATAAATAATAGTTTAGTAGTAAATTTGTACACATTTATAAAAGTTTAGTGTTGAGAATTGTTAAGAATCGTTATTATTTAGGAAAAGAAAAGAAACAGGATAAGTTTTTTTTAAATACTATTATTATTTATCCATTCCAGAGAACACTTAATCTGTATGCTGTCATACTTAAGAAAGTGAATGACCATTTTACCCTTGTATTTGCAAAACTACTAAATCTAATAGAAACATGGGTAGAACAGGAAAATGCAACATCTTAATTCATAGAGTGAGTGACACCCATTACGACATTGCTAAAGAAAACAATAGTGCTACTATTAGCTACATGATGCTAAATGTATTCAAGTCAAAAAGAAACGGGCATTTATAAAAGAATAGTGCTACTATTATCTACATTATCAAAATTCAATTGTAAACTCAAAATTAAAAAAAATGTTCAAATCAGATAGAGCATGATTTACATGAATATACACGAAAAAGAAAGATAGAGAATGTGGAAACCATACCATGAGCTCCTGACCACCAATACTTAATTTACTCAGAAGCCTTAAAGCACGCAGAACTCCTTCAACATTCCTAAATTCACAAAAACCAAAGCCCTTCAAAGCCCCAGTAGTGGGATCTGGTACACGTTTCCAACTTTTAACAGGCCCACGGAGCTTCTGAAGACATAAATGTGTAATAAGTCCATGAACATTGGGCAATAAGATCTATTTCCAGTAAAGATGTGAGAAAAAGAGGAACTTACCTACAAAAAGGGAGAGCATGAACTCATTGTCCACTGATGATGCTATCTTGCCAACATAAACTGTGGTTATTGGCTTTTCAGCTGGAGTTATTGTATTGATGGGTCGCCTAATGATTGTAGGGACCACTGGACCCCGCATAGCCATCATTGGTGGGCGTGCTAATGATGGAATGACTCCCACTGCTCCAAGTGGCCTTTGAGGATATGCTGGTTGCAACATTTGTGGATATGGAGATGCATAATAGAGAATCCCTGCAAAAATAAGACAAAAATACTATTACAAAAAAGAGAGATCAAATAGTGAAAGTATCACAGCAAAATTCAAACATATCGCACATATTTTCATCATTGACATGTATAACTATATACCAAAAACTCAGATCTGATGTGAAGTTAAAAAAAAAGGAAATTTTAACTGAATTGAAAATTAAAACCTGAAGTTCTGTAATGAAGCTAATGCTCTGTTCCATGGAAGGCTCGTGGAAGGTCAATGAATGATTTGATTGTTCCACTTCCATAACTCTCTGTCTCTAGCTGAATCACGAGTTTAAAACAACAAATTTTGGGGAAATTCAAGAAGTGATCATTTGATATCAACAAAAGAACCCTAGCTTTAGTTTACTCTCTACTTTACTAGATACATGTAAAGAAATATTGGGTGTGCAATGGATTCAAAGATTTAACTAACTTACTGATTATAATAATATATATTTTGGTTCAAACATTTAGTCAAACACCTGGTGTGCATAAAAAAATTCAGGTACTTATATCATAACATATCAATAATTCCATGAAAAGATTTGAGAAAGGGTAGAAGGGCACAAAAATCGTCCAAAAAGAAGGACCAGTTGTACATGAAATAGGTAACTGTGGTTGAAAAAAGAAGAATTACCTTCGTAATATGCCTACTATGCAAATGAAATACACTCCTTTAATTTTGAAGTCTCCAGAATCGACATGAGGTCAAGATGACCTGAAGCAACCAGGAAACTATCATACTACATGATGGAGGCGTGCAGAAGTAAGCAGGATGGCAACATCGGGAGAAACGACACTGCCAACAAGGAGAACCCATAGAAGGGAAGAGACGAGAAAAAGGCACCGTATCGTTCTTCTTCTTGTTTCTGTTGTATAAGTAAAATCAAGATTGATAGAAGATTATAAAATATTGGGATGAGAGAAGAAAGAAAACATACCTTAATCCGTACGAGGTGGGTTGAATCCGAACTCCTCAGACTTTGTAGAGAGAACTCATGTAGTAATGCCCTAAATCACCGGTTCTCTAAGAGTAAGAAAATTAGTGTGATTCTGATGGGAAGCTTAGATTTCTGTCGATTCTTTCAAGTTTTAATCAAAAAATGAGAAAGAGTTAGGGAAATCAAGAATGGAATGCTCACGATCATTGGGAAGATGAAAGATAGAAAGAAGGTAGAAAAGAAGAAGGCAGGTCTTCAAAATTTTGGAGATTTCATTTCCCCCCGTTGATAGGAGAAGCGCGTTTCATTAAAATTATAAAGCGACAGTCATAGAGGATGCAGTATTAAAATAAAGCGCCCTCCGTGTTTTTTTAATTTTTTCTTGGGACACTAATTTACGGGCACGCAATAGTGCGTGACTTAAATCCTTAAAATTTTTGAAGAGATGACACTCTTTTAAGGTCACTCTTATTTGCGTAACATAAATCATTGCGTGTCGTAAAAGGGTCTTTTTCTTGTAGTGTTGGTGGGATCTATGACGATTATCTTGGTTGTGTGAAAAGTAGCGATGGAGGAGAGAAGAGAATCCGCCATTATTGGAACGTGAAGACGATCCATTGCCCAGTTAGTGATTATTGACCAATATCGCCCACAAGAGATCTCTAAGTGCCTGGATGAAGAGGCCAAGCTTTGTACTAGTTGCTGCCAGATAATAGTGCCATAATCCAAATCTATCCCATGGTACAGTCCATATAGCATAGTCATAAAAGACTTGCTCGCCCCATCTGATCCAGCGCTGCGTTCAGAGAGTCCTTTGAACAACAAAGTGAAAAGGTCATTCCATTGAGGAGGAAGGCAGGACCTCTTGAACTTGGTTATTGTGGGGAGGGTTTCAGTATACCCCATCTGATAAAACATAGAAAATACTTGACCAGTAGTGATGGATTCAGGGTTTACCAGAGTTTGTTCTTGAGAAAGACCAATTAGGGCACATAAGCGGCACTTGGAGATGGAGGTCTTCTCATTGTGGATTTCAAAGTGAATTCTTTCATGAACCTTGTCGTAGTAAGCAGTGGAGTAGACAAGTGAAAGGCAGGACATGGGAATAACCTCGACTTTGGACAGAGCATCGACGAAAGGTGAGTATTTGAGACACTCGACTACATACAACATGTAGGGTTCATAGACAAAAGGGGTGAGATCGATGATCAGGTTTTGTTGAGGTTTGATAGTGAGGAGTGTTTGGCGAACAGAAGTGTCATGAACTGAGGAAGAGTCTGCCATTGTTGAATCTTGGAGAAGATGATGAACAGTGAGAGAAATCGCCTTTGTTCTTTGAGAGAGTTTTGTAAGTAATAAAAGGGTAAAGATTATTGTGCCAAATCCTTTTATACGTACAAGGAGGAGAGAGAAAAATCCGGCTGAGATCTTGGATTATTTCAAAAAGAGCGCCTGACTTGATGGATGAACAGTTGGCATACCGATGATGACGCAGGAAAGGAAAGGATGTTTCCTTTTTGCACGCCATTCCATAAAATTCGCTTTTTGAAATCGCCAAAATGATTAGATAACCACTGAGTCAGCCTTCACTTTATCCCAATCGTCACCCCAAAATCCATTTGAATTGTCTTTGCCGGTTGTGCTGAATCGAACAACAATAAAAGAGCCAGATTGTGTAAAATTAAAAAATTTCGTGCATAAGGTGTAAAAGATAAAGAAATACAACAAACTTTTTGTGATAATTTGTGATGTCTTAAAGAGACATAAAACGACTGATTCTGGGCAGGAATCGCTTCCTTAAAAGTCAAGAGAGACATTAAAGTGCTTGTTTGGTTTCCCATTAAATAACGATCAATGACTTGTTAAGAAGTATTGAAAGGCATCTTTTTACAGGTTATAAAGAGAGGCTTTCGCTCCAATTCATAATTTCGATACTTGACATAAGACCGAAACTGAATGAAGTACTTGTGAGATCAATGTGATCTATTGAACAAGTAGGTAGGATATATTTTAAAATGACAAAAGAAATTATAGAAATCTCAAAAACAAAAATAAATTGGATCTTTAGGGGAAGAAAAGCCTTGGTTTTAGACAAATTCATAAAAGATCACTCAAAAATTAAAAAGAGATTTCATTAGATAACAAGTAAGATCTTGAATATGATAATTCACCGTCAATTCATTATTGGTGTTGGATTGTGGGTTTCACTTAGTTCATAGTGGCATGAAACTAAGATCATTAACACAGATTTTGTATAACCATAAACTTCAGTGGTATATTCTGAGAGTCTCAAGGGTTATATTGGTAAAACGAAGTATAATGAAGAAAAAGGATGGAGATGGTAAAAGAAGCGAATGTACCTCTGCTATAAAAAAGAAGGACCAAGCAGAAAACTCTAAACTCAATATGAGTAGAGTAAGGTAGCTCATGATTAGAGTGAATATTGCAGCCTAGTTTGGGAAAACATGATTTGTATATATCATGTTATTAAGGCTTCACTCAAAATCTTTTGAGGCTTTAATCAACATACAGCAGCATGCTTCTAGGGACGTGTGGATAGTGTGTAGAAAAGACATCATACCTTATGGATCTTCATCATTGAGAATAACACGTTTAAAAAAAACTTGATTAAAACGAAAACTATTTTTGTATTTTGTGAAAAAGAGTTAATTGAACAAAAAGGAAAATATTTTTGAGTTTTATAAATATAAAAAGAAGTATTGAAAAGAATGTACATAGTAATACCATCAAAATGCCCTGAGAAGAATAAGAAGCGAACGAGTTCAGAAGGACCGAACCCGAAATAGACCGAACGTTCGGTTCATTTCGGTTCGCTCTATTTCGCTTGTTACCTTTATTGAAGCGAAGGAAATTTTGGTACGGATTCTGCTTCCATCATTCCTAGGCCTTGTAAAATCTTATTGAAGCTCACTTCAGGTAAAGCCTTAGTGAATATATCTGTCAGTTGATCAGTTGTCCTGATGAAATGAATTTCCATGTTGCCATCTTCGACGTGATCTTTGATAAAGTGATACCTCAGTGCTATATGTTTAGTCTTCGAGTGTTGCACTGGGTTGTGACAAATCCTAATTGCGCTTTTTGAGTCGCAATATAGTGGGATTTTCTTCATGTTTAGCCCGTAATCCCTAAGCTGACTTTGTATCCATACGACTTGAGATGTGCATGATGCTGCAATAATGTATTCAGCTTCTGCAGTGGAGAGAGAGACACAAGATTGTTTCTTCGATTGCCAGCTGACCAATTTACCATCTAGAAATCCACATCCTCCAGTGGTGCTTTTACAATCTAAACCACAGCCACCTAAGTCAGCGTCTGAGAACGCTTGAACAAAGAATCCTAAGTTGGCTGGATACCAAAGACCGAGAGAAGAGGTTCGCTTCAGATATCGAAAGATGTTTTTCACGGCTTGCATATGAGATTCGCAGGGGTTAGCTTGGAATCTGGCACAGTAACAGACTGAAAACATGATGTCAGGTCTACTGGCTGTGAGATACATCAGAGTCCCCATCATTTGACGATAGAGCGTCATATCAGCAGCTGGCTTTTCCAATGAGAGTGTAAGCTTTGTACCAAAGGCCATTGGCACTTTCACTTTGGAGTCTCCCATCATACCAAACTTAGCCAATAGTGTCTTGGTGTATTCCTCCTGATTAATAAAAATGCCTTCGGGTCCCTGTCTAATGTTTAAGCCAAGGAAAAAGTTAATTGGACCCATTGAGCTCATCTCAAATTTAGTTTCCATCAACTTCCTGAATTCAGCTGTTAAGCTGGGATTCATGGAGGCAAAGATGATGTCATCAACATAAATTTGGATTATCATAAGGTGGTTACCTTCTCTCTTGCGAAAGAAGGTTGAGTCAACCGAACCTTGTTTGAATTTAGACATTTTTAAGAATCGAGTTAGAGTTTCATACCATGCTCTGGGAGCCTGTTTTAGGCCATATACTGCTTTGTCAAGGATGTAACAATGATCTGGATACTTCTCGTTCACGAACGCTAGCGGTTGCTCAACATATACAGTCTCTTCAAGTTCTCCGTTGAGAAAGGCACATTTGACGTCCATCTAATAGACTTTGAAGTTCTTGTGTGCTGCATAGGCAAGAAAGATACGAACAGACTCTAATCTTGCAATGGGAGCGAAGGTCTCTTCATAATCGATGCCTTCTTCCTGACAGTAGCCTTTGACAACCAGCCGAGCTTTGTTACGAATGACATTCCCTTCCTTATCCATCGTGTTTCTAAATACCCATTTGAGACCGACAACCGAAGCATCCTTTGGAATTGGAATAAGTTGCCATACTTTGTTTCTTTCAAACTCATTTAACTCATCTTGCATGGCTTGAACCCAGTCTAAATGATCAAGTGCAAAATTCATGGTCTTCGGTTCAACTTTGGAAACAAAGGAGTTGAACATGCAAAACTCTACTTGTGAAAAGAGTGCAGCTTGTTTCGCTTTGATTTGAGATCGAGTTAACACCTTTTCTGAAGATTCCCCAATAATTTGACTTTGAGGGTGATCTTTGGTCCATTTGATAAGCGGTGGGCAATTCGGATCACAAGTGGGATCCAATTCTGCATTGATTTCTTCTTCCAATTATGACAGAATGTCATCATCATTGACGTTGGTGTTCTCCCCCTCAAAGGATGACGGCTGTTCAAAATCTGGATTGGTATCACCTCCTTCGATTGGATTCTCAGAAGAGCTTGAAGAATGTGACGATAGACTCTCCCCCTGGAACGATGAACATTGATCATGATGAAGAGATGGACCCTCCCCCTGGACATTAGGACGGTCATTCGAAGGTTCGCTTGCTTTTGGCCTTTCGGTTTCTTTGGGTTGATCATCAGCCATCTTTTAAGCAGCATCGTCGATGATTTGTTTTAGATTATCAACTTTGTTGTCTTTTGCCATTGATTCAGAATCAATCGCCTTTTTAGGCTCATCAAACAGGATCAAATATTGCTCGAAAAGATTTGAAATAGAGGTAGTAACTTGACCATTCTTTGGAAAGATTTCTTGCGTTGCACCATCTGTTGACTTCATCTTCTTAACATAGCTATCGTCAAAAGTGACATAGTATGTTTCTTCAATCTTCTTAGGGTGCTTATTTAGAACTCTATACGCCTTAGAGTTCAGGGAATAACCTAAGAATATTCCTTCATCAGCCTTAGCATCAAACTTGTTTCGACTCTCTCTGGAGTTGAAGACGAAGCATCTTGAACCGAACACATGAAAGAATTTCACATTCGGTTTACGATTGTCCAAGATCTCGTAAGGAGTGATGGAGAATCGTTTGCTTAGATAAGATCTGTTATGAGTATTACAAGCAGCAACAATTGCATCAGCCCAGAAATACAAAGGCAAGGACGCGAAGCATAGCATTATGCGAGCTGCTTCACACATAGATCGGTTTCGTCTTTCAACGATACCATTCTGCGGTGGAGTGTATGGGGCTGAGAAATTATGAGTCGTTCCCATCTTAGCAAGAAAATCTTCAAAATCTTTGTTCTTGAATTCCAAGCCATTCTCGCTTCTTACGTTACGAACAACTTTCCTTAGTTGAGTATCAACTTGTTTTATGAAGAGCTTAAGCTTTGGAGTAGCTTCAGATTTTTGCTTCAAGAAGAACACCCACGTGAATCGAGAGAAATCGTCCACTATAACCAGAATATACTTGTTTCCACCAATGCTTTCAATGGAAGAGGGACCACACAGGTCAATATGTAACAGCTCCAATGGTTATATCACCTTTGTATTGATAATAAAAGGATGACTTTGCCTACTTTGCTTTCCCATTTCACAGGCAGCACAGAGATGTTCTTTGTCAAATTTTAGAACTGGAAGACCTCGAACATGATCACCTAAAACCAGCTTGTTGATATCCTTGAAATTCAGATGAGAGAGTCTTCAATGTCATAACTAGATTTCATCTGAGTGAGCCTTCGTGAGCAAGCAAACTAACGGTTTACCTCGAATTGGGTTGAGGTTCAAAGATACATTTCCCCCTTTCGCTTTGACTTTAGCAGAACGTTATTAGATTTCTTCTCGACTATCTCTGTGCCTTCATCATCAAATGACACCTTCAATCCAGTACCAACTACCAGCTGTGATACACTAATAAGGTTGTGTTGGAGCCCCTCAACATAAGCCACTTTTCTTATAGAGAAATCTCCATTAGTGATCATTCCATAGCCTTTGATAGTGCCAAATGAGTTGTTGCCGTACTTCATAATACCACCATCCTTGAGAGACCGAAACTCCCTCAGTTCTTCCTTCCTCCCTTTCAAGTGACGCGAGCAGCCACTATTAATATACCATTCTTCATCAAACTGCTCGTCACGTATAACCTGCAAAATATTAAACATATTTAGGAACCCAAAGTTTCTTGGGTCCTTGTGAGCCTTTTACAGGACATGGAATTGTAAGAGAAATATCAACCAAGTAAGTACGTTTTATTAAAGTTGTTTCATCTTTTCTTTTTATGGTGAAAACTTTAATTTTGGTTGGTTTAGATTTAGTAGGATTGGGATTTGTGGTGTTGACGTCAGCATTCTTTTGGATCTCTTTTAGACGCCTGTTATCTTCCGGAAAAAGCTTTCATTTTCCCTTTAAATCTTTTTAAGAAAGAGAATTAGAATGAGAAGTGTTGGGTTTAGAAGTGGCATTGGATCTTTTGTGTGTCTGATTGAACTTGTAGGGATGAGGACCGAAACTGCTCTTTCGGTTGCTACTGGGTTGAGAACTGAAACCACTCTTTTGTTTGCTATTGCTCCGAGTACTGAAACTCTCCTTTCGTTTCCTTTCGGTCGAGGGACCGAAACTACCCTTTCAGTTCCTTCCGGTCGATGGACCGAAATTACCCTTTCGGTTCCTTTCCGTTGAGAGACCGAAACTACCCTTTCGGTTGATGTTGTTATAAGAACCAAAACTATCCTTTCGGTTCCTTTCAAGTGTGGGACTGAAACTACCCTTTCGGTTCCTTGATTCCTCTTGAGATTTGTGCTTCCTTTCGATCCTTACATAATGAGGATTTTTCGATCTCCAAAACTGTTTTCTTTCTGAGAGATTCTTCTTGTATCTCATATTTCGTTGGTGTTTTCGATCAACCACCTGTTTTGGATTTCTGTGGATGTTAGCTTTTTCTTTGAAGCAGGAACATAGTTGTCACTCTTTGTTGAGGATGTTTTACTAATGGTTTGTGCAGGTTCGCCCAATGAAGTTTTGGTTCCACTTGTGCTTGGCACATCATATCTTGCAGGCTCATTTAGTGGTCCAGGTACATATCTACCTTTCACTCTCCATGAGGTCTTCTAAGATAGGCCTTTCGTCTCATCAGCGTTGTCTATTGGTGCTGACCAGAAGAACTCGTCACATCCGGCAGCATTATCTTCTTCCACCATAGCTGTCAATTCTACAGTTTGTTGTGGAGTGACACCAGGGACCGTGTAGACTTGATTTGGAGTGGCTTGTACCTTTTGATACACAAAAACTTTTGCTTTAAGATTTTTGGTCTTCTCTGATGACGAGTGAGCGAACTCAACAGAATTTTCAGAAATCAAATTTTTACGTGTTTCAGGTTCGCTCTTGACAAATTCTGAATAGTCCACCAAATCTTCTACAGAAAATTCACTCAGATCATCATCCTCATTAAGTTCAGATGCATTTTCAACATCAATTTTATTTTCTGAACTTAATTTGGCATTCAAAGAGTCAAATTTCAGTACAGTTTCGGTTCTTAACTTCAATCTATCATTCTCATCTAACAGATTTTTAAGCATGTCCTTGTGGTCTTTGGACTTTATGTAGGATTCAATTTTGTCAAGACCAATTTTATATGCAGGAGAGATCTCATCAGAAGATACAACGCTTTCACAGTTGTAGGCTTCACATCAATTTCATCCTCCTTTAACTCAAGGAAGGGTAAAATCATGCGATGTATCTTCTTTCCTATTTCACAATCAAGATGCAACTGAGTGATATTAAAATAAAGTCTTTTAGCAATAAAAAAAACACATTTCATTGTTTTAAAAGTTTAAGATTGTCTCTTTTCAAATAAATAGAATCATCCTTAGACCTAATCAACTCTTTCTTCTTCTGCTCAATCCACATCCTCCTTTCCTCACTCTTCGACGATATCCTGCTAATTTGATCAGTTAGGTTAGAATTTGTGACACGGGTTTGGGTGAGACTGCTACTTATGCTTGAAAATTTAGATTTTAAGTTATTTAATTCTTTTTCATAGTTAGTGACAGGTATATTTAGAGAAGCAAGAATATTTTGTACCTTCTTGATCAACTCATCACATTCGTTGATCTGTGCACTGACAGGTTTAGCAGCAAAACACCTATCCTCTCGCTCCTTCTTGCCTTCTATCCCGCCATCGGTTGTATATCCTCTCATTTGAGACACACCTTCAGTCGCCATAAAACACCTTCCTATTACAAGTTCTTCTTTCACCAGCATCGCCTTCCCATGAGTGGGTTTTCTGACTTCTTCATCCTCTGAATCTGTGGACCATTCTTCCACACCACCAAATTCATCGCAAATGTTTGTATCCTGCACAATCAAAGCATTCATAATAGTATTGCTAGCAGCATACTTTCTTTTCTTGATTTCCTCCAGTCTTCTCAGGAGGCTCGCTTCCTCATCGTCATCATCTATCTTTTCTGCTTTCTTTTTCAGCATACAGTCTTTTGCAAGACGGTTCTTGCCTCCACAGTAATGACAATCAAATCCTGAGTCTCCACCAACTTTCACTTCTTTATTTGACTCTTCAGACTTCGACCCCATCTTCGGTTCCTCCTTGATCTTTTCAGCGATGTAACTTCCCTGCCAATTTCGGTTCTTGTTGGCTGGGAATTTCCTTTTAATGAATTTTCTAGGATTGGATACCATCATGGCATATTCTTCACCGGTTAGATCATAATCGGCAAGTTCCATTTCCTCTTCTTCTTCAACAGAGCTTTTTCCTTTAGAGACAAGGGCTAAAGAACCCAAACTGGAAACCACACTCGTTTCCTTAGACAGTGCACTTTCATGGGATTTCAAAATACCCACTAGTTTCACCAGAGAATACGACTTGAACTATTCATGTGCTTTAATAGTAGATACAACAGCCATCCATTCGGGTCTAAGACCGTTCATGAAAGTAACCTTTTGTTCAATAAATTTCCTTTCAATCCCATGCTTTATCATCTTACTTAAAAGATGATTAAAGCGATCAAAAGCTTGAACTAGTTTCTCTTCGGGCTTCTGCTTGAAATCACCAAATTCAGAAAGCAGGAGAGATTGAATTGAATGTTCCAGATCTTCATCAGTGGAATACAATTCTTTTAATCTATCCCAAATCTCTTTAGCAGTAGCACAAGAACTTACCAAACGAAACGTATCTGACTACAAAGCAAACCTAATCATCCTCAAGGCCTTGATGATGCATTGAAACTTTTCCTTCTCGTGTTGAGGAATATCTTTGACATCATTTACAAGCTGATTGTACTCCTTCTGAGTTTTGACAATCTTTGAGGTGCTTGAGTGAGCAAATGGGCCAACAGTGATCGCTTCCCAGATCAAGTACCCATTATCCTCCAATCCAATCACATAATCTTCAAAGTGATGCGTTCAAACTTCATAATCTTGAGTATACAAGATTGAAATCCTTGTTGTAGAACCAATGCTATTGGAGATGTTGATTGGATTGGTTTGAGAATCATCCATGGACATTGTAATGACTTTTGATCGATTACCTGTTTAAGATCAGACTTGTAATATATCGTTAGGGTTAGATCAACGTTTAATGAGATACGTCAATATGGAATGACGACTAAATTAATATCAATCAATGCGGAATTAAAAACCCTAATAACTTCTTCGACAGAAGAGATGTGTATGAATTACATAGTCTCCTGCTCTAATACCAACTGATGAGAATAAATCATAGATTGATTAGATCTTTCACAGGTAAGAATATGAAAATCAAACAAGACAAACACAATAATGATATGAACACAGAATGGAATCAAAAATGTGCTTATGATTCAAATTAAGTCACGTCTCAGCAGAGCTCGATGAAGAACTTCCACTGTAGAGGCGAGCTAGGGTTTACAAAACTCAATAAGAAAAATAATAAAAGCGTTAACTTCAAAGACTGCATGCATGCAACTTATATACTAAACCCTAGAACAAAACATGCACGGTTGGACAGGCCCAATACCGGCAATCAAAACTGGGCTAAGGACCGAGCCCATGATGCAACATAATAATCCCAACAACTAAGCTTCCCAGGACCGCGCGGAGAGTGGATTCGATCTGCGTCATCGTCGATAGATTGACAAAGAGCGCCTATTTCATCCCGATTCAGGAGAGCATCTCGGCCAAGAAGTTGGCCGACATCTATATCCGGGAGGTGGTGGCACGGCACAGTGTGCCAGTTTTTGTGATTTCAGACAGGGATGTGCGGTTCACTTCCAGGTTTTGGAGGAAGTTTCATGACAAGTTGGGTACTCGTCTGCATTTTAGCACCGCCTTTCACCTGCAGACAGATGGACAGAGTGAGCGGACCATTCGGACTTTGGAGGATATGTTACGGGCGTGTGTCTTATACTTCGGAGGTAGTTGGGATACTTACCTTCCTTTGGCTGAGTTCTCGTACAACAACAACTATCACACGAGTATTGACCGTCCTCCCTTCGAGATGTTGTACGGGAGGAAGTGCAGGACCTCGATATGTTAGGGTGAGGTTGGTCAGAGGGTTATGGGGAGTACCGCAGTAGTACTCCAGACTACAGAGAGGATCCAGCAGGTCTGGAGCAGGCTTCAGACTGCTCAGAGTCGGCAGAAAAGTTATGACGACAAGTGCCGATCCGACTTGGAATTCCAGGTCGGGGATATGGTCCCCTGAAGGTGTCACCTTAGAAGGGTGTCATTCGATTCAGGAAGCGGGGAAAGTTGGGCCCTAGGTACATTGGACCTTTTAGGGTTGTAGCCCGGGTGGGCAAGGTGGCATATAGGCTGGATTTGCTATCCGAACTCAGTCAGATTCATAGCACCTTTCACGTTTCCCAGTTGCAGAAATGTTTGGTGGACGATTTGGCAGTAGTGCCTTTAGAGGACATTCAGGTTGATGACAGTCTGAACTACATCGAGCGGCCAGTGGCGATCCTTGACAGGAAGTCAAAGGATCTGAGAAACAAGAGAGTGGAGCTGGTAAAGGTGCAGTGGCAGCACCGAAAGGGCTCGGAGTGGACTTGGGAGCCGGTGGATGAGATGATGGAGCTTTACCCAGAGCTTTTCTAGGAACAAGCAGCAAACTTCGAGGACGAAGTCTAAAATAAGTGGAGGGAGATTTGTAACACCTGGTTCCTGGTATGTATTTTTTAAACTAAGCATTTTGGAATTTTGGCTTGGGACTTGGCGAGTTGGTGGCCCAACTCGTCGAGTAGAAGCGAATTGGACCCGGGAGTTAAGTGACCGACTCGGCGAGTCAGAGACCGGACTCGGTGAGTCTGTGTTGTCTAGACAAAAACCCTAATATGAGGGTTTGCACCCTATTTAAACGCCTTAACTCAGCCTCCCTTGTCCCTAACACTCTCGTAGAGCTGCATATCGGAACCCTAGCCGTTTGTGTTTGTGTTAAGGCCATTTTTGTGCTTTTGTGGACTTGTGAAGCTTGGAAGGAAGAAAAAGAGATTGAGTATTGGACTTGGGGCTTGTAGATCTAGAAATCTCACTCCATCTTCAGCTTAATCAAGGTAAAATGCCCCTGCTTTGGTCTTTCTTTTGGTGGTTCATCTTTAGATTGTAGATCTTGGGTGTATTTAGGGCTTTTCAAACCATTTTCGGATTTAAGGAGTGTTATATGGACTCTAGCTTCAGATCTAGGCCTTAAGAGGGGTCTCATGCCATAAAGGTGCCACCTTTAGGGTCATGAGAGCCCCATGCACATTGTAGGACCCTTTATATGGATTTTTAAGCTAAAAACCCCATGCATGTGCATCAAGTTTGGAACTTTACGTATAAAATGGACATTAGGAGGCCATATCTATGGTTTTGGTCTGTTAGACCTCATATAAATCGACTGTATGGAATTGGTCAAGGGTGGACTCGGCGAGTTGTTCTTGGCACTCGACGAGTTGGTGACCACTGTGCACCAAACCCTTCCTGTAAATGGGTAAATGTTAGGAAGGAAGTCCCTTGTGGGTTTAGACGCGAAAAGGGATCTGGAAGCCATGGGACTTGGCGAGTAGTATGAGCAAACTCGGCGAGTCCATAGCAATCTCCCAATCTTTGAAGTTGGACTTGACGAGTTGTTCATACAACTCGGCGAGTCATAGAGTGGACAAGTTCTTAAGTTGGAGATGAACTCGACGAGTTCAAGGAGGAACTCGGCGAGTCGGATGAAGATGGTCCCGATGTATGATTGAAAGGGAAACCGTCGAGGTTTGCTAGACTCGACGAGTGGAGACGGGGTTTTGTGTGGGATTAGAGAAGCATGGACTCGACGAGTTGGTAGGCCAACTCGGCGAGTCAGGTCAACTGAATGTTGACTTTGACCAATGTTGACTTTGACTGAACTTAGATTGACCCTGTTTAGGGTTGTATGTGATGTGTGTTGACTTGAAGGTTGTCGTGTAGGGATCAAGGAGTCGTATTGAGTCGACTTGTACGCCGATGATAGTTCAGACATTGCATGACATTTAGGTGAGTTACCTTCCAGTAGGGGTGGGTCTAAGGCCACAATGCCGGCCCACCAAAAAGGGGTATTTAGAAGATAATGGTCTTTGTGATAATTATCTTTGTCTGGTTATGTGTTGGTAGTATGCTATATGTATGGTAGGGATTAGTTTCCCTGACAGTGGTCCTTAGGACCCAAGGGTAGGTCAGTACCTGGATATGCCTGACTGTATGCTTATATCTGTTGATTGTATGTTAGTAGGATGGGTTGAAATAGTCCCCAGTTACCGGTTGAAAGATACCGATGATGGTTACCGGTTGAAAGATACCGATGTTGGTTACCGGTTGAAAGATATCGAGCAAGGTTACCGGTTGAAAGATACCGACGATATTGTGTGGTATGTGGTATGATGGGGGAACTCACTAAGCTTTGTGCTTACAGTTTTGGTTTTAGTTTCAGGTACCTCTTCGTCAAAGGGGAAAGAGTCGGTGGCGTAGCAGCGCATCACACACACATGTTTCTGCAAGTAGTTTTTGGGACTGTACTCTGATTTTCTATACTTTTGACGTTATGGTTTGAAATACAACATTATGATTTTGTAATGAATGTTTATTGACAATTTTTTGGTAAAATGTTTACTAAACGCGTTAGTTCAAAAACGAAATTTTTGGCCTTGAAAATTGGGTCGTTACAGCGGAGCATCAGAGACCCCACGGCAAGATGCACCCGTTAGACATTCCCATGTGGAAATGGGGGGATAGCATTATAGATTTCATCAATAAGCTTCCTAGGACCGCATGCGGAGTTAATTCAATTTGGGTCATAGTGGATTGGCTGACCAAGAGCGCGCATTTCATACCGATTCAGAAGAGCATATCGGCCGAGAAGCTAGCCGATATTTATGTGCGAGAGGTAGTGGCACGACATGGAGTGCCGGTATCAGTAGTATCAGATCGAGACGTCCGGTTCACTTCCAGGTTTTGGAAGCGGTTTCATGACAAGATGGGGACTCTTCTTCACTTCAGCACCTCTTTCCACCCTCAGACGGACGGGCAGAGTGAGAGAACGATTCAGACTCTGGAGGACATGCTTCGGGCATGTGTTCTAGATTTTGGTGGTAGTTGGGATACGTATCTTCCATTAGCGGAATTTTTGTATAACAATAGTTACCACGCCAGTATTGACCACCCTCCTTTCGAGATGCTTTACGGGAGGAAGTGTAGGACCTCGATTTTTTGGGGAGAGCTCGGTCAGAGGGTCATCGGGAGCACTGAGGTGGTGCTCAATTAGCACAGAGTTGATCCAGCAGGTCCGTAGCAGACTGCAAACTACGCAGAGTCGACAGAAGAGTTACGCCGACAGGAGGCATTCGGACTTGGAGTTTTAGGTGGGCAATATGGTCCTCCTGAAGGTATCACCTTGGAAGGGTGTCATCAGGTTCCGAAAGAGGGGCAAGCTGGGCCCCAGGTTCATTGGTCCCTTTAGGGCTTTGGCCTGGGTGGGTCGGGTTGCTTACCTTTTGGATCTTCCAGCAGAGCTTAGCCAGATCCACAACACGTTCCACGTTTCTCAGTTGTAGAAGTGTTTGGTGGATGAGTCAGCAATGGTGTCATTGGAGGATATTCAGGTTGATAGCAGCCTGAATTATATCAAGAGGCAAGTTACGATCTTAGATCGGAAGACGAAGACCTTGAGGAACAAGGTGGTCCAGTTAGTGAAGGTGCAGTGGCAACACTGGAATGGTTCAGAGTGGACATGGGAGACTGAGGAGGAAATGAGGGAGCACTATCCGGAGTTATTTTCAAGATCGGTAGCTGCAGACTTTGTAAAGCCCGAAAAATAGATCTACCAATGATCAAAGACGAATAACAGAAGCAAAGATGAAACAATAAGCAATAGAACAAAACGAACCAAGCTTGCATACGCCTTAAAGCAATAAAACGTCAGATACAACTTGGAGAAAACACGAAGGCATCAACTTATTGAGGGTTGTGAAACTAGTGGTGTCTCAACATTTTTATCACAAACATTCAAATTGTCAACCAAATTGTTCAGAAATTTATCAGACATATTAGAAGCACTCAAAACTGTATCAGAGGTAGCAGCTACTGTATCAGAATAATTAAAAACACCACAAGAAATATTGTCACTTCAAGCATTTGAAAAAGAATTGTCTTTATTTAAAATGAAAGCTTCAGGTTTGGACTCGATTTTATTTTCAGAAACACATCCTTCAACTTTGTGCTTTGAATGATTCAAGGATTGATCTGCAGGAGAAATAGAAATGTCAGTACTTTCAACATTAATAAATCCTCCTGAAACAAAATCAGAGGGCTTGCCATAAATCATAAATGATTCATTGACAATCTCTTCTTTGGACAAAGGCTTGGACACATATGAATGATTGAAAGGAGGGGGTACATGATTATACCCTAGACCTTTTGATTGATTCCTTTTAAACTGCATACTTTGGTCTATCATATTTGCAACCACCTCACTTGAGAAATCATATTTTCTAACATCAAGTTTGGCGGTCTCAAATTTTCCTTTCAAAGATTCAACTTCAGCCACTAGCTCAGCATTTTGTTTGACTACATAATCATAGTTTTCACATTTGTTGTTGTAGTCTTCCTGGAGTCTCCTAAAGTCTTTAATTTTTTATTCTAGTTGAGCTTTAAGTGGTTTTTGTCCTTTTCGAAGTCGGTACCCTTCATATCTAAGGTCTTCTACGTCTCTTATTAATTTGTCATTGAGTTCACGAAGAATCCTAAGATTTTCTACTTCATTGCCTAATGTCTCAATTTTATCCTGTAAAGTTTTCACATAATCTATACAAGCCTTAGAGCATGATGGGAGACTTACCTTAGACGAATTAGGTTCATGGGAAGAGGATACCATCAAGCCAAATTGTAGCTTCATCACATTGTCTTCAACTGCTAAATCCCTGCTGGAGTGTCATCCCTTACTTGTGCTAGATGAGCATTTTCTGGTCCAGACAAATTGAGAGCTTGTATTTGATCATCCCAGTCGAAAGATTGTGCAACCATAGCCTTTTCATTGTTTGCTTGACCACTGCTTCGGTTGTTCCCAACTGCAACCATTGTTCTGTTATTATTAACCCTTCTATCGGGGTGTGGGCAATCACGAGCAAAATGCCCTGGCTCGTGGCAATTGAAACACCGAAGCTTTCCTTTGTTGAATCCAACCTTCTTGTCAGCGCTCATTCCCCAATTGTTCTTCCCTGTCTTTTTGGCAAACTGTTTTGCCCTAAATACAGCCATGTCAATTTGCCATGTGATGTCCATTTCCTCAACGTCCTCCGGATGGATTTGATCAAGATCTGCAAATGACAATTGAGGCGGAAGTTCCCCAACTACAAGAGCATTGTAGCAATTCACAAGCCCTGCTGCAAAGACAAGGTTTTCATCACCCTCCTTTCTTTTTGAAGAGGAAGCCACATTTGAGGATGGAGTAGTTTGGGTAGACACGAGAGGTTGACTTTGTGGGTAGGGAATGACTGGTGCAGAAGAAGATGAACCTGCAGGGGTATAAGAGAAAGAAGAAAGAGCATTATTAGTTGAAATGCCAAGATTGGCAGTTGAGTAGGAGTTCACATGATTGATCTCTCGCTGCTTGTCATCAATATCACACGCTTTGATGACAGCCATCACTTCAGCTAGAGAAAGGCGATTGAGATCCTTAGTCTTCTTAATCACAGCTACATTCATGTCCCAAGATTTTGGGAGAGAATTTAGTAGCTTCTTATTAATTTCTAAATTTGTATAGAAGATCCCTGCCACGGTCATCTCTGTGTTGAGAGTTGTGAATCGCTGCAGTTGAGCTTCGAGAGTCTCTCCGGGAACATAATTAAACATGTTGAAGCGTTGCCTCAGCATATCTTGGCGGCTTTCTCGCATGTCTTCATTTCCCTCATATACTTCAATAAGGGCTTCCCACAGTGCTTTAGCAGAAGTATACTCTCTGAATCCTTGAGCAATGTCTGGAGATAAGGTGTGACAACCCGATATTTCGAGACAATGTAATCTAAAACCAATCAAATTTAGTTCAAAATATAACTTTCCTAAAATCTTATTTGGGGTAAATAAAGTAGTAGGAATCGTATCAAGGTTTTCGTACATATAAAGAACCCTAAAATCCGAGTTATAACGAAGAAGTTATGACCAACCGAAGATTCTCGGCAAAACCGGCAACACCGATTAAACGAAAAATGCGAAGTTTCAATAAAATAGTTTATAGCCTTAAGTATCTAAATGAAAGTTATAGATAACCTCAAACCGTGAGCGTACATAAAAAGAACGTCCAAATCTGACTTCGTATGAGGAAGTTATGATTTTTCCAAGATTCGGGTATAGCAGTAGACAGCTAAAAACTCGAAATAGAGCTCGAGATACTTTTGACCAAAACAACCTAAATGAGAATCTAAGGTCTCAACATTAGTAGCGCAATGGCGAAAAGTCTGACGAAAACGGACATCGGATGAAGAAGTTATGGAATTTTAACGGACTTTTTGTGTCCCGGCCCGTTAAAAATAAATAATTAAAAATAAAGTCAGAATTTGCCGATGAAGTCTAAACGAGAGTTGTAGACCATGTTTTTATCTACGCGTGCATATAAAGAACGTCGAAAACGGAGCTCGTACGCGAAGGTTATGGATTTTACAAGTTCGGGGTCCAAAATCCGAGGCTGTCAGGCCCCACGACGTGGCACAAGCTTGCCGCGACCCGGCAAGTGACTGAGGGTGTCCAATCAATGGAAGAGGATAGGTTTGATTCCCCATGACGTGGCCATCACTTGCCACGACGTGGCACACCTCAAAAATGCCCCTATAAATAGATTTCAAGGGCTCCGAGTTCCATTGCTCAGTTCCCTTCTTTCTCGCACCGAAACTCTGCGTTTAAGCCCCCGAGACCCTCCCAAAGCCCCGATTTTCACCTTCAAGTCCCGAAGGAAGGTTTTGTGTTCCCGAGATTCCCGAGATTTCCGAGAATCCCGAGATTTCCCGCATTTTCAACTCTTCCTATCGAAGTTCTGCTCGATTCCTCTCTCGACTACTTCAAATCAACCACTTCAATCAAGTGAGTTCATACCCCTATAATCCACACTTTTAAATGTTTTATAAATATTTTTATATGCTTTTAAGGGGGGGAATACAAGTAAAACACACGATGATTATCGTATGTTATATAAAGTTTCATTATACACTTTTTATCAACGGAATCGCATGTGATTTATAATTATTATAAAGAAACTTTCGTATGCAAAATGTATCAGGATAACATCATATCTTTTGAAATGAAAAGTGTTGTTATTTATATATAAATCAAACACTCTTCTTATACGGTATGTATATGTGTCCACCTTTCATACTACAAACATACGATTATTTTGGCACGAAAAACATCAATATTTTGGGATACTTCTTGTTAATAAATCAATCTTATGTGATTTATAACTAGTATACAAATGGATTTACTACAAGTTTAACAGTTTCACTAAACATATTACTTCAAATGACTTTCTTAAACGTTTTTACATAATTAAAGCTCGTTATCAAACTGTCTTACATACTGTAAGCTTCCTTTCAAACTCGGTTACAAAGGTGTTTTCAAAACAGTGGTTTTCCGTGTACTTAAAATGTCTTATCAAACAAAATACTTTCAATCATTTTATAAACTGACATCAAGTCACAAATTCTTTATTAGACTTTTCAACGGTTTTACAAAACTTCTTTATGCTTTTATATTATAAATTGCATGCGTCTATATGTATAGTTATATAAGAAATGTTTAAAAGACTTAGGAAGGCTATCCACCCTATTTCCTTTTCGCGCCTTGAGATGTGGTCTGGTGGGATATTGGGTATTCGTCCAAAAGTCGTTTAAATATCAGTTATATATCATGTATACATATATGGTCATAAATGTTCCATCAGTTAATTTAGTTCCGATACTCTTGGGTAGCAATGGTGTATAAACCTACTTGGACACTCATCAATTACATTCTAGTAAACTATTATAGGAATAGTTTAGAGTAAACAAAACATTTTCCCTACTACAAGAAATTACACCGGAGTCAGTTCATTCATGAGTCTAGACTACATGTTATATGAAGGAATACTCTTACATGAATACTTATACATGAATACTTTTACATAGACATTATATGGCAAATTACTACTACATGTTATATGAAGGAATACTCTTACATGAATACTTATACACGAATACTTTTACATAGACATTATATGGCAAATTACTACTACATGTTATATGATGAAATACTCTTACATGAATACTTATACATGAATACTTTTACATAGACATTATATGGCAAATTACTATTACATGTTATATGTCTAGATACGGTTATATCGTTCGCCTTTCTATCTTTGCCTTGTGATTCAATCACATCATCGACGAGATAGATTGGGACTTTATCTCCTAGTACCACATGATACTTTGAGGGACTAACCATTCCGACAACCACTGTTAGCTACAGAGGTAAATGAACAATCTACGGATGTTTTAGGTTGATACCATCGTGGGTATACATAAGGGACTAACTATTCCTAAACCCGGCTGTTAGCAACAGAGGTAAATGAACAATCTACGGATGTTTTAGGTTGATACCATTTCAGGTATACTTAAGGGACTAACTAGTAAGAGTTAAACCGGGAAAAACCATCACATTTTCAAGAGATGCGTACTTTCAAAACAGTCAGGTCTAGGTAAAAGACTACTTTAAAAACATTCGGGTCTTGGTAGAAGACTACTTTTATACTAGTAGGAAATATGGGATTTTCTAGAGTTTTCATACTTATACTAAATGTTTCATCAATCATTCACCAGTCTTTCATATCAACTAATCAAAGCAATGACATTAAATACTTATGAAATCACCAGCTTAAATGCTGATCTACTCTTTCAAAATAACTTGTATTCTCAGGTTACAAATAGACAGGTGCCGATACAAGGTTTAGAGAAGACGGAGCAGTCAAGACTCGTCTTTTATTTCGATAAGTTATCATCATGTCTTGTACTATGAAAGAAAACACTTGTAACTAAAATTATACTATTAATGCAATGGATGATGTTGTTGCTTGTTTACTACTTTACATTTGTTGTGATGCATACATGACGTCCTCCGCCCCAGAACGTTTCCGCCGTTCTCGGTTTTGGGGTGTGACATAAGGCCATAGTCAAAATGGCCAATGCCTTTTCTTGTTCTTCTACACTCTTAAAGTCTTCATCAGTGTAGTTTTCAATTTTCTTGTCAACCACCTGCCCCCCAACTGTAGTGGTGATTCTGACTGGATCCTTTATAACACATTTCCAAATCTTGAAGTCCTTCATCTTTATATATTTCTCAATTCTATATTTCCACTCGGGGAAACCATCAGCGGACATGAGTCTTGGAATGCGTGTGGTTGTTCCCATCACAGCATCGAGTTCTTGATATTGATTAGGACTTTGTGATTCCATATTTAAAGTTAATTATTTATTTAATAAGACAAAAAAATTTAATTAATTAATTTACTGTTATGAACTCCGAAAATTAATTAATTAAGATTTTAAAAACGAGTTTACGGCCGAGAAAAGGTTTACTGTCGAGAACTGTTTACGGCCGTAAACTCCTTGTTTACGGCCCGTGAAAAATTTGAATTCTGGAACAAAGAAATTGATGATGCAATTTTTTTTTAAAGTCGATTATCTGATAATCGATTTACGGCAAATGTTTTTTAAAGATCTCCGAGTTTACGGCCAATGATCTATTAAAAATTTATTTTATTTGAAAATTTTAATGCAATGAAATATTATTCTGAAAGCCTTAAGTCAGGAACTCGATGTGCTGTAGAATAGATTCGATTGCGGTGTATGAACCTTGAATAGCTTGCGGCCGTGAACTTGGAGTTTACGGCCGTAAGCTCGGACCGTGAACTCTTAAACACACGAAAATCGACTGGAATAAAACCCTTCTTTCGCTGCGAATATCGTTTTGAGCAAAAACGCAACTGTAGGACGTCTTTGACACTGGTCTTGCTCTGATACCAATTGTAAGTCCCTAATTTGCCCGTGTATCAGTCAGATCCGTTTCATGGTGCGGAATCCCAATCAAACGGATTATTTCAGATAAAATAGAAGAGAAGGAGAAGAAGAAGAATAATATGAATCTTGTAGGTATTGATATGAATTATGATCCAGATACAAGAGATTCACACACACATAAACGGATCTGACTGATACACGGGTAAACTCTATTTGGAGCATTATTTGATCTTATTTTCGAAATATTTTTGCGTTTTTGGATAGATCTCGCAAAAATAAAGGGGGTTTGTTCTTCGTGTTTTTCATAAAAGGGGCTTTTGATCGAGTTTTGGAGCTTCAAAGTCGAAAAATCGTTGTTTTTCACGTAATCTTGAAAGGTTTTCGGCTGGAGCTTACTGCCGGAAACAGTTCACGGCCGTAAAGTGTTCACGGCCGGCGGCGGAGTTAGTGTTTACGGCTCGGCTCGGCTCGGTTCGCGGCTAGGGAAGCCGACTAAGCTATAGCAAGCCTCAGCGCCTTAATTAAAAAGGAGAGGAACGAAAGTGAGGGTGCCGGGAATCGAACCCGGAACCTCAAGTTCATATCCTCAGCGCCTTATCCAACTCAACCAACCGAATCCTTGTGATTTCCCTTCGAAAATTTGAACTTAAGCACTCCCTGCGCTTCCTAATTTCGAATTTTGACACTTTTTACCCCAAAACTCAATTTCTTTTAATTCAATTTTTTTTTCATCCAAAAAAAAAAAATAATAATAATAATAATAATAATAATAAATAATAATAATAATAATAATAATAATAATAATAATAATAATAATAATATTTATAATAAAAATTTGTTTTTATTTTTGACTTTTATTTTTGACTTTTTATTTCAAATTTTGATTTTCAAGTTTGACCTTTGACTTTAAACTTTGACTTTTTCGTTTAATTTTTAAATTTTCTAATTTAACTTTTCGGTTTGACTTTCAAGTTTGATTTTTTATGTTTGACTTTTTCAAGGTTGACTTTTTCATGTTTGACTTTTGAGTTTAATTTTTTTTAATTTTGACTTATAAGTTCTATTTTAGCTTCTAGTTTTTTTTTTTTTATTGATTTTAAGGTTTACGAGGGAGTTGAAAACATGAAAGAAAGTCGTCAAGATATGTTAAGACAAAATTTCAACTTTTTAGATTATGTCCCTGGAGAAACGCTTGAAACTCAGTTGCAACGATTTACTACACTCACTACTGAGATGAATATAGTCGGGATCTTCTTGACTAAGTCCGAGATCAACAAAAAGCTGTTGAATTCACTTCCAAAATCGTGGGATATGAACGTGACCATCATCAAGAAGACAAAAGATCTAAATCATCATAGTCTTGCTGATGTTATTCAAGAACTTGATGCTTTGAAGTGTAGAGAAACAATGAGTTCTGAAAACATTCCGGTCATTGAAGTTACATGTACTCCAGCTTGTGAAGCCACGATTAAATTTCTTCGGGAACAAATTGATGTATTTAAAAGAGAAGTTGAGGACCTGAGATATAAAGGATATCAACTCAGGAAAGGACAGAAACCCCTGAAGGCTAAATTGGAAGCAAAAACCAAGGACTTTAGAAAACTTCAGGAAGAGTACAGCAACAAGTGTGAAAATTATGATTATGTTAAGAGTCAACTTGCTGCTGTAACTGAAGAACTTGACGCTTTAAAAATTAAGTGTGGAAAAACTGATGTCAGTTTCAAAAATTATACTGCGTCAAGTCAGACAGTCGAGTCCTTATATGAGACCCAGTTAAAATTCAAAGAAAATCAAAGCAAGGGTCTAGGGTATGATAGTGTACCTCCTCCTTACAATCATAACTACACATCCATCCCTATGAAACAAGAAGAAATTGACAGGGAGGCACATCTTAAATACGGAAAACCAGCTGGATTTGTGTCAGGAGGAGTTATTAATGTTGAAAATATTGATGTTTCTGTTACATGTGCAGGTAAAGTAGCAGAGGATGAGAACAAGGAGAGTTCTTCTGAACAAACCAATGACTCCTTGAACTCTAAATCTGTTGCTTCGAACTCGGCTGCTTCTAACAAACCTGCCGTTGAGAAATATAGGCCTCCAATTCCAGCGCAACAAAGTGCCTGTTGTAAGTGTGCATATGGGAACAACAAGAGACAAGGCAAGGATACGCCATCAGGGGCAGGAAGAGATAACTTCATAATGAGAAAAAGACTTGCTTTCACTGTGGAACACCTGGACACATTGCCAGAAATTGTCCTAATCGCTCATATGTTCCCTAATATGCACAAGGCTGGCAGAACGCCCCAAGAGGGAGATTTTTCAAAAGAAACCCCTCAAAGTCACGTTCAGACAATGCTGATTGGAACGCGCAAAAGGCCAAGAATCAATCTTCCAAGGCAAAGAATCAAAATCCCAAGGGCAAGAAGGAAATGTCAGCCAACAAGCCCAGTTCAAGAGATGCTCCTGTGAAGCCAAGACCGGCTAGGTCAAAGTCATATCGGCAATCGGCTTCAAGTTCAAAAGCAAGTCCTAAGCCACCCATAGGATCGAAAACGAAATGGGTTAAACCTAACTGCAAATGGGTTCTGAAGGCTCAAACTCCCAAAATTCCTAATGCTTCTAACGTTTCTACATCTTCTGTTTGTGACAAGCAGGATATGTCGTGGGAGAGGGTATCGTGCAAGGATGACAAAGGTCGACCCAATTTCAAAATGGATTGGGTTCCAAAGACCAACTAATCCCGCTCTGTGTCGGAGCAGCTATGGAGGCATATCATCAGACTTCGGTTTGTTGGTAGTGGCTGTTCCTGGTACTTGATAGGGGACATCTCTCAACTGTACAACACTCAGACCTTTGTTTGAGAGTATGTGTCCTTTTGCGGGAAAGGAAGAAAAGAAGGGATCACATGGGGTTTGTGCTTAACGACATGAAGAATTTTCGGATCTGTTCTGAGATTACGCGTGCTGTTCTCAGACCTTCTGGATGCAAATTCAATCGGTGACTTACGGTTTGCATTTTCTTCTCTATACTCCTGAGTTTGTCTTAAGTTGATTCGCTTTAAAGACTACTTTTTGTTTTAGGACAGTTTAAATTTGCGCATTTATTTTCGTTTCTCTCATATGCACAAATTTAGGGGGAGAAATAAAAACAAAACAACAAAAAAAATTAAATTAAAAAAAATCAGAAAATCAAAAATATGTTGGTTATGAAATGTGCTTGCAGGAGATGTTTTGGGAAGTGATATTATCAAGTGATAACAGGCAATCTGAGTCTGCGTAACGTACCCGAAGTTGAAGGGTCTATGCTCTGGTTTGATGCGTCGGTAGGCACGAAAAATTTTAAATGGACTTGACTAGGCAGAGTTGGACTTAGGAAATTTATAGACTTGAAAAATCTTGACCTAGTTAGATCCATTCAGCCTGAAAATACGACGCTCGGATAGGTTGAGCAGGGAGATATATATGAGAATCTACTCGACACATTAAATGAACCCGTACTTGGAACCATGGCTTAACTTTTCCTTGATGTGCGGATTCTGTCCTTAATTCCGGTTGGATGGGGCGACTGGTAAATTCCGATAAATTAGGTTTGTAGAAAAATCGTTTTCTTTCTTTCTGTCTGTTAGTCATATGTTGTCTCCTTTGCGTGACTTATAATCCGACCTGGTACACAACATATGCAACTCTATTTCTCTGTAGGATATATATATATATATATATATATATATGTGTGTGTGTGTGTGTGAAATACTTCTCATCTGTTAGCCATATGCTGTCTCCTTTGCGAGACTTCTAATCCGACCTGGTACACAGCATATGCAACCTTCTTCTTCTCAACCCCTCTGAAGTAGTTAGCAATAGAATTCTGAATCTTTTCTCTCTCTGAATGGTTGTCTGCTCACCCGGTGTAAGGAGTACTCTGGAAGTTCTTGATGGTTGGGGCATATCAGGAAGCGGGAAACATGTTCCAGTACACTTAAAATTGAACTCATACAGATTGTCTATAGATCTCGCTGCTCAATTTAGGTGGACAACAATATCCCTGGTCGTCGTCAGATGAATGGTCCTTAAGATATAGTATCTAAGGAATTAGGATAAGATATAATTTTTAGGAACTTAAGTTCACCTTGTCTTGTAACAAATAGTATGTCCTAAATTTGTCACAAATTTTTCGTGTTTAAGTGGACAACAATACCGACGATTGACCAGACAAAGATGTGAATATGAAAGGTACCGACAAGTGGATAAAGGCTGTCTAAAAACTTTGATCCCAAATCACTCTTAAAGTTAGATATCATTTTTATTTTTGTTAAATTTGTTATAGTTTCTTCTAATTTAAATATTAAGGGAGAATTAAAAATTAAAAATAATAAAAAAATAAAAATCAAAAAATCAAAAATCAAAGAAAAATTAAAAATTAAAAATCCAAAAATAGTGTTATTTCTGTTTTATTTCTTGTTCAGAAAAATCAAAAATCCAAAAATATTTTTGTTTCTATTTTAATTTGTGTGCTAAGTTTTCTTTTAGTTTTGTTTTTGTCTTGAATAGTGATTTCAGGTATAGATAAGACTCATGGAGTTTGTGTTGAAGATTTCTGAGCCAAAGGCTTCGTCCGTGAGCATCGAAGAATTCGCATTCGAAGAAGCAAGAAATGAAGATCATTCTTTCAACATTCAATCCTTCAACCCCAGAAGCAAGGTGAAGCTGAAATTGAAGATTATGTGAAGGATTGCATTGAAGCCTCCTCAATCAGTCTGCTGCTATCTTTGTACCTGCTGAAATGATCCAGAAGATTTGTTCTCTCTGATGTTCTCTCTAAAGATTCTCAAGCTGAAAGCGCTATCTTTCAAGAATCAGTACGTAAAGCCTCCTCACCCAATGTGCGTTCAATGCCAAATTTTGAAGAAAACCTCAAGTGCTTAAGATGAAGTCATTCATTGAAGATTCATATGTTCATCCTGATGTTGTGAAGAAATCGAAGGTTAAAGCTGAAGCCAAGCTCTCATTGAAGATTGACAAGAAGGGCCAGCTACTTTTTAGGGGGAGCTTGTTGGATCATTAAGAAAAGAAAGCTATAAACCAAGGGGGAGATTGTTGGGTCAATATATGGTTTATACTTCACTTTTCTAGGCAATTGTATTTCTCTGTAATATTTATGAATTTTCGGTCTAGTTTACGGTTGAGTTTACGGCCATAAACACTTTATGGCCGTAAACTCATTTACGACCCAATTGTTTCCGGTCCATGTTCCTTAGTATAAATAGAGGTGTTAGGGTGAGGAGTAGTGATTGATGAACACAAAGTACTTTACGGACAGAGAGAGAAACAGGAGCTTTTATGTGTGTGTGAATCTCTTGTATCCGGATCATAATTCATATCAATACCTACAAGATTCATATTATTCTTCTTCTCCTTCTCTTCTATTTTATCTGAAATAATCCGTTTGATTGGGATTCCGCACCATCAAACGGATCTGACTGATACACGGGCAAATTAGGGACTTACAGACTTCAAGGGCGAAGTCCAAGATAAGTGGGGGAGAATTGTAACGCCCCATTTCTGGTATGTAATTTATACAAAGTATTTTCCTTTCTTAAGAGGTACTCGTCAAGTCAGGAGCCCAACTTGTCGAGTAGAGACAGGAATTGCACGCGTCTTTAGTAGGAGACTCACCGAGTCTATATCCCGAACTCGGCGAGTCCACTAGTCTAGATGAAACCCTAAATCCCAAGGTTTGTACCATATTTAAACATCATTATAGCATCCCACCCCAGCCTCCAGCACCTTTAGAGCATTTCTCTGTAAAACCCTAGTCCCCATTGTTGAGCTTGAGTGTTTTGTGATAGCTTCGGAGTTGTAGAAGAGAAGGAAGGAAAAGAAGATCAATAGAAGAGAAAGGAGATCCACAATCTAGCTTCCATCTGCTTCATGTTCTGGTAATAAAGTTATTACCCTTGCTTATTCTTCCATTAAACCCTCTTTTATGCTTGTTTATGTCTCTTTTGGATCATTATATGTATCAACTCGAGATTTGAGCTCTCCTTAGGATGGAGACCATAGATCTGGATGTTATTGAGCTCTAGGAACTCAATATAACTACCTTTATGCAAATATAGCCTTGTTCCAAACCCTAAGTGCTTAGTGTTGGATGATTTGGGTGTCTTAGCCCCATACTCATGTGCATGCACGCAAAGTTGGAAACTTTACGTGCAAAACCAGCCCTAGAAGCCGAGATATATGAATTAGATGCACTGAGACTGATTAGAATCGACTCTATAGAAGTGGCATGCAGGACACTCGGCAAGTCCACGTCGTGACTCGGCGAGTCCAAGGCAATCTTCTTGCCTCAAGAACAGACTCGACGAGTTGTTCATACAACTCGGCGAGTTACAGTCTGGACGTGTTCATATGATGAAGAAGAACTCAACGAGTTGTTCATACAACTTGGCGAGTCGAATGAAGTTAGGTTCGACGTTAATTCGGAAGAAGAACCCGTCGAGTTGTTGCCAAACTCGACGAGTTGAAGCAAGCAGAGGATTAGAAAAGGTGTTAGGGACTTGGCGAGTTGGCGGCCCAACTCGGCGAGTCCGGTCAACTAAAAGTTGACTTTGACCTGAAAGTTAACTTTGACCAGGAGGTTAACTTTGACCAAGGGTAAATTAGTCATTTTACCCTGAGAACAGTTATCAGTATCTGATTTAGTGTTTATGGAATTTGTAGCCGGGGAGTTCCGGAGCAGCAGTCAGCCAGTTTCAGATTTAGCATCTCAGCAGCCAGCGTTACGAGGTGAGTTCTCTTCCAGTAGGAACGGGTCTACGACCATAATGCTGGCCCGTTTAGATAGCAGTAATATTTATGCTTGATGTCTCCGTGACTCATGCATGTTTGTGTAGTATGCCGGGCGGGGCCCAAGTTATTCCGGACTTCGGTCCAATGCCGGGAAGGGCCCAAGTTATTCCGGACTTCGGTCTGATGCTGGGAGGGGCCCGATGCAGTGGGCAGATGGCAGTATGTGTTATTTGTATTATTGTATGGTATGTGGTAATTTAGGGGAAGCTCACTAAGCTTTGTGCTTACAGTTTCAGATTTTGGTTTCAGTTACTTCCGCAAGTAAGGGGAAGAGCTCGGGATGATGGCATGGCACCCATCACAGTTACAGTTTTATCCTGGGAGTTTTATTCAAATAGTTTGATATTATATTGACTTCAGTATTGATTTGATACACTCACTATGGCATTTTGAGACATATGATGCATGGTTTTATTATATAACATTTGACGTTGTGGTTTTTAGTAATGTTAAAACAAAAATTTTTGGGTTGTATTTTTGGTATGTTTCACAAGAATTAATTAAGAATTAATTATGTGGCTAAAAGAGATTAATTAAATAAAGAGGATTGGAACTGTCAATTGTGTGATAGTTGATTTGGGCTGAGAATCCTTTGGATTCAAGGGGTGGACAAAAATTAGAGTGGGAGCCCATCTAATTTCGTCCAAGGCCTTTATTCTGGAAGGTTCTTTGGACTGTTAAGGCCTAAGTTATCCAATTAGGGTTTTGACTGAAACCCTAGCAGCACAAGTATAAATAGACCCCTAAGGCTTTAGAAATCGGCTAACCCTACTTCTAAGAGTACCAGAACCGACTTCAAGAGCTTCCAACCTCTCTCCAAGATCATCCTCTTGCTTGTGGTATTTGTAAGCCATTAGATGAGTGATATTTGTGACTCTAAGCTCCAAGGAGAAGAAGATTCAAGCTTCCAAGAAGAGGTAATCATCTAGATCTGTTTTGTTATGTCAATTTCGAAATATATACACTAGATCTAGGGTTTGCAAGTCTTGGATGAATTGCATGTACAATAGAGAAGCCTAGATCCAAACATTAGGGTTTGCATGAGCACATAGGATGTTATTTTGTGTCAAACCTATCAGTATGTGAATTGTTGATAGCTCGAGGTTGCTGATAACCCAACTTGCAGTATGTGAGCTATTGATAGTTCGGGGTTGCTGATGACTCAAATTGCTGAAGATGAGTTGCTTTCAAGGTTTCCAATAACCCATAGGGTTACAGATAACCCATAGTTGTCTTATTTTTAGCTGGGTTGTGTTGTATGTGATACTTTAGGGAACTCACTATGCTTTGTCGTATATTTGTGGATTTAATTGTTTTAGGTACTTCTGAGGATCGGAGCAATGCGAAGGCATGGCTATACACATCATCCAATAGTCTTCATGATTTGAAGAGATGTTATGTTTTAATATTATACTTTTATTTATGATATCTTGTGAAACAATGATTTTGATGGTTCTTGGTTTTATGGGAACAATTTTATCTCTTTTAAAATGAAAACTTTCATTATGGTTTTTCAGTCGTTACAAAATATAGTTTTGCGGGATTCTGCATGCTCATCTGTTTATAGCCGAGTTGGAGAAAAAGATGTCTCCTAGTCCCTTAACACTTAAGGATAAGTATGGACATCTAGAACCAAGAAACCCACCTTAAAATTCATGAAAATCTTCTCATGCACATATTGTAGGATTTTTGTGTTGGATTTTGGTTCTTTTTATGAGCATATGAAAAATTCCTAGATTGGTTTAGCTTTGTTAAGAATGTACTTAACATCCTAAAATTGTGTTGATGCCTAGAACCAAGAAACAAAACAGTTTTTACTTGATTTTTGTCCAACATGATTGGGTATTCACATTCTCAAGGATTTTTGGTTGTATTATCATTAAAATTTTGTGATCATGAAACCTTGATTTGAAACTTCCACATTTTGGTTTATGAATTATTTTTGATAAACTTTGTTCTTATACGTTTTGAATGTTTTAATGAAATTCTATCACAAATGTTTTCTCTTACAAAATGATTTTTATTATAAATGAATTTTTTTAACAGTAACATCCTAACTTTTTTAAATAAACAATTATATAAAATATAATTGTTTATACAAAAAACCAGGATGTTACAACATTTCAGATTTCAGAGGTGATTTGTAAACTTTTTGCAAGTGTTAGGTACAAATGAGAGTAAATTATAAGTTATATACTTCCAAAAACTAAAATGTAACATTTCATATTTCAGAGGCGATTGTAAACTTTTTGCAAATGTTAGGTACAAATGAGACTAAATTATAAGTTATATACTTCCAAAATCTAAAACGTCCCATTTGAGACTTTGTGGTCATTATAATCAGTACAACAAAATTGGATCATTTAATTTAATTCTCAACAATCTTGTAATCATTTTTGTGAATATCTATTTTATAAAACATTGCATTTGCTTACTTAAAATTTCAGATTAATTCATTACAACAATGAATCATGGTTCACGAGATGCTCATGTGTAATGTGTAAGGAGGGGTTTGGCAAAGATGAATGTGAGGATGGTGTTGATAATCCAGTTTCAACAATATAGGTTGTCAATGCAGGAACCCATATAGATGATGTCCATGTAAGACCTAAAAACTTAGCGCATCAATCTGTAGATGACGAAACAAGGAAAGAGATTTTGCGGCCAACAATCGAAGTTGCAACAAATGATGCTCGAGATTTTGGAAATGGAACTCAAGTAATAGTTTATTAAAAAGAAAAGTATAAGTATTGATAAATGATAAGTGAAGTGAAATAACTGTTGTTTATTATTTTTGTTTGAAATTTGAAACAAATAGAAAATTGTTTTACAATTTAAAAGTTTATTAGTTCATGTAAAATATAAAATGAATGCTTTCAAACAAATTTGGTATGGTGGTTGTATGAATTAAATTTTAGTGTTATAAAACTAGACTTATTGAAAAAGTTTTTAAGTTTAAAAAATAGTTTTTTATGTAGTCAACAGACATTAAAAAACAAACAATATTTTTTACAGACTTCAAAAGTTTAGTCCACATATAGTTTACCTTTTAGAAAACAAGCAACTTAGTCACATTTCAACCATGGTTTAAGCTTATAGTAACTTTATTTACATTAACAACAATCTCAAAAAAAAGGAGTAAACATAAATAACTTATAACATGTTAGTGTAACTTTGGACCTTTAGACAACATTATTATTATTATTATTGACATCAATATAAATAAAAGCAATCTTATAAAATAAAAATATAAAATGTCCTAAGAAATCAAAGGTATTCCTTGCCTAAGGAGACTTTGTGCTAATAACTGATTTGCAGTATCAGAGGGATGGAACCCATCCCAAAACACATACCCCGTTGCATTTGGACATGTACCGACTGAGATTTCGTTGCAAAGTATTGAAGTCTCAAGTGTCCCGGTTCCACAACAACCTTTTCTTGACTCACAAAAACCTAAACCAATAATATAAATAAGTTAGTGTTCTAATTAAATCCAAAAATAGTAACAATAACACGTTTGGATTGATTTGTTTATTATATCATTCTACTTTTATTATTTTTATTTTAATATTGTACTTTGAAAACCATGCTTAATTATAGCTAATAAGTGCGTCTTATTAAGAAAACAAATTGAAAGTATAATTTCATGCATTTAGTCTAAGACAAAATGGTAACACAAGAAATAGCAACATAGTTTTATTAATTTTCATTATTTTTCTACTACAATATTGTATATGGGAAGCTTACAAAAGTATATCAATTTCATGCTAACATGTAGTAGTTTACTCTATTGTAACTAGATATAATTTTCAAAGCATAATGTATTAATAAAAAAAAAATTGAAAGCAGACTATTATTTATAAACCACTTAAACATCTATTGTAGTATTACTAATGACCACACATTTTAATAACATTTCATTTTATACCTATAATGTTATTGTATATTTATAACTCTGTTGTTTTTTACTAATGAATTTAGTTTACTAAATGCAAATGCAAATTATAATATTCTTATTGTATTTTAATTTTTAACTATATAATTTGATAAAATAACACCAACTATAACCATTGTATTTTTTTAATTATATAATTTAATAAAATAACACCAACAAAAAATATGATTTATGATTCAAAAACAACAAATTATAGGAAAATATTTTAAAGAACATTACAATAGATGATTTATTAAAAAAGCTTTCAAAAAACCTTATGCATTGGAGTATGTTTTTAGAGATATTTTTCTTATTGATTGACATAATATATAAGTTTTTATCCGTGCTTAATCATTGTCAATGCTTTTAGTGTAGACAAAGTGTGATGTTAATGTTTATTGTAATAAAGCTTAATGCTACAAAAGTCTTTTAAGTTTACAAGTAGATTTCAAATTTACGCAATATTTTTTTCAATGATTTTTCATTAATTAAAAAAAATTATTTTTAAAGTTTTAGTAGATAACCAACTGACATCCAACTGGATACCACTGACATGCTATGCATGTCATGTTAGCCGTAACCTATCAGTCATCTACTAAGACTTAAGACATTGTTTTTTTTTCTTTTGAAAATTAATGGAAAATAAATAAAAATATATTGTTATTTATTTCATTTAACCGAAATCCTTTAAAGTTACCTCTGGCACCCGGTGTGTTGATCATAGTTAGGAGTGTGTCGTAGATGCCGAACACCACAATTTTCAGATCAGGAAATCGAACAACTAAATTTTGAGATGTATCATTTAACTTTTTGTTAAAAGTTAAAGCGTCATCATTTAGTTGTTGCATACAATTATTGCTTCCTAAATTAAAGAAAGTAATGGCTGCCGGCAAACATCCGATTGGTGGTAGTGTTATCACCCCAAACCTTCTTACTCCGACATCATAAAGACCCTGTGGACATAGTGATTGTGTTAAAACTAGAGTAAATAATTTCAAACTTCAAAGTTCAAACCATTTATATGAAAAGAAGGTGGGCATAGAAATTTTTTGTAACATTAAATTAATAATATAGAAATTTTTTGTAACACTAAATTAATAATAGTTAAACAAACACTTACTAATAGTAGATATTATGGGTTTTGGTTTGATCTGGTGTGAGTTGATTAGGGCTATGTTGGTTTCGGTTGGGATTCGGTTCTAGTTAATGGTTTGCCAGCCAACTATAGAGTTTGCTATTAGGAGGGGATTGCGACAGAGATTAAGAGTATAAAGGAGAAGGTTTCCCATTTATTTTACGCAGATGGTGTTATTTTGATGTGTTCATGGGATCCGGAGAACCAAATTGGAACCCACCAATTAGTAAATACCACAAATTTGTTAGAATCTTTAGATGTTACTATTTAGCTTCTATTTTGAAGATTAATTTGCAAAAGAGTAAGTAATTTGGTCGATATGAATGCCTCTCACGTCATATCTACGACTTTGGTTGTTGGGTGTACGACTGCGTTCCTGCCTTTTTGTGCATCTTGGTGTTCGGATTGGTCAAAGTATGTCCGCATGTTTCCTCTTGGTCTGGGCTTATGGATCGTTTTTCTCTTAGACTTTAGGCTTGGAAGGCTAAGATGTTATTTGTTTTTTCGAAGCGAAAATGTTTGAAGTCTGCAAACCACTTCTCAACCCTCTATAGCAGAAGAGGGGGATTAAACGACTACAACATGTAATAAAAATTTTCTTTGTTTTTTAACCTTTGCAGACTGTTGCAATAAGTTTAAGTAAGATGTGAAAATATTTAAAGCAGAGGGTCAAGTATTGTGCCACGCAACACACACACAACAACTTTTAAGTCAGAAGTCTTCTGAAAAACAAATAGCTGCGAAGGACCGAGTGTTGCACAGTGCATCAATAAGTGGCCAAAAGTGGTTTTTTTTAGAAAAAACAAACAACACCTAAGTCTCTTTCTATTGGGGTCAGCTTACTCTTATAAAGTAAGTTCTTGGGTCGATTAAGACTTATCATATGTTTACTTTTCAAGTTGCGATTGTTGTCCTGCATTCTTTAGATGCCTTTAAAGCTTTTTTTTTCTGGGGTGTGGATATTAGGGAGAAACGCTTGCATTAGGTAAGATGCGATAGAGTGTTGGCTAGTAAGAATTATGGCGGTCTCGGAGTTGGAAGCATAAGGTGGCGTTTAGTTACGAAAAGACAGTTTTCATTTTTTGTTTTTTGTTTTCCCTTTTCATATTTCGTTTTCCGTTTCCGGTTTTCATTAAAAAATTTAGAAAACGCGTTTAGATGTGTATTTTTCTATCGGTTTTTATTTTTAGAAAATAGTAGCGGTAGTAGGGTGAGCGTGGGGATGGTAGCAGTGGTGGGGGCAATGAAGGGGGCAGTAGTGGTGTCGATGATGGCGACAGTGGGTGGTGGTGGTGGCGGCAACGGGGTGGTGGCGGCAGTGGTGGCGGCGATGGTAATTGTGGCAGTGGTGGTGATGGCGGCGACAGTGGTGGTCATGGGGTAGCGGTGGTGGTGATAGTAATAGTGATGGTAGGTTGGTGATTGTGATAGTGGTGTTGGTTGGGTGTGTGTGTGTGTGGGGGGGGGGGGTGTGGGGGTGTAGGTGTGAGTTTGTGTTTGTGTGTGTTTATGGGGGTGGGTCTGTGTGTTTGTGGGGGTGGGGGTGGGTGTGTTTGTGGGCGTTAGTGTGTTTGTGTGTGTATTTGTGGGGGTGGGCATGGGAGTCAGTGTAGGTAGGTAGGGGTGTGGTGAGTTAGGGGTGTTAAGGTGAGGGTAAATAGAGATGGATGGGGTGAGAGTGGGTGTTTATATTTTAGAAAATATTTTGAATTAGAAAAATATAGAAAACAATGATTATCGGTTTTTCAAAAATTTCAAACTTCTTTGTAATTTTAGAAAACGGAAAGTTTTCATTTTCCATGAAAATTTTAAAAAATAGACGAATTAAACGTGATGTCAAAATTCTTATTTTTCTTGGAAATTTTTCCGGAAAACGGCCAATTTTTCCACAACTAAACACACACTAAATCTTTCAATAGAGTTTTACTTTTCAAATGGAGATGAAGGTTTCTTCATTGCCGCATATACATTAGCAAAAACAAATTTTTTCATTGATTTTGTAATACTTAGATTTGATGAAATAACAAATATGATTTCAAATAAAAGGAAATAATTTATTTTCCTGATTTGATGAAATAATTTATTTTCCTGATTTGATTTGTTATTTCATCAAAACAAAATGTCGAGCAATCAACAAAAAAAATTGGTTTGTTAATATATATGAGACAATAAAAAAGTTAGAAAAAAATTTAAAAAAAAAAATCTTAAAAGCCATTATAAAAATGTCTTAAAAAGGTTACACAAAAATAAATCTATAAAGAAAAACTACATTGTGGAGAATTCGTAACAAATTTTTTAATTTGGATAAAATTATAATCTAGGTCAAAAATATAAAATCTAAAGAGAGGTGACCTTTAAACATACAAAAAACATAAATTATTTATCTTTTAACATACCAAATTAGTTATTTGGCAATTCTGAAATAATATACAATCATACAAAAAAAAACATAAAAACATGAATTGTTTATCTTTTAACATAGGAAATAGTTATTTGGCAATTTTAAAACATCTTGAAAAGTTTGTTTAAAAACATGATAACCCATTATTTTATGATTAAAATTTCATATATATATATATATATATATATATATATATATATATATATATATATATATATATATATATATATATATATATATATATATATATATATATATATACACGAAAAAAATAATAAATCCAACTAAAAATATTAAGCCTTTTTTCCAAAATTTGATAAAATTAACGTTTTTGCACGAACATACATAAATTTCGCAAGTTGATCTGCGAAATTACAGGTTTGACATAAAATTATTGTTCACTAAAAAAATATAACGTATTCATATTTTACTAAAATCATGATTTTTTTGGTCAATAATAAATTTCTCTAAAGGTTAACAATAATTATTTTTAAAAAAAATTTCATAACAAAGTATAGCTTTGTTAAAACATTTTCTTACCAAAAAAAATTATATTAAAAAATATGATATAAAATGAGTTAAAAAAATTATATAAGAAGGAACATTTCATAGTGTCTAAAGCCCATTTCATAGGCCCTATAAAATTCATGATTATTGGTTGGATTTTTTAACGGGAACAGATAATCCGTCACCCCTTAGTCTTTGTTTATCCGATACACACACACACATATATATATATATATATATATATATATATATATATATATATATATATATATATATATATATATATATATATATATATGAGAATATACTTTTTTAATAAATATTATTATAAATAAAAAATTATAAATAATTAATCAACGTTCCAATTAAATTGTCTAACAATAATAATTATTATACATATTTAACCGTTAAAACTAAAACGATAATAATGATTATAAATGTTTAGTCATTCAATATACGGATGATCCGTTCAACTATAATTAAAAATTTTCAAGTTTTAGAAAATAATAAATTATTATATGCAAAAATAAATTTATAAAAACCTTCAAATAAATACAACAAATTAATAGTGATATATAAAATATAAGTTATTTTTGTAAAATTAAAAATTAAAATAGTTAAAACGGTAAATATTTAAAAAAAACATTTTATATATATATATATATATATATATATATATATATATATATATATATATATATATATATATATATATATATAAAAGAATAAAAAATGTTTTGATTTGACATAAAGTAAGGTGGGAGGGGGGCGATTTAAAGACCCCTTTTTTAATATATGGACCATTCGCCATAATTTTCTTTCGATACAATGACTTTTTCAATTTAATTAAGGGAGTGTTTTGTAATTTATTTTCTATAACAGTACCAAATATGTCAAAATTCAAAATTATTATGAAGAAAGTGTCAAACGGAGTATACTATTTAGACATATGAACCATTTATATATATATATAAAAAAAACTATATTTGTATTATTTGTTGGAACAATTTTTATTTTTAAATTTATTAGTAAATAGGAATCAAACCTACCAACATGCTAAAATATTATGGTCAAAATCTAAAACCACAAAATTTAAGATTCATAATTCAGATAGTATTTAAGTTTAAAATTGACCAATAAAATGACCAAGGGTTTCCAAACTTGAGTTGTTTTATCGGAAAAGAAGTAGCCTAGCAATTTAATTTTTATATTTATTTATTAATTACTTATATTATATATATGTATGTATATTAATAAATTAAAAAGACATAAGTAAAATTGTTGACAAGATACCCAACACGACCTACTCCCGTCTTGGTAGCATGGTGTGAACTGTGATGACTACTATGAGCTCAAGAGTGACCTCCCTCAGATAAAAAATTAGTTCAAGTCTTTAATTTTTTTTTTTTTAAATAGAAAGAAAAACATTTAACTTGATTATTTGATCTCCAAATAACCATAATGATTAATGCATACCTCTACGAAGGTGATATATGACGTCATAAGAATGTCTGAAAACTGCGAAGCTGAATAGATTCTATTCAGAAAAGGATTGACGTAATAATTCTGAAGAAAATCACTGCTTCCAGCACTCAAAATATGAATCCCAGTAGAAAATATTTCGTTAGCTTTCTCCCTTCCGATCATCCCCACCACTCGCTTTTGCCAGTCTTTGTAATACGACAGTTGCCGGCGTAACGAAATCGCTTGCTGCAACACACACACACACACACACACAAAAACCCCTAATCAGAAACTATCATAAACCCTAAATCTCGAACTAATTTCTACATTTGAGCAAAAGAATTAGAGATTTCTTACGTATATTAGTGCTGTTCCTTCATAGTAACCGGAGCCGGCGGAAGCGAAGTTGGCGCCGGTGAGTAGCAGTGTTTGATTTTCGGGTCGACTCAGGTATGCCGGTGGATATGTATCGAATCCAAGGTATTCAGCTGTAATATATAGAAAACAAACACAAAAAGAAACGATTAAAAACTTGAAATCGATCATTAATGTCGATCGAAATTTCCGTCGAACTTATTGTTGATTTGTTGAGTAGTTGAACTTTTTATCGATCGAAGTAGCTAACAGAATCGTAAGAACGATGAAAGCTAATGAACCAGATCTCGTAATCGGAAATTGAACTACTATTTGATCTGAAAACGAATGATACGACTACTTACAAGTGTAATCGGCTGCTAATTTTCCGTTGCAGAATCTTCCGGTAGGTTTATGATCAACGAAGTCTCTTCCATAAGGAAGAAAGTCTGCTCGGAGGAAAGTAGCGACGTGATTGTTGTTTCCGGCGTCCAATACAGAGTCGCCGAAGAAGCATAACGCCGGAACAATAGGTTCGCCATTGATCACGGCGACAACGAGAAAAAATATTAAGATCCGACGCTTGAAACACTCCATTGATGGATCTCTTCCCCACGAAATCAATGAGTCGATGAGTTTCAGATTGGGAGAATTTATAGTCGGCTTTTCGAACAGAAAGTCTCGTAAAAATAACTCTACTTCATCATCATCATCAACAACAACATTTGACATATGGAACTTGCAAATTTGCAACAGTTTTCGTGTATGGAAATCACGCAAAGTGTTTAACTGCAAAATCAGGAAGAGATGTGAAGGAGATAAACAGAGCGAAAAAGAGACAAAGTTCTTGACAACATGGCGGACAATGAAAATATTTCAATAATTTTGGCTACTTGCTCGCAGTGGTAGTGTGGTACTGGTAGCTGAAGCAAATTACAATAATACCCTCATGGTATTTTATGTATGTCATTGTTTATAGATAAACTACATAGACATGTAAGTTGTATCAATGTGTTTATGTTAATATGTTATTGATTAAATTAAATTTTTGCGGACAAAAGTACAAAAGAACTATTTATTACAGATATTTTGTTCAAAATTTATTGGAGAAGAATCTATTTCGTTTGTTTCAACAATTGTATTTTATGAAAGTCACACATTTCATTCATTATTTAACATTTATTCTCACATTTCTACCACATGTACGGTATATATATATATATATATATATATATATATATATATATATATATATATATATATATATATATATATATATATATATATATCATTAAAGGTTTATACATAACACAACCATACATTTTATTAAAATTACCATTTTGACCAAATTGCTCTTTTTTCATATATATATTTTTGGCATAACTAGTCTTTTATTTATTTATTCTAATAAATAAATATCATTTTCTTTATGACTTATCAATTTTTAAGAGTTTGTCACATATAGTTTAGTGGTTTTAGTTATCATAAATTAAAATCTCACATAATTAATGTATATTAATATAAATAGTAACATTTTATTTGTCAATTCCTATAATTTAGGTTTGGAACAAAAAAGGAAAGATATTCTTTAAAATACATATTTCAACTATAACAATAGAAAATATTATCGATTTTGAAATCAAAACTCTTAAATAAACGAGTTAAACTCCTAAAGTTGAAAAATAATTTTATTATTATTGAGATTTGAATCGAAACTTGCAAATCATAATCATGAAATCAAACATTTTTAATGGTACTTTGTAAACAAAACATTCTAATTATTTTCTTTCTATGATATTTTTTAAAACAATGATCATATATATATATATATATATATATATATATATATATATATATATATATATATATATATATATTTTGTCAGATTTATTAATGTTTAAGTATTTTCTTACGACTAGGAGGTTGTACTATTAAGCATTAGCATGATGACTTGAATTCATTATAAGTTGCTTCAACATGTGGTGTGGGTTCTTTGGTATTTAACTTTTTAATAATCAACATGTGTAGTACACGGGTCTCGCACCTAATTTTTTCTAACATTTTAAATCTTCAAGTTTTCGGATGTTGTAAAATGCAACTCAACTAGAACCTTGTTCTTTATATTTATCCATAACCCAAATGTTGACTACTAATCTATTTCATTAAGAATAAAGTCAATACCTCATTCACTTAAAAAACATAACTAACTATTATTATAAAAGCTTATATGATATATAGTCATGTATTAAAACATAGTTTCACAAAACAATCAAAGGGTTATCAAAGTTTACAAAATCTGGGGTTACAACATAATATCATAACCACATTTAAATCAAACATTATATCTATCAAAGTTTCCATCTAAGTCCAACCTTTAGTCCTTAGCTCTTGATTTTGAAAACAAAACATATTTTAAAAGAAAATACGTAAGACAAAAGTCTAATGAGATTAGAGCCAACAAAAATAAACTAAAAACATAATTTCAAAACAATAATAAAGTTCAACAATTTATAAAACAATCACTAACAAAAAATCATGGGTTATCCCGTAACAAATGGGGAGTTAATACCCTTTTTTGGTTCGCAACAACTCCTTACTAACCACATGAGAGCTAATCTCATTGTGGTCGATGGAGAGTATGTACTCTATACACCATGATAACTACTTTACATAGAGAGGTATCATCCTAGTAGTATCTCATTCGTTCCACTAAGGGAACATGTATGACCTTTCAAAAACAACTAATGCATTCATAACATAAAACATAAAACCCAATCCATGAGTGAAACTAATTACAGTCAATAAACATATGGCATGCTAAACTTTCAAAACATTACTACTAGTAATTCCTTTTAACTCGATTCACATACGATCATAAAGATTCAAGTCTCAAAACACTTGACAACAAACACATATAGATGAGAAGTCTTATTTTGTTATATACCCATAAAAATTCATATGTACTCACCTTGTGTAATTAAATGAGCTTGATATACATCTGTTATCCCTTGTCCTTCTTTGAATCGTTTAGTAATTCAAAACTTATGGAAATTAAATTTCCATTCATACATATTAGGATATGATTAAATTCACGTATCATAAAAGTATTCATTCTATACTTTACAACTTTTTTATTATTATTATAAAAAATAAGACATATTTTAAATGTCTTAATCCGTTAATTTAAATTCTTTAATTAATATAGTGATATAATAGGATCAAATGCATAATCATACTTGTAATATGATGCAACAACCTTGTGTTGGCTTCCTATAAAGGGAGAGATATTAATCTCTTAATAAGCCATGAAGAATTTACTAATTACATATAATTACATGATAATCACCTGATAAATTAATAACTTGTACTATGCATCAATAACTTGTACTTCGATTAATCATCAATAATCTAAGACTAAAGCATGTTAGTATTATTTGATAACATTATAATCACCTCCATGTAGTAATTATCTCAATCTAATTTCATCATGCAAGAAAATTCTCAAAATAGGGTTTATTAGCTAATATGGAGATTCACCAATCTTAATTCATACAAAATATAAGGAATAGAATAATACCTTATTTCCTTCACTTGAGTGGAAAAATCCCGTTGTTTAATCTTGATTTAAGCTCGATATCATCTCGACATAATAAATACATCAAGAACACACATACACACACATTTAACACTCAGGGACTATTTGATATATTGTTGACCTGATCGTTCATTACTTTTTGAATGAATCGATTCGGTCAGCCTGTTTAATACACATAAAAAATGCTTATGATCCAGTAAGTAATAGCCGACTTGATCCTATGAAAAAATGATGTTGGCCTAATATTTTTGGGTTTAATTATGTTGGTGCCCTAATAGAAACATGCCACCACTCAAAAATCTTCCTCCTTTACCACACAACGTCTACAAACTTTGCTTCACTCTTCCTCCCGCCGGCCACGTTTGTTGCCTCCAACTCAAGTAGAGGCTCTGCCACAAGCAGGTGATTCTTCTACCGTTCATTCTTTCTTCAAATTTATCTCATCAATTTACAATATGTTTCGCAAATTTAACGTAAATAAAACCCTTAAAAACTTTTTAGTTTAAATAGGTTAAAAGTAGTTTCCAAGTTATGTGATGTTTGAGTCTTAGTTAAATAAGATATATGTAACCGTTCAGAAGTGTAGTCAATATGTGGCCTTTGAGGTTTGGTTTATTACCCCCCCCCCCCCCTGAGAGATGTTACATCTATTCGACCTAATGCCTAATGAACCAGATCGAAATGGGGAAAACTACATTACATAGGCTTCATCGAAATTCATGGGCTCCATTAGTGACATTTGAGACTCTGAAGACTTCAATGAGTTTCATCACAAATCAATTACTATATCACAAATAAAGTTATTAAGTTTATTTGCTTCTTTATATGTGTCTATTTGTAAATAGTCAATAAACAGAAAAACAAATAAAAATTAAAAAATTTAAGAAAATATACAAAACAAAAAGAGAATAGTTCTAAAAAAACGAGAAAAAAGAGAAAATAGAAAAAAAGAAGGAAATAAATAAATAGTTATATATTAGGTTTATATAGATATAGTAGTTTATTTTAGTTTGATTCATTTAAAAATTGGGCAATAAACTTTGAGTTTGGATATTTTTTGAATGGTATATTTCTAAAGTGTGAAAGAAATAAGTGAAGTTAAAGTTGGTGAGTAATTGTTTGTAAGGATAAAGAGTATTTGAAACTTGAAATTTAAAAGGATCATCACACAAATATATGTTTGATCTAAATATGATTGATGTCTTGTTTTGAATTGTGCTTTATGAATTAATGAGTGATGTTATGTTGTATTACTCTTGAGATATAATTGAGAGTTGGCTTGAATGATTCTAGTTTGCTTAAGGACAAACAAAGTCTAAGTATAATGTATTTTGTTATTGCTATATATATATATATATATATATATATATATATATATATATATATACACCCCGCACTTGGACTTTGCTTCTATTTTGAGCTTGATGGATATACTTGAAGATAAATGGTACTTAATATGCTTTGAATTGTATCTTATAAACTTGTAGTTGAGAAGAATAATGAAGGTGAATGGAACTGAAGAGAGTTGATAAGGACCAAAACCAAGATAAAGACTAAAATCCAGTGAACAAAGCCTATTAGAGTTATACACATGACTTATAGAGATTGAAGTCTTTGAAACATATACATATACCTCAAAGAACACAACGTGCACAATACCATTATGCGTTACGTTTGGGCTGAAAACTGATTCTATAAATAGAGCATGTCCTCAACCCTATAAGATATATAACCTTGTGTAACAAGTCAAGTTACGATTTTCGAAGTCCAAAAACCTTTAGGAAACTGAAGAACACCATTGAAGCATCATTTTTAAATATATCAAGTTGGAATCATTATATCAACATTTGATTTGATTTATTAAAATGTTTAGCAATTCTAATATTTTTGTTTTCTGTTTTCTAGCCAGGATTATGGGCTATTCACATATACTTTTGTTTAGATGTAGATGAACCATTTCCATTTTGGTTTGATTAACATATTGGATTTAATAGTTGATTAATTTAATATGTTTTCTTGTTTAAGGATCCCTATGTGCTAAAAGTATGATTTTTATTCATCTATTGTTAGATATATATATATATATATATATATATATATATATATATATATATATATATATATATATATCTAGTTTAAAGGGATAATATGATTATATTTATTTTAATCAGAACTGATTTATGACTAAGAAACTGTTATGAAGAGAGATGGACCAAATATCAGGATTAGGTTATAAATTTAGGAATTGAATATGTAAAAATGCATTGGATGAACATTCTATGCAACTTGTTGATTTTTTTATGACCATTAAAATCAATCAATAAAACAAGTGTCCCATAATACAAAATTAATACTAATTATCTAGATATATAATTGCATGATCATTGTGTTATTTGTTTTGATAATTATTAGGATTAGTTCGTTGGTGTTACACCGTAAAATTTCAAATAATTTTTCATTTTTAATTTAATAAAAATACCCCAATCACAATTCTAAAAAACGTGTATCAATTGTTTTTACATAACATAAGTACAAATAAAAACCCCAGAATCTCAAAACATTTCCACCATAAGTGTGTACTGATCATGTCGGCGCCTTCCCGCGATCATCACTGGTACCTGAAACACATAACACGAAAACGGTAAGCAATAATGCTTAGTGAGTTCCCCAAAATACCACACACAACACATACGCCTTTCCAGGCCATTGCTCTATGGGATCCTCCGATCCAAGTGTCTCAGGGGATTTCCATCCCATAACCTTTCGGTCCATGCTCTATTGACCTTCCGGTCCATATCATCATATTCATATTATAACATATTACATACACAACCTGCATCACATTGTTATCATACACATAAGACCTTCTGATCACACATAATCACCCCATCGGGTAAGGCATAGTGAGATGACTCACCTCGAAGATGTCGGATAATCACTCGCACTCAATCCTCCGACCTAGCTTCCTCCTATAGCATAAATACATCTCTAATTAATACCTTCCTGACTTAATTTGACTAATGTCCTTAAGTCAACACAAGTCAACTCTGGTCAACGTTGGTCAATGGTCACCCCATTGACCCAACTCGTTGAGTCAGGCACTGACTCGGCGAGTTCAGACGTGAACTCAAGTCCCCTAAATCCCCTATCTGACTCACTGAGTCACTCCCCAACTCAACGAGTCACCAACTGTATGAGTTACGGGACAACCCGGTCTGACTCGTTGAGTCTGCTCATGGACTCGGCGAGTTTATTCCATGCTCAAATTCAAATGGCCTTCTGAGGTCAGATCTGTTCCTCTAATCCATAGATCTGACCTTCCCAAGCTCAATAAACACGTAAAGGTTCAAACTTGATACTCATGCATCGTCCAAATAACTCTACTTGAAGCATTTGCCCCAAATGCAACATCCTAAGTCCATTATCATAACTCATCATAAAGCAAGATGGATAAAGCTCTCTGGACCACTATGGGTCCAGATTCGATGTCTAAACATGATAAGGGACCATATATCCAACAATCATTCCAATAAAGGGTATAGAAAACCCTAGATCTATGGATTCTTCAACAAAACAGAAAAAGGATCGATATGCTCCCTCAAGGATGATGCTCTTTGCTTGAGATCCACAGATATGCAACCTTCTTAGCCTCCTCTAAGCTGGAACCACCTTCTTCTTGCAAAACCAACCCACAATGATCAAATAATGGCTTCTTTCCTCTCACAAACGCTCAAGCACTCTTAGGGTTTCTCTCAAGGGTCTGGTAGCCACAAATGGTGGCTATAAGGGTCCTTAAATAGGTCCCATACCTCCAGCTCTGACTCGGCGAGTGCATTCCCATGACTCGTCGAGTCTAATCATTTTCCATGGCACCCATTCGCGACCCGACTCGACGAGTCTAAGCACCAACTCGTCGAGTCACCTCAACACCATTTAAATTATAATATTAATTAATGTACCTGGGTAACTGGGCGTTACAGTCGGTCAAGATAACTAATTATTATCGGAATCAGCAATCAATGAATTAAATCTATTTTAATTTTCTAGGAAATTAACCATAATCTAAAGGGAGGGGGAATCTCAATCTTAGTGAAAGTACTTTAAATATCTTGATTTAATCCAATATTTAGTTTCATTTTCTAGTTTTAGTTACATTCAGTTGAATTTAAACTAATTCTCTTTTAATTTTCTGTTTGATAGTTTAATTAATAGTTTTATTTTCTGAATCAAAATCATACTCATTCCCTAGTGTTCGATACCCAGTCTTACCTCAACTAAACTATTACACGATTATGTATATTTTCTAGTGTTTAATAGTTCTGTTGTGATAAACCATTTTGTAAATTTAAAACCTGTTGATAAATAACACATCAACTAGGATTAGTACTTTGATTTAAACTAGGATTGCTCTATAGATGTATATACTATCATTGTTAACTTTTTGGGAAAATATTGTAAAAGCATTACATTTTGGATTAAAATCGGTTTAAACATAGTATTTTAGTTTTTTCCAAATAAACCACCAATATTTGCAAAAAAAGTTTAATGTGACCACCGTGACCTGTTATTGTAGGTTGTCATATAATTTTCACATTTTTTTAGTAAAAAATGATGACTTCAGAGGACTTAGCAAGTTGTGTTTGCATGGGAAAGTTGTGGACCACTTACGATGTTAATCAATTTAAAGGTGCAACACTTCGTTGGTGGAACACGTTGGGGAAGGCGATAAGTCCTAACAAGCCACTACAAATAACATGGGTAGAATTTTTGGTGCACTTCAAACTTAAGTTTTGCTTGGCTCAAAGTATGTTGGAGCTGAAGGAATGACCAGGGGAAAAGGTGTGAGAAGTATGAAATGAGACACTATGCAAATGTGTCAGTGATGTAACGTGCTCTAAATGTGGGAAGGTTGGGCATAATTCTACTAAGTGCGCAACTTTGAACATCGTTTGTTATGATTGTGGTGAAACAGGTCACTACAGAAGAGATTGTCCTAAGAAGGGAGGTACTTTAGAAAAGAACGAGAAAGGAAAGAGCAAAGCACAACTCCATTATATAACTCTTAAATAAGTCACGAAGTAAAGAGATCGGGTTGGTGCTAGTATGATGGAGGCTTACATTAGGGAAAATCCTTACTTGGGAATCAGAAAGCGATATAAGAAATTAGTATCGAAAATAGTTTACTTTTGTATTATTCTAAGATGTAATCATCCTAAGTGGGAGATAAATGTAACACTCGTGTTTTTTGGTTAAAGCCTATCGTAGAAGAATTGTTATTTACATTAGTAAATTAATGTAAATATTATTATAAATAAATAAATAAAGGATTATTCATACATGTTATGTGTTTATATAAGTGTTATTTGTGTGTGTACACTATATTCTTATTATATGGATAAATATTATGATGATATAATATTTATATAAAATATTGTTATAAACTTAACGAATCAGATTAACTAACATTCATAAATTAAAAGATTATTTTGGATAAATAATCTATATGAAAGTAGTAGCAATCGTAATTATGAACCCATGAGTGTAAAGAACACCAAAATTTAACGTCGTATGAAGAAGTTATGATTTTTTTGAAGTTTTGAGTTCGACACAATACATCAGTATTTTTCATAAAAGAAGAAATGTATGTAGATTACTTTTTAACCAAAGTAATGTCAAGAAGAGACAATTTCCTCGTAAGTACGAATATGTAGATATAAAGAACATCGAAAATAGAGCTTGTATGAAGAAGTTATGAATTCTAAATGTCTTTCATAGTATAATCTTATAGACTGTAAAGTGAAAACAGATTACGAGTTAGCTGCTAAAATCTACATGAAAGTTGTAGTACACGTCAATCCGTGGATATAAAGAATGTCGAAAATAGAGCTTGTATGAGAAAGTTATGAATTATCAAAGAATGCAAGAATTTACATGTAAGGCACGATGTGGATCCATGAGAAATCGACACATGGCAGCTGCAGATCACAACTCCCACCAGCTTGTACTCTGATGTGGCACCACAAAAGAAGGACAAGTGGGCATAGCGCGGTTTAGAGAGGGGCGCAACGAGCTTTTTGATTAGACCCCCTATAAATAGCAAGCCACCCTCGCCTTAATTCTTTGTTAATTTCATACTTCTCTCTCAATCCTTGAGATTTCAGTCCCTCGTGATTTGATTTCTTCGTTCTTTCGAGCATCTTAGCAAGGCACTGCAACGTTGGAAAGCCTGACGATAGAAATATTCATCGTTGAAGTTCCGTCCATGAAATTTTCGATTTTTTGCTAGAAAACCTCGTAAGGCGAGTTACACTTACTATGCTTGTTAAGTGTAACTTATATTTATGTTTATTGTCGTTGTTATGAAGTTATTAATTATCAGTAATACCAGTTGTTATACCGAGCGATCTATATACGGGAATGATGTCTAGGCAATATCTTAGTGAGGTATATAACATGGATTTCCAAACAGTATATCTATATATCAAACATATCCTACCTCCAAAATGATCTTATCTAGTCATTCCTTATTTGATAGAACTTTGTATTCATTAGGATAAGTGAAGAATCCGGAAATGGTTGATATAACCTTATAAATACGAACAAATACTAAGACTTAGTAATATTTGAATTTAGGTCGTTAAAAGGGAAAACTGAAGTGTTAGTCGAGGAACTAACTTTTCCATGAATCTTCCACCTCAATCATGTGAGTACATTGTTACTTTAATGAGCATGATGATAATAAAAGTATCTGTTATTCAAAAGTATTAAATATCAGTTGAATGTTTATAAGTGTACCGAATGTTTATTATATGGAATACATGTTAAGCCTTTATTTGGTAATACTAAACGACAATCTTAATAAAAGTATTATTACTTAAAAGATTTAATATATAATGAATGCTTACTATTATGTGCTAAATGTGTACATATATTGTGATAGTATTGCATAAACATGAAATTGTATTGAAAGCTAATTACATGTATTATAATATGGTCTAGTTATAAACTAAGACTTATAAAAGATGCTTAGTTCAAAGTAAGTTGAATAAGTGGGTAGTGTCATACTAGGGGTGTGTGTGAGATTTGGAACTGAGAGTAGAGATATGTTCTATGGCATAATTACATGTCAGGGTACAAGTTACGTACCAGAGTACTATACTAGTATTCTTTTAGACAATAAGAAATGGTGAGCCTGTATCAAGAAACCACTAGGTATGTTTGCTCATCTCCCATCGTAAGATGAAAACCAATGACTTTTCTATACAGTCTTGTGGAACATTGTCGGGTGTTAATTCCCGTAGGTGTTTTTGTACTCTATCGCCGAATATGGTTGCCTTAATTAAGTTACACTTGCCAAGGAATCCCCGAAACAATGTAGTCTACTCGTTTCTTACAGTGATATATCAAGTTAGATCTCAATGGATCATTGTTATAGGATCAACGTGTGAGAATCGAAGGGTTGGCTAACTGGGGTATAGTGTCTTATGGATATCTATGTTGTATGATATATCTATATTATTTGGTAACAATTGGTTTTGCAAGATTATTATTTTTGGAATATTATCATAATAATATTGTGGGACTGAAAACCCTATGTGTCTCACCAGGTTCCCAAACCTGGCCCACTTAAATTATATGCATCATATGTAATGGTTCTAAGGCTGCTGGAACCTGATTAGGATGCCGAGTGATTAAAGAGAGAATCTGCAATGTTATTCGATATGTCTTTACGCTATAACTTATTTTGTGTGTTGATTATGACATCCTAAGGGTTCTGTTATTTTGAAACAACACATGTACTCAAAATGTTTTAATAACACAGGGACTTTCTGCAAACAAAGACAACATGTTTTGAAAATCATAAAGAAAAGTTTTTTTTTTTTTTTTTTCAGTTTTGGAAAATATGGAGTGTCACAATGACATATGATCCTATAAGGTCACACCTAATAACAAGTTATCACGTTTTGATTATTTATTAGAATTTGATTACTAATAAATATTTTCAACACTTGTAATTAATTGGAAAATTATTATATATGGAAATAATATTTTCTAAAGAGAAAAATAACTAGTAAATCATGTTTAATAAAATATGGAATAAAAGATTCACATGTTTAATAAAATATGGAATAAAAGACAAAAATTCTTTGATTTATTTCTAGTCAAAACCGAACCAATGCCTTGATGGGATGAGGTTGCTTGTTGTCTTTCCTTCTTACTAGCCCATGCATATCATATGTTCTATGATTTCTTTTAATGCAATTAAGATGCAATGTATCTAAGAGTTAGTATATAAAGCAGTTCATTGCTAATTTATTTGGGTAACCTTTTCTTCCCTTTTCTCTTTATGAAAGTTGTAGCTTTCTTTATCCCTCCCCTCTCATCTCTCTTGCATGTTTCAGTGTAGAATTAGGTGTTTGGTGCTCTTCTCCTTGAAGAATTATTTTTTATAAGTTCTTTAAGACTTAAGGAGTATATAATACAAGTGAAGACTAGTATTTTGAAGTGATTTATCTTTGCTTGGTGGATACTATTAGAGAGCCTCTACTTCGATTCTTGTGTCTCACTTCATCAACTTCCAATCTACCATGAGAATCAAAGCCTTCAAAGGTTGTCATTCCTTTCTTTTCTATGGTTGATTTAATCTTTTCATGTTTGCAAAATGATCCTTGATAGGTTTTAATGTTATTCAAATTTTAATGTTTCCATTGTTAAACTCGTATTATTATTATAGACTATTTTCGAATAAACCCAACACGTAGTATCAGATCCATTTTTGTAAGCTTGGTTAAATTATTAGATTATTTGATATAAGCTTTGTTTTTGTAAAGCATGCAATATTTTCTTTTATAAGAAAATATATTTTCTATGACACCTTTAAAATGTTTATAATTGTTAATTTTTATGACCAGAAGTTTACATGCATCTTTTTAGTCATAAAAGTTGTCTTAGAAAACAAAGTGTTGTTATATATATATATATATATATATATATATATATGTGTGTGTGTGTGTGTATGTGTGTGTGTATGTAAACTAGTCGATAACCATTTATGATGTTATTTGTGTTGATTTGTTAAAATGGTTATAATATTCATTTATTCATATCGTATGTAATAATTAAATAGATAATTTGTATTTTGTTTATTTTTTTTAAGTAATAGGTTAGCTAGAATAGTTTATTTTTATAAAAGTATAACAAGAATGAAGATGGTGGCCATTTGGAAGATAAAAAATTCATGCACTTAATTTTATTAAAGTTTTATAAACTTTATAAAACTATTTTTATTACTTTGCTACAAGGTGCTTAAGCAAGTAAGAGCATGAATGCATCATAAAAAGATTTGGTCCCTTTATTTCCCTTAAGAATGTAGTTGACATTTTTGTGATGGTTCAAAAAATGTCACTAGTATATGGTTGGTTTTATACTCATATGTTTTATGCTTTGTGATGCTTAATTTTATGTTATATTATACATCTTTGTAAAATAAAATTTTAAAATGCTAGATAATATTTTAAACATAAAATGATCACAAGGAGTTTGGTTCTAATGAAATTTGTATTTTAACATAAGATGATACAAAGGCTTTAAAAATAAAATGATTTTTATCATTTAAAACTAGTTAACAACAAATTTCAACAATTAAAATTTTATAAGTTTAAAATTGGGATTTTAGAGACTTATCAAACTCCAAACCTTATATTATAAAAGGAAGTTTTATTAAAAAGTTTATAAATGTTCTTTAGCGTTTATACATCAAAACTTAATGCTAGATATTAAATTTAAAACTTGATCACGTCAATTATATAAAATTGGATTTGATAAAAGAACATTGCTAAAATATGATTTTAAATAAAAGTATATCATTGTTTATTGGATACATGCAATAACCATGATATCATATGCTTTTTTTAAACTAAAATTATAAAAATATTAATATACCTCTTATTAAATGCAAATCTATGTCGTGCACTCTGAAAGTACTCGCACGTCACTTGAAAAAGCTAGTGGGATAAAGGTCACCTAACTTCTAGTGTTATCTTTTGATGGCTGATGTGTATTCCCAATTTTTATAACCAAGTTATAGGGATATTAAACAAGTTCCTCAAACTGTATGATTTAATTAGAAAGCTGTTGTGATAAAGGTCACCTAAGCAACAAAGTTCCGATACATAGATGAGATCAAACATTTCTATTAACATAAGTTATTAGCGATCCCATAAAGCTAGGATTATATATTAGAATATAAATGATAAACAATTTATACCTAGTTGAATTCAATAATGAGGTAAAAGATACTGAACTATTTATTTGTTTTGAAACTTGGATCCTAGAATTTGATAATTAATGTTTTAGAAACTTAAAGGGTACTAATTATTAAAGATTAAAGTATTCAAAAGTCTAAATGAATCTTTTTAAATTTTTTAGATGAAAACAAAATCCAATCTCACTACCATGCATTATCTTTTTGTTGTTGATCTACAAGAGATAATTACATTTGATGGATATAATTTCAGAGAATGGTATTGTACCTTTAGCAATATTATAAAAAAGGATCATAAATTATACATTATTAAAGGCTCTTTTCCTGAATCACTTGCTCTAAGAAATAAATATTTACATGATGCCTAGTGGAAGCATCATTGTCATGTTGAATATGTTTCTGACGTCATATTGAGAACAATTATTCCTAACTTCCAGAAAGTATTGGAAAACTTAGAAGCATATCAGATGTTCTGTCAGGTGAGGAAGATATTCCTAAAATACTGTGATATTTGGTTTGAGCCAGTTCAAACATTGGAAGAATGCTAGGCTGAAAAGAATCATATTATGTGCTCTAAGAGGCCATTAGTTAATAAAAAGGATACCTATAAGCCCAAGAAATACGGAAAGGCCCTTAAAGATGGATCTTATTTCTATTGTCAAGAAACATGACACTGGAAGAGGAATTGCTCCTCTTATATGAGAAATACTGGCCGAACCAATAATTCAGGTATATATTAAATAAAACTTATACTTTTCATTTAACACTTAAGTACTTGATAATTTATGTTAATCTAATATTTGCAAATGTTTACAGATTTCCAAGAAGGGTAAGGATCTGAGAAAAAGCAAGTCGGAACTTCACTCTTGGAGTTTATTATTTATGCTTAGAACATAAAATACTTGTATTGTAAAAACAATGTTTTTTTTTTGAATAATGAATGTTTGAGTTTAGCTTGGCTAAATATATGTCTCGGTCAAATGATTATATAATTGATTATTTACTCAATCATTTTTCATAGCGATCACCTTCATATTCTGAAATGATTAAATTATGTTTTCAAGAACTAGATCTCTTACTAAAATTATAAAGTAAATATCAATGTGTTCTAAATAATAAGTTCTATAAGCTAACACTTTTGACTCAAACATGATTTAATTCAAACTTATTTATGACATTGTTATCTTTATTATATATAAAAAATACACGTATTCCAACTTCAAGAAATGGATTTTTAAAGACACATAATGTAGTTTATTCTACATATATGAACATTATTTATGTATAAAAGATTAATAATTATATTTTCACTAAATAGTAGATAAAATAATTATTAAGGAACTATACATAGTGATGTATGACTTCCCTTATAATGAATGTCTAGATTTAGTAAAAGATATCTCATAAAATTTATCAACAACTATAGTCGTTATGATTATATTTTATATGATAAAAAATAAATATGAAATCTTTATTGAAGTTTTAGAATATAAAGTTGAGATACAATTCAGTAGTACCATCTAAAGACTTAGAGATAACAAAGGATGGACTAAACTTTATTAGATATGGCTCAATTTCGAATAGGTAGAAATTATCTTCTTTATCCTTTGGGATTATACCTAAATAATTATTACTTGTATTTCGAATACAAACACCAACTAAAAGTAGATAAAACATTTTATAAGATTTAGTAAGGAAATGTTCCATCCCTTTCTTATTTAATGTTCTAAGGATTTGAAGTTGGGGCACTAAGGAGGATATGGAAAACTATATATTTCATATTGTTATGCATATGATGTGTTATTGGTGGAAGGCCAGTCTAGCGAAAATATAGAGAATATTAAGGAGGTGTTGAATATTTTCTATTTTGTTTTCAAGATGAGGTTGAATCTTCACACGTCAAGCTTTTTAAAAGGTGTTAGATAGTATGTCAAAATTACATATTTTTCACTTGACATGATTCCTTTTACATACCTTGGTATCTTGGTTGGTTCTAATATGAGTAGGGTTCAAGGTTGGAAAGTGATAGTTGACAAATTCAAATAGAAACTGTCTAAATGGAAACGTAATATGGTTTCTATAGTTGGTAGATCCATGCTCGTTATTAGAAGATGTATTATTATTATATCATTGTCTTACTTATCACATAGTGTTATGACAATGACAACAATTTAAACAAAAATGAGGGATTGGTACTAGAATTATAAAATGTTTTAAGAATGCTTTCTCCAGAAACGGAGGTGGGGATTTTCAAGGAGAAAAAATATGTTTTGGGTTAAAGTGATTAGAACATTGTACAAAAATTTTGTAGTTATTATAAATGCATGCCAATGTAGATGACATAGGGTTTGGTCTAGGGTTATGTAATTGTTGAACAAAACGAATGAGAAATGTATTGTTCCTCATTATTCTTTACTTAGACAAGTGGGGAATAGTAATGTTGTTTTATTTGGGAGATATGTTTGGATAGGAAATGTCCCTCTTAGTTTGTTGTTCTCGACTCTATTTTGCCTTGATATAGATAAGGATTGTGTGATAAAATATCAATGGAATATGGAAGGATGGGGTTGTAATGGTGAAGATATGTTAGGGTTGCTCAAGAACATGTTCATCTTGAAACGATGATGGTTTTGTTGGCTATTTCCACTTGTCTTCTCAACAATATGATTGGTTGTGCAACTTGATTTTCGACGATGTCTTGGAGGTGAGGGAGACTATAAATCATGTAAATATTTTTTTGTTACTAGATAGAAGTGGGGATGAGGTAGAATAAACTTGTTCCACTAAAGGTGAAGATTTTATTTCGGCGTCTTTGCTTAGACATGTTACCTCTTAGGTCGGATTTGGCTTCCAATGGTATATATGTACCCTAGGTCTTGTTCCCTTGGGGTTCTTTGCATAGTGAATCCTTATTTCAATTTTTTGGTGAGTCTAAAATATTTGTATGAACTTGAATGTGTTGCCATGTTGGTTGGATATTTATTTTCTATACATGTGGTTGTCTCAAATATTGTGACTTGGGTAGACTCATTGCATGTGTCCTTGATTAAAAAGGATGCAACCATAGCTATTGTTATGATGATTGTTATGTGCCTTGTTGTTTTAAAAATGAAACAAGCTTCAATAACAATCTTCATAAATGGGAGTTCATTTTTAATTCCGTACATGAATTTTCTTTTTTTGTGGGATACAAATAGGAATTGTAAGGCTAATGTCAAATGGGGTAGTTAGATCCAAAACCCTTTGAACCTTTTGTAATTCTTTCCTAGCTTCTTGCTAGATTTAGTTTATGTATAACCTTTCAACTATTCAAACAAAAAATATATACTTTATAAGGAGTGTGCTCCATTTCACTAAAACATCATTTTCTTATACAAACCAAATATCTTAAATTACGAACAAACGAACACGAGAATTGTAAGCAGACACTATAGTTAAATGTGGAAAGAAAAGTTGTGAGTTTAAGAATATTGTCATATTTGCTAGTGAATTATTAATTTATTATCAAATTTAGTTATGTGGAAGTTGTCAATGAAGTATAATATTATGTTTTGGAATAGCGATCATTAAAAAATGTCACAAATGTCATCCACTTCGTGAATGGTCTATGAACACACTTTTTATAGAAAAAGTTATTTCAGGAATGCGTGACCTTCTAATTGAACTAAGTGGTAATTTTTTACGTAGACCTAAAAAATATAATTATATGATGATATCCGCATTATACTTTTGGTCATATTTAGTGATTGAATCTATTTTTATCTTATGAAAAAATTGGGTTGTACATGAAAGGTGAAACATATATAAATAACTAGTCAAGTGAACATGTTAGTGTATCTCATATCGGTGCGAAACAAAGTTATAATTAACTATATATATATATATATATATATATATATATATATATATATATATATATATATATATAGTAGTCCCCATTCTATCCACAAGAGTTCTTTTGGAGAGACAATCTTGGGCTCCACATATATTTACATGGTATTAAAGATATAGGCGAGACTTGGCACCGTTGATCACTACCTCCGGCGGTGACATTCTCTAGCAATTCAGATCCATATTTACACACGCCCGTGGCTCAACACACATCCTTGTTTATCCTCATCAAGCCTATGACTCTAATGGGGAGTTTTAGTGTATCCTAAATCAGCGCGACATTATCCTATAAGTGGCTATATGTGTTGGAGTTCCCTTTCTCTCCACAAGGGCTTTATTGGAGAGACAATCTTGGGCTCCACATATGTTCACACAACCTAGATTTTAGAATAGTTAACGAAGAAAGAAGTTTTATCTAAACCATACATATGCACGAACAAAAGTTAGATAATTATACATGTTGGAAATGGGTGTCCAATGTCATAACTAATTGGTATAACCATGGAATAATAACAAAGTCCTTTTAGGATTGCTCTCAAAAGCTAAAATAGCTAGAAAAGGATTTAAGATAGAGAGATAGATAGATAGATAGATAGATAGATAGATAGATAGATAGAGAGAGAGAGAGAGAGAGAAAGAGAGAAAGAGAGAGAGAGAGAGAGAGAGAGAGAGAAATATTTTATTAATTTATTACAAGTTGACAAATAACTAGAAACTAGTAAGAATTAATTTGGAATTAGTTAAAATTAATCTGGATTTAATTAAAAGTACATGGCTTGAATGTTAATTGTTCAATAGTTGAGCAAAATGAGTATTCTAGAAACCCTAAGAGGGTGGACAGATTTGGAGAGGATCTAGGAGCTTCTAAAATCATTCCAGGTATTAAATAAGGAAAAGATTTGAATTATGATTAAATCTGATTATTTAATTGATTCAAATCAGCTTTATCTACAAGTTATCTCAGCTATATAAGGAACCATGTGGCCTTCATAAAAATAGATTTGACCTCCTGAAAGGCTGAGAATTTTGGTTTTCATATCTCCTCTCATGTCTCCTAAACTTTTTAGTGGTTTAGACTTTTAGGTGTGAGCCTTTAGAGACATTTGTACTTTGGGTGCTAAATCCTTCCAAGAGCAACCAAGAGTTCAAGATCTTCAAGGAATAAAAAATAATACGATTATACTTTTAAGGCTAGTAATCCTACCTTATTTTGTATTTTAATTCATAGTTCTAAAAGTAGATTGCTATAATAGTAAAACCTAGATCTAGGGTGCATGTACACTTAGGATTATTATTTATTGCTTTCGTTGTCTAAAATTCATATATAGATGCATTGTGGTTTCAAAGCCTTTAGGTTTTAGTTGTGAGCAGTAAATTAAAAAAAGTGAATAAAAACGAAGAAACCTATTTTGTCGTAGGACCTGGTGCGATGCTTGTTGGCCGCGGTACGGTATAGCCATATTTTGGGGTTTCAGGATTTGCACTACAATTTCTAATTTTAGGGTTTATCTTTAGTTTTAAGTATTGTTTAATATGATAAAACTGTATAATTACACTAAGAGAACAAATATGCCTAAGTAATTTGAAATTATAGATAATTGATTTAGAATTAATTAATTTAAAGTTAATTAAAGATATTATATTTAAATCATGTATTTTTAAATTGTTTAAATTACACCTTACATATAATTATAATAGTTATATATAGTATGTGTAAAACTAAAGGAAAAATGTTAGGACATGATTTGTGGTTTATACTTTACTTTAATTAGCTTTTACAGTTCTCGGTCTAGGACCGAAAACACCATGAATTCGGTGGTGCTTGGACTGAAATCATTGAGTGATGTCGGTTGGGCTTTGGGTTGGGCATTTGTAATTAGGTCTAGGTATATATTTTGTATTGATTCAGCCGTGTTCAAGGTTGGTCATTCTAGTTGTTGATTTTCAAGATTTGAGAGAGACAGAGAGAACCGAGAGACATAGAGAGTCTTATGTGCTAGACTATTGATTAATATAGTGTGCATTGAAGATTCAACATCGTGTTCTTATTTCATTTGATGATTTGTGTCATTCACTTGATTGGGATTCCGTACCAATCTAGTGATTTGGATTGATACCTAGATCGTGGTTTTACAATCGGAATCAGAGCAAGGATTAGTATCAATCAAATTGGCAAAATATTAAATGTTTCTTGGAGTTTTTGGTGTTTTTGAGTTCTTTTTAAAGAAAATTATTGTTGATATTCTTCGTGTTTTTCACTACATTGGAGACTTTGATCGAAATTGGTCTTGATAAATTACCAATTTCATGTTTATGGTGTTTTTGGGCGTTTTTGGTCAGGTCTGGACGTTTTCGACGACAAACTTCAAATTCTCGGTTAGGTTTAGGAGTCTTCGGCGGCTAGCTGATCGAATTCGGTTAGATTTTACATACTTGACTTCATATTTTCTCGGCCATCTCCTCAAACTCAACTTCAGAGCTCTCGGTCTCAGCCTCAGAGTTCTCAGCGACGACTCTGTGCTCTTGGCTAGCTCAGCTTCACTTCCAAAAATATGTTTATTTATGTTTTTATTTCTTTTTCATAAAAATCAAAAATCCAAAAATATTGTATTGTTTTTGAGCATATTTTAATTTTATTTTAATTTTTAGTTATTTTTATTTTTTATTTTATTTCTAAAATTTATTTGTCATGAAACGTGGATGAGCAAGGAGAAGAGACCTGAAAAGGAATTGACGGACATTACACTTCACACTACTTTCACAAGGAATTGAAGGCATGAAACTGTATAAACTATCATTTAGGCAATATCTTTCTAAGAACTATCGTATTTAAGGAATTGAAAGATTGAAAATGTACAAATTGTCAAAATTGGTCTTGTTAGTTATCTTTACCCAAGAACTGTCATGGCACCAGGGCGATTCACCCAACCATGAAATAGATATCGCCAAACTTCCCGCCTAGGGTCTTGACATTCTTTTTGTCATGCAAAACTGCGGAGACTCAAATGTATTCTCGGATACATTCTCCACAAGTAAGGAATTAACGGTTATTGGCACTAGGGCGATGCACCTCACAAGGCATGATTATCGTTGAATGTCCCGCCAAAGGGCCTTGACCTCGTGTCATGCTAAACTATGGAAATCTGTCTATAGATACATTTGTCATAGGGTGGTTTTGTGAGTTATTCCTATTTAACACTCACTGACACTAGAATGGTACATTCAGCTAAGATTCAGAAACCATTGAACGTCTCGCCAAGGGCCAAGTTGTTAACTTGAAGAACTGTATTGAGATCTTTGATTGAGGATACGCAGGGGCTAACATCAAAAATAGCCATGAGTATTTCTCTGACACTCAACAAATCATAATGCGTTCCCCTGTGTTCTACAAATACTACGAGTAGTCTCCATCTGAGCCAAGGTTGGGTCCTTGCACAACTATGGTGAGAAGGGTCTTTATGAATCTGTGATCCACAAGGACTTTTAGTCATGGTTATTTTTCAAGATGAATCTGTGATCGATGAAGAATATTCATTCGAAGGAACAAGAAGTGAAGATTATTTTTCAACACACAACCTTTCAACCCCAGAAGCAAGGTGAAGTTATATTTGAAGTGATGGGTTTTGAGCATTACAACATTCCTAAGGTGCACATGAAACTCTATTTGCTTTGGATCTAGGTTTTTATCAATTTATACATGCAAACTAATTTTCCAAAGCAAGAACCCTAATTCTAGCATACATAAAAATCAAAATCTAATCATATTAGGGTTAGAAGAATACATTTCTTATGTATTGCTTGATCTTGACCTTCAAGAGCTTAGTGCCTCAATTGCTGCACCTCTAATAGAGTCACAAACACCACTTAGCAATGGATGAACAAGATAGAGATAGGTGGAGGCTATAAGATTTCGGCCAGGTTTTCTTCTAGGGAATGAAGTGGCCGATTTCAAGAGCCTTGGGTTTCCTTTTATAGTTAAGGCTACTAGGGTTTTTAACTGGAAACCCTAATTCCTTGCTTAGGCCCTAGGCAATCCACAGAACCCCATATAATAGGCCTTGGACGAAAACTTTATGGGCTTCCCATAGATTTTCGTCCACCCCATATCAATAGAGTCCATTAGCCCAAACTACAACTATTACGGATTTACATAATCACTCCCCATTCTTTTAATCAGTCTCTTTTGATCATTAAATTAATTCCAAATTAATTTCTGATCAATACTAATTAAATAATATGATTTCTCAATTAATATATTATTCTTATAATATATTAATAAATCATTAATTAACCTCTTTCTCCAAAATGCATCCTATCAAATTGCTATGGTGAAGGCAACCCAAAACAACCATGCTACTATCAGGTCAAGTACATACCAATTATAGTTATGTGCTTAGACACCTAATCCAACAGTCTCCCACCTGGATAAGTCTAATAACTATAACTGCAAGTACAAGTTCAAAATCCGATTAGCAATCGTAGCTCTCAAGAGCCGCTGTCGAACTCTGACCTAGTCAATGACGCGTCCTTTAGATAAGGGATCATATAATCCTCCATTCCCAACAAAGATTCCATCTGCGAGATGCTTGCTTTAATCCATAGATGGTTGCTTTAATCCATAGATGGTTTTCTCAAGCTTGCACACTCTATTGGGGTAGTATTTAGCATCCACAAAACCTTCTGGCTGACACATGTAAACATCCTCAGTCAGCTTCCCATTAAGGAAAGCAGTTTTGACATCCATTTGCTAGATTTCATAATCATGAAACGTAGCGATAGCTAACATGACCCTAATAGACTTGATCTTGGCCACTGGTGAAAAGGTCTCATCATAGTCAACCCCTGGGGTTTGAGTAAAGCCCTTCACAACCAGTCGTACAGTGAAAGTGTGCACTTTCCCATCCACGTCGGTCTTCTTCTTGAAGATCCACTTGCAGCCGACCATATTACGACCCGGTACATTGTCAACCAAGTTCCAAACTTGATTGTCATACATGGACTGAATATCATTGTCCATTGCCTCCTTCCACTTTACAGACTCTAGGCCAACCATGGCTTCCTTGTAGTTGTTAAGTTCATCCAAATTTATTAGTGTACTATCACTGATAAACTTATCACCTTCAGCAGTTATATGGAAACCATACAACACATGTGGAACACTAACTCTACTGGAACGTCTTAGAGGTAAGGACTCGTCAATTGGTTCAACAGGAATCTCTTTAGAGGTTCCTTCACCGCTTGATTCTTGAAGCTCTTCAAGATCAATTTTCCTCCCACTGTTCCCTTGGCATATGAGTTCTCTCTCGTGGAAAACCCTCTCCTTGATACAAAGACTACGTTGTCACTAGGTCTGTACAAAAGATATCCAAAAGATTTTTGTGGGTAGCCGATGAAAATACACCGCTCACTGTGAGGTTCAAGCTTGTCGTGAGTCTCTCGTCTTATGAAAGCCTCCCAACCCCAAACCTTGATATGTGCCAATGATGGAACTTTCCCTGTCTATTTATCGTGATGTGTTTTAGCAACCTTCTTAGTTGGGACTAGATTAAGGATATAGGCGAAAGTCTCTATGGCATACCCCCAAAATGAGATGGGTAACGAAGCTCGACTCATCATGGAATGAACCATGTCCAACAAGGTTTGATTGCGCCTCTCAGCTACACCATTGAGTTGCGATGTCCTAGGTGGCATCAATTGTGAAACAATTCCACACTCCTTAAGATAGTTGTGGAACTCAATACTAAGATACTCACAACCCCTATCGGATCTGAGCATCTTTATCTTCCTGCCCAATTGATTCTCCACTTCTTGCTTAAACTCTTTGAACTTTTCAAAGGTTTCCAACTTGTGCTTGATTAAGTAGACATACCCATATCTGCTATAATCGTCGGTAAAAGTCACATAGAAGCAGTTAGCATCCCTAGTGGTGAATCTGAAGGGCCCCCACACATCTGTGTGTATGAGATCCAACAATCCCTCTCCTTTTTCACAAGTACCAGTGAAAGGTGATTTAGTAATCTTTCCAAGTAAACAAGATTCGCACGTGTCATATGCCTTTAGGTCAAATGACTTCAAGACTCCATCCTTTTGGAGTTGGGCTATACACTTCTTGTTGACATGTCCAAGACGACAATGCCACAAGCATGCCTTGTGTCACACCCCGAAACCAAAGGCGGAAACGTTCCGGGGCGGAGGACGTGATGAATATCGCAACCAATGTACATAGTAAGCATAGTAAACACAAAACTTTAGATTACATAGATTCATTTACATTGTCTGAAAAAAAAGAGTTACATATATATATATATATATATATATATATATATATATATATATAGAGAGAGAGAGAGTTAGGTTCAAATGTTTTCACTATCTATTGTGTGCCTGTATTATTGATTCTGGACCAATCATTTTAGTTATTTTAAGAAACTAATTAATGCATATTAAATGCTGAAGATGTAATTAATACCCATTATATCTTCAACATGTAATATGCATTAATTACTTTCTTAAAATAACTAAAATGATTGGTCAAGAATCAATCATACAGACACACAATAGATAGTGAAAACAAAATAACCTAACCCTATATATATATATATATATATATATATATCATATGAAAAAAGTAAAGACATGTCTTCTACGTACTCCGTCTTCGCCAAAAGGATCGCTGAGTACCTGTCTAATGTGGACCTAAGAATACAAGCATTTTGAAAATCAGCATAAAGCTGGTGAGTTCATTAGAGGTTTGTTTTCTGAAAATGTACAAGTTTCCTTTGGTTTTCCGAAAAAGTTTGTTATCCAAGAAAATCCCATATTTTCTTATAAGTATAGTTGAGTTATCCGTTTATTATACGATCCGGTTATGTGCAGTTTGTTATCCCAGGAAAAACCCTTATTTTCCTTAAAAGTAAAGTTTAGTTATCCATTAGTTACACGGTCTAGTTAAGAACAGTTCAGTTATCCCAGGAAAAACCCTTATTTTCCTAAAAGTAAAGTTTAGTTAATGAATCCAAATGTAATGTACAAGTATCTATCATACTCGTCGTATTAGTTAGGGATTCTGATATCCTAGTTGTCCTACACTTGAATGTATCCAAAGGCGTGCTTTCGTATTCGTATTCGTATTCATATTCTATTCCTAACTGTACTTTCGTATTCGCTATGTTTCTAACTGTACTTTCGTATTCGCTCTGTTTCTAATTGTACTTTCGTATTCCCTCTGTTTCAAACTGTACTTTCGTATTCGCTCTGTTTCTAACTGTACTTTCGCATTCGCTCTGTTTATAATTGTACTTTCATATTCGCTCTGTTTCTAACTATACTTTCGTATTCGTATTCGTATTCGTATTCTATTAGTATTAATCCTAATTGATGATTAGTATGAATTATTCGTAAATTATGAAATATAACATAGATTATAATACTTTATCAAGAAATCTACGATTAGTCTGAGAGCTAACTCTACAATTCGAATTATTGGTTAACACAATTTTTGACATTAAAAACATACAGAATATAAACATTTGAACTGAAATAATAAGTTTGAGTACAAGATTTCCTTGTACTTTTTCTTTTATTCCCCCTGAAAACATTTGAAAAACACAGAAAAAGAGTAGGGGTATGAACTTACCGGACGAGGAATGTGTCGGCTAGGATGCTAAACGTCAGTTCGGGGCTTGAGAATGTGCGAGGTTCCTATGTAACATAAAATGATACACATTTGTATCTAATTAGACCTTGATCTACTAATTAGATATGAATATACCCTTCGAGACGCGAAAACACTACAATTCAAGTGTTTGGAGTGACCCGGGTGGCATCTAAGGGTGTGTAGGGCCTAATTATGGAGTTTACTCTTCAAGAATAATCCCTAAAGGGAATTTACGGTCCAATGATCATATCCCCATGAGTTTACGACCGTAAACTCATGGGTGGTGTGTTCTTGGATGCCAAATGGTCTTACAATGCACACGGGAAGGTTCTAGGGTTGATTCCATGGCTTAGGAAGTGAACGGGACTTGAAATGACCTTGGATAAGGAGTTTAAGGTTTATGAAGATGTTCTTGGGGAGTTTACTACCTTAAACACATGATTTTATAACCACAAACGCATGTTTTTCCATGATTTATGGGTTTTAATGGTTGTAGGTTAAGCATAAAAGTTCTAAGTCCAATTCCAAGCCATACAAGGTGTTAAAGGCACTTTAACACCCTTTGGGGGTGTTTATGGTCTAAGGAGGGGTGTTTATGGTCCAAGAATGTTCTTGGGCTGTAAGCTCAAGTGTGAATCATTTGTGTGTGTTTTGGTGCATCTCATGAAGGAATATAAGGTTCTATGCACTCATGGAAGCTCATGGAAGCCTTTGGAGGTGTTTAAGGGCAATTTAACACCTTAAAAAGGTGTTTATGGTCCATGAATGAGGTTTTACAGTCCAAGAATGTTCTTGGGCCGTAAACTCATGTCCATACCTCAATTGGTGAGATTTTGGGGTCCTAAGCTCATTCATGCAAGTTTCTAAGCCATAACTAAGCACTAAAAGTGATTTGGAAGGGTTTTGGGGTTTCAAAACCCTCTTTAGGGGTGTTCATGGTTTTGGAAGGGTTCTTAAACCTTAAACACATGTTCTTGAGTGTTTTGGGTGATTCAAACATAGATTTGCATGATAACAAAGCTTAATAACAAGCTAGGATAGATTACTTACCAAATTGAAGCTTGAAAGGGGGTTTTTGGATCAAACTCGAGTTTTTAGAGAGAGAGAGTAGTGAGAGAAAGTGTTTTAAGAGAGAGAAAAAGCTTCAGAATGATGCCACTCAATCCTTTATATAGGGGTTGAGTTTATGGCCCGAAGAAATTCTACCCGATACCGACGTTAAACGGAGCTTTTGGTCGTACCCGATTAATTTGCCGTAACTCAATGTGGTCGTAACTAATAATTTTCTAAATACTAATTTGGGATGTTTTCATGAGTTTCTAATGTGTTTGGATACCAATTAAGTCGTAATAGAAGTCTAAAAAATAATGACCTAATTTAAAAGCTTAAACAGAAACAATTCTAAAAAGATGAATTTTATGGACGGAAACGTGTTACGACGATGGAGCAAACTTGGGTTGTCACATTATCCCCCCGTTAGAGGGAATTTCGTCCCAAAATTCAAACTTTAAATACGACTCAAGGATATGGAAAGAGATACGGGTACTTCTGTTTCATCGGATCTTCACGCTCCCAAGTGAATTCGGATCCTTCACTTATCGGGATACGACTTTGTTTCGTACGTTTAAATCTCTCGATCTATGATTTCGATTGGTTATACCATGAGGTTCAGGCTTTCGTTGATTTCGGTCTCATCAAGGGATTACCAGGGTTTCATCGGGTAGGCACTTCTTAAGAACAGAGACGTGGAATACCGGATGAATGCTGCTGAGTTCTGAGGGTAGTCGGAGTTTGTAGGCTACGAGATCGATCCTAATGAGGATTTCGAATGGTCCTACGTTCCTCGGGTTAAGTTTTACGCGTTTTAAAACGTATCGTACCTTCTTCACTTACTACGTGACCAAAGAAAATGGTTAGATCGAAGGGCATCACTACATCCTCGTAGTGACCATATCGAATCCTGAATGTTGTTTTGGAACATCACTCTTGTGAACTCGAAGATGACTGGGTAACTTCTGCATCTCTGCTAGAGCCTATCGATGTGGAGATTTGGCTATAGGGTTTTCTCCGGGAATTGGGTCGATGCAAAACTCTACTTGGCGTCCGAAGGGAATTCCCGTGAGCTCTTCGGAAAAGACATCAGGAAAAATTGCAGACTTCGGGGATGCTCTCAAGGTCTTTAACTTCCTGTTTCTCGTTGATCACATAGGCTGGGAACTAAGTTTATCGCTAATGCTCTCTTTCTCACCATTAGCTATCTCTACGGTAAACGTTTCGGTTACTAGTTGAGGACTATGTTTATGAAGATGTTCGAATGAATAGCTAATAGATTATCTTTCAGTAATAGAATTGAAAAGGATTGCAAGCATAAGGGTTGTCGAAGAGGAATATACTTGTGGCAACGGTGGGATCGGCGGCTGCCTCACCTTGTCCTATAGCTAGGACTCTTCCAGTGTTGCCAGCTGTTGCTGTCTTGGGGAAGTTTCTCTTATAATGCCCGACTTTGCCGCAAACGTAACAGGCCTGACTGATACCTGCTTCGGGGACTTGATTGGTTGGTGTTCTGCAACTTCGCGCAAGGTGACCCTCTTGGCCACAATTTTTGCAAAATTTCACACGACATGGACCGGGGATGCGGTGTTGGTAACTGCATCGGTTACACCACGGGAGAATACCGGCATATCCGGTGATAGGTGCTTGGGCTGAGGAACCGACGCTAGAATCAGCAGCAGGGGTAGTGGCAGTGTGGACTACCACTATCTGTTGTTTTTTCAAGAACTCTTGTGAAGGCTGACTTTTCTCCTTTGTCTCCCAAAATTTTCTTTTCTCACCACTTCTCTCTGTCGGCTCAGGAGTGGTGGCTGCTTCCTCTATGTCCTCACTATGGTCAATCAGGATTTGCGCTAAGCATTTGGCGCTGTCGTATGTATCCGGCTTTGCAGCTAAAACGTTTCCTTTGGTCGGCTGGGTCAACCCCCAGATGAACCTCTCAATCTTCTTACTCTCCGGGTAACCATCCCTGGACAAAGAAGTGCCAATTCATCAAACCTTGAAGTGTAAGTGGCGATATTGGAACCTTTCATCTTCAGGTTCCAGAGTTCATGCTCCAGCTTCTGCATTTCGCCCCGAGGGCAGTACTCCGCGAACAGAAGTTCCTTCATGACTTCCCAACCCATAGCATTGGCTACATGTAGAGTTAGGGATTTGACTCGGCCGTTCCACCAAGTCAGAGCTTTATCGGTGAATATGCAGGCGGCGAATTTCACCTTGTCAGATTCTAAACAGGCACAGATCTCGAAGATAGATTTGATTTTCTCTAACCACCGAGTTAGGGCAATGACACCTCTTGTGCCATCGAAGAATGTGGGTTTTGCATTCATAAAGTCCTTATAGGAACACTCCTTCTGGTGTCCCTGGATACCTTCCTGGTTTTGGGGCTGTGGACCACCTCCTTGCCCACCTATGCCACTAAGGTTCGTTTGTGATAGGGTAGCAACCACAACAGCATTGACATCTGCTTGAAATATGACGGGATTGAATTGAGGAGGAGGTGGTGGCGGAGGAGGATTGTTGTTCTTTGAACTAGGTCTCTTTCTTGGAGGCATCTTGAAATAAAAAGATCAGGAAAGAGAGGATGGTAAGCCCTCTGAATTTAATTAAGAGATATGGAACATGGGATATCTCATTAAGACAGATATAGAATTCTATTAAGCGATAAGGCAGGAAAGAGTTATCAAAGCAACTAAACTATCGCTAAAGGGATGATTGAGGAGCAACGCTGGAATGAGATCTTCTATAATGGATTTGGTTCGAGAAATACTCCCATAGTATTTCATGATTCGATGTGACAACGGCTCGTTGTTTGGGTATTGGGTAAGTTTTAGGCATGCCGCATACCACAGTCACTCCCAAGCACATGTTGGCCGTGTCTTGAATGAATATAGTTGGCCAGGCTATATTGATCCTAGACACGACTACATAACTGCCCAGGTTTAACCGCAGCGTACAACACCCATTTACTTATGTTTTGTTCTACTTGTAGTTATGGATTTCGATGGTTAGGTATACTTGTATACTTTTGAAAATACTTATACTTTAAGGTATACTTTTAGCTCAGAGCACTTAGGCCCCTTAGTGTTTATAGTCTTATACCATGTAAGGTTTGGTATACCAGTTCACTATAAACAAGGGCTCTGATACCAATCTGTCACACCCCGAAACCAAAGGCAGAAACGTTCCGGGGCGGAGAACGTCATGAATATCGCAACCAATGTATATAGTAAGCATAGTAAACACAAAACTTTACATTACATAGATTCATTTACATTGTCTGAAAACAAAGAGTTACATGTATTATATATATATATATATATATATATATATATATATATATATCATATGAACAAAAGTAAAGACATGTCTTCTACGTACTCCGTCTTCGCCAAAAGGATCGCTGAGTACCTGTCTAATGTGGACCTAAGAATACAAGCATTTTGAAAATCAGCATAAAGCTGGTGAGTTCATTAGAGGTTTGTTTTCTGAAAATGTACAAGTTTCCTTTGGTTTTCCGAAAAAGTTTGTTATCCAAGAAAATCCCATATTTTCTTATAAGTATAGTTGAGTTATCCGTTTATTATACGATCCGGTTATGTGCAGTTTGTTATCCCAGGAAAAACCCTTATTTTCCTTAAAAGTAAAGTTTAGTTATCCATTAGTTACACGGTCTAGTTAAGAACAGTTCAGTTATCCCAGGAAAAACCCTTATTTTCCTAAAAGTAAAGTTTAGTTAATGAATCCAAATGTAATGTACAAGTATCTATCATACTCTTCGTATTAGTTAGGGATTCTGATATCCTAGTTGTCCTACACTTGAATGTATCCAAAGGCGTGCTTTCGTATTCGTATTCGTATTCATATTCTATTCCTAACTGTACTTTCGTATTCGCTCTGTTTCTAACTGTACTTTCGTATTCCCTCTGTTTCAAACTGTACTTTCGTATTCGCTCTGTTTCTAACTGTACTTTCGTATTCCTTCTGTTTCAAACTGTACTTTCGTATTCGCTCTGTTTCTAACTGTACTTTCGCATTCGCTCTGTTTATAATTGTACTTTCGTATTCGCTCTGTTTCTAACTATACTTTCGTATTCGTATTCGTATTCGTATTCGTATTCGTATTCTATTAGTATTAATACTAATTGATGATTAGTATGAATTATTCGTAAGTTATGAAATATAACATAGATTATAATACTTTATCAAGAAATCTACGATTAGTCTGAGAGCTAACTCTACAATTCAAATTATTGGTTAACACAATTTTCGACATTAAAAACATACAGAATATAAACATTTGAACTGAAATAATAAGTTTGAGTACAAGATTTCCTTGTACTTTTGCTTTTATTCCCCCTGAAAACATTTGAAAAACACAGAAAAAGAGTAGGGGTATGAACTTACCGGACGAGGAATGTGTCGGCTAGGATGCTAAACGTCAGTTCGGGGCTTGAGAATGTGCGAGGTTCCTATGTAACATAAAATGATACACATTTGTATCTAATTAGACCTTGATCTACTAATTAGATATGAATATACACTTCGAGACGTGAAAACACTACAATTCAAGTGTTTGGAGTGACCCGGGTGGCATCTAAGGGTGTGTAGGGCCTAATTATGGATTTTACTCTTCAAGAATAATCCCTTAAGGGAGTTTACGGTCCAATGATCATATCCCCATGAGTTTACAGCCGTAAACTCATGTGTGGTGTGTTCTTGGATGCCAAATGGTCTTACAATGCACACGGGAAGGTTCTAGGGTTGATTCCATGGCTTAGGAAGTGAACGAGACTTGAAATGACCTTGGATAAGGAGTTTACGGTTTATGAAGATGTTCTTGGGGAGTTTATTACCTTAAACACATGAGTTTACAACCGTAAACTCATGTTTGTCCATGATTCATGGGTTTTAATGGTTGTAGGTTAAGCATACAAAGTTCTAAGTCCAATTCCAAGCCATACAAGGTGTTAAAGGCACTTTAACACCCTTTGGGGGTGTTTATGGTCTAAGGAGGGGTGTTTATGGTCCAAGAATGTTCTTGGGCCGTAAACTCAAGTGTGAATCATTTGTGTGTGTTTTGGTGCATCTCATGAAGGAATATAAGGTTCTATGCACTCATGGAAGCTCATGCAAGCCTTTGGAGGTGTTTAAGGGAAATTTAACACCTTAAAAAGGTGTTTATGGTCCATGAATGAGGGTTTACGGTCCAAGAATGTTCTTGGGCCGTAAACTCATGTCCATACCTCAATTGGTGAGATTTTGGGGTCCTAAGCTCATGCATGCAAGTGTCTAAGCCATAACTAAGCACTAGAAGTGATTTGGAAGGGTTATGGGGCTTCAAAACCTCTTTAGGGGTGTTCACGATTTTGGAAGGGTTCTTAAACCTTAAACACATGTTCTTGAGTGTTTTGGGTGATTCAAACATAGATATGCATGATAAGAAAGCTTAATAACAAGCTAGGATAGATTACTTACCAAATTGAAGCTTGAAAGGGGGTTTTTGGATCAAACTCGAGTTTTTAGAGAGAGAGTAGTGAGAGAAAGTGTTTTAAGAGAGAGAAAAAGCTTCAAAATGATGTCACTCAATCCCTTATATAAGGGTTGAGTTTATGGCCTGGAGAAATTCTACCCGATACCGACGTTAAACGGAGCTTTTGGTCATACCCAATTAATTTTGTCGTAACTCATTGTGGTCGTAACTAATAATTTTCTAAATAATAATTTGGGATGTTTTCATGAGTTTCTAACGTGTTTGGATACCAATTAAGTCATAATAGAAGTCTCAAAAATAATGACTTAATTTAAAAGCTTAAACGGAAACAATTCGAAAAAGATGAATTTTATGGACGGAAACGGGTTACGACGATGGAGCAAACTTCAGGTGGTCACACCTTGTCTAAGCCATTAGACAAATCAATATGCAACACATTGATTCCTAAGTTATCTACAACCATGACATTTTTAGATACACCATTAAAAGGCAATTCTTCAAAATATAAAGTACTATTATAGAAAGCATTAATAGAACCAACTTCATTATTAAATGAAAATCTAAAACCTTGTCTGTACAAACCATGAAAATAAATAATATTCCTCGTCGTCTTTGACGAGTAGCAACAATCATTCAGCTCTAATACTAACCCACTACTAAGCACTAAAGAGTAAATCCCATCTTGGTGACAGACGATGATTTCCTATTCCCCATTATTAGGTTCATCTTCCCATAATCCAAATCCCTACTTCTTCTTACCCACTGCAAATCAGAACAAATGTGAAAACCACATCCTGTATCAAGGACCCAAGAACTAGCATGTGAGGAGTATTAGATTGAATAGTATAAATACCTGCGAAGGAGGGCTTTGTCTTCCCATCCTTGATGTCCTGCAAGTATTTCGGGCAACTTCGTTTCCAATGCCCCTTGTCGTGACAGTAGAAGCACGTTGCTTCTTTAGGATCTGCTGAGGGAGTAACAAAACCGAATTTACCTTTGTATCCATTTGAAGAGGATCCATCATGGGACTTTCTTTTATGGCTCTTAGAGGGATCCTTCCTCTTTTTCCTTTTACCATGTCCTATAACAAGGACTGGGGTAGCAGCAGTAGGGGTGGACTCGACAGCTTTGCCTTTAAGTCCACTTTCAACAATTCTTAACAAACCTTGAAGCTTGCTCAAGGTGACTTCCTCCTTGTTCATATGATAAGTCATCTTGAACTGACCATAACAAGGAGGTAAAGAGTGGAGAATAATATGAATCACCAACTCTTTGTCACAGTTGACATTCAACTTGAGCAACCGATCCACATACCTTTGCATCCTTTGCAAGTGGCTCATGACGGACTCTCCATCTTTCATCTTGGTTGTTATTAGTGAGGCGACAATCTCGTACCTTTCCTGAAGCGCACTTTGATGGTACTTTTCCATCAAATCTTGGCACATGTGATAAGGCCAGTAGTCCTCGTAGAACCGCTGCAACTCAGGAGTCATGGTGGCTACCATTATACACGATACCTTTGTCGCGTCTTTTTCATGAGCCCTGTACTCAGCTATTTATTCAACATAAGATTTTTTTTCATCTATCTCTTTTAGTTCTTTGTCAAGGATGTATTCTTTCTCATCGTATCGTAGGTCCATACAAATGTTGCGAATCCAATCATTGAAATTGGATCCATCAAAGGTGACCCTGTCACAAATGTTCAATAGAGAAAAGGAGCTTGAGGAGTTGGAGTTCAAGCCAGAAGCGTTGTTTTGAGCCAGACTTTTGATAAAGAAAAGGAACAAAGTTTTGATTAGATAAAGAATCCTTAATATAACACCCAAATGAAATATTAAGGCTAGGACCCAACACAATAATTTACAATTTGGAAGAGGGATGCCGTAATCCAATTTATAAATCATTTGAAGGTAGGTAAATGAAGATTTACCAATTCCACCACGAAAAACGAAATGAAGAATTAGGTTTTAAATGAAATGAAATTCCTAGATTCGTTTGAGATTCATTGAACTTTTCAATGGCATGTTTAATCTCGATTATGCCCTTCAAGTTTGTGGCTGGGATACCGAGGATCACAAACAAGGTGTGAATAACCATGCAACTTAGCTTGGTACTCTCGATGTTGTTTACCACCTAATCAATGTGCCGGTTAACCACACACGCTCCATTGATCTATGGTAATTCTCGAGCTACCCTTTTCCAACCTTGTTAGTCCAAGTTAGTGTGCCGGTTAACCAAACACGCTCAACTAACAACTTAACAAGGTGCATAGTGCAATTTCATGGACTAGCATCATTTTCACATTTTCCTAAAGTAAGTAAGATTGGGAATTTATAAAAACATTTAGTTACCTTATCATGTTCATTATACTTATTAATGAGGAATTAATGTCCGATCCTACCCGTTCAGCTAACGACTCTCCACCAATCAAGGAAGCGGTGGGTGAGAGTGAACACCCTTTGAACTGCCATTTTTTAGGCAATTTCCTTATACCCCTCTTATAGATCAACTTCGTGAATGAGACCTAATAACAGTAAGACTGACTCATCTTATACATATATATATATATATATATATATATATATATACATATTAATCTTTTAATATTATAATAGTATAAAGGTTGTATTTTAAACTTTTAAAACATTAGGGTTTTAGAATTTAATATTTCTAAATTAGAAATTTTAATCAAATTTTAAATTCCAAAACTTGAGGGAAAATTTTGAAACTTTTCAAAACTTCTAGATCAAATTTTAAATAATTAAACTAATCACATAATTTGAACATTATCTTAAAATTTGATCATTATCTTTCAATTAAATGAGGATATTCATTACCATTACAAAAAATTCAAATTTAACAGTTAAATAGTTTAAGGTAATGATACTTATCTAATTTAGACTTCAAATCTGAAAAATCTGCCAACTAACGAACCAACTCGTCGAGTCAAGGCATGGACTCATCGAGTTGGTCCAACTCGTCGAGTTCATCAGGCAGTCAACAAAAAATGATTTTTTTCCAGCTTTGGGAAAACACAATAGCATCAAATATAATAGAAAAACACCCTAAGGTCTCATACCACTGATGAGTTTTGAGCATTACAACATTCCTATGGTGTACATGCAACCCTATTTGCTTTGGATCTAGGTTTTTCTCAAGTTATACATGCAAACTAATTTTCCAAAGCAAGAACCCTAATCTAGCATACATAAAAATCGAAATCTAATCATATTAGGGTTATAAGAATACCTTTCTTGTGTATTGCTTGATCTTGACCTTCAAGAGCTTAGTGCCTCAATTGTTGCACCTCTAATGGAGTCACAAACATCACTTAACAATGGATTAACAAGAGAGAGAGGTGGAGGCTACAGGATTTTGGACAGAGTTCTTCTAGGGAAGCAAGTGGCCGATTTCAAGAGCCTTGGGGTTCCTTTTATAGTTGAGGCTACTGGGGTTTTTTACTGGAAACCCTAATTCCCTTGCTTAGGCCCTAAGCAATCCTCAGACCCCCATATGATAGGACTTGGAGAAAAAATCTATGGGTTTTCCATAGATTTTCGTCCACCTCATATCTATAGAGTCCATTAGCCCAAACTATAACTATTACTGATTTACATAATCAGTCCTCGTTCTTTTAATCAGTCTCTTTTGATCACTAAATTAATTCCAAATTAATTTCTGATCAATACTAATTAAATAATATGATTTCTCAATTAATATATTATTCTTATAATATATTAATAAATCATTAATTAACCTCTTTCTCCAAAACTCATCCTCTCAAATTGTATGGTGAAGGCAACCCAAAAGGACCATGCTACTATCGAGTCAAGTACATACCAATTATAGTTTTGGGCTTAGTCACCTAATCCAACAAAGTTTTGTGACGAATTGCATTGAAGCCACCTCAATTAATTTACTGCTATCTATGAACCTACTGAAGTGATCCAGAAGAATTAGTCACTATGTTATTATCTCTAAAGTATTTCAAAGCTGAAAGTGTTGATTTTCAAGAACCTATACAAGAAGCCTCTATACTTAATGTGCGTTCAAAATCAAAATTTAAAGGAAGTCCAATTATTCAAGATGAAGTCAATCATGTAGAAATTCATATGTTCATCTGGAAGTCATGAAGAAATCAAAGATAAAAGCCGACAGTCAAGAACAAAGAGAAGATTGAAAAGAAAAGAAAGTTATAAACCAAAGGGGAGATTGTTCGAACATGATTTGTGGTTTATACTTTACTTTACTTAGCTTTTAGAGTTCTCGGTCTAGGACCAAAAACACCATGAATTCGGTGTTGCTTGGACTGAAATCATTAAGTGATGTCGGTTGGGCATTGGGCTGGGCCTTTGTAATTAGGTTTAGGTATATATTTTGTATTGATTCAGCCGTGTTCAAGGTTGGTCATTCTAGTTGTTGATTTTCGAGATTTGAGAGAGACAGAAAGAACCGAGAGACATAGAGAGTCTTATGTACTAGACTTTTGATTAATATAGTGTGCATTGAAGATTCAACATCGTGTTCTTATTTTATATTTACGATTTGTGTCATTCAATTGATTAGGATTTCGCACCAATATAGTGATTTGGATTGATACCTAGATTGTGGTTTTACAAAAAAGAACATAAATGTACAAAGGTTTAAATTTATATAGGTAATATCATTACTATATATATAACAATTATGCAACATGTGTCCTCACATGTTTGATTATAGATCGTTAGTCGAATTAAGAGTAATCCTCATTCATGAGACCATTTTATAAGAGATGTATAAGGAAATGGCCTATAAAATGATCATTCAATGAGTATCCTTTTCACTCACCGCTTCTTTGTGTGGTTGATTGTCGTTAGTCGAAAGGGTTTGATAGGACGTGTCTCGTTAAAAGTATAACATATAAACTACTAAAAAACTTATCGTCTTAGTTATATTAGGAAATGTGAATAGTTGCTAACCCATGAAAAACACACATTATTACTTATTATCTATTTATGGAGTGTGTGTAGTTAACCGACACATAAATTTGAGATGTAAGAAGAGGATGATGTGGCACTTTTGGTTATGGTTTGTTGGCGGAGCATGTGTAGTTAACCAACATGTAAATTTGAGGACCATAACATAATCAATGAGTGACGTATTTTTGCATGGTTGGTTCACCATCTTACTTGTGAGACCTCGATATCCCAGACACAAATAGATGATGTGCAAATCTGATATTAACATGCCATTAAATTGTTTTAATGAATATCATAAGATCTAGGAGTTTCATGGAGATTAAAACTGGAAATGTGCATTGGTACCTAAATAACTTCATAGTGTGTTGACGGAATCCATCTACACATCGCGAAACCAAATATGGATCCTAGTCTTAGTAAATAATAAATTATGGTTGAAAATTATTAAAAGGATTAATAAAACAAACATAATAGAATTAATATTGAATGATTTCTATAATATAATCCAAAAAAATGTAATTCCATAATACCTCTCAAAGGATTTTCTGGAAGGATGATCAATCTAATCCAAATTCGTAATAGTTTTCATTTCCGAATAGAAAGATCATGCCTTAGATAGAGCTCTGCATGGGGTTCCTTTAACCACTGCATTCTAAAACGGTTAAGAAAAGTTATTTAATAAACATATTGGAGTGAAATGAAATTTCATATAGTTAGGAGTTGACTATGGCTGTAGACTAGCTAACTTGTACATAATTGGTTCACTTTGAATTTGATATTAAAATATTAGAAATGTCCATAGAGGAGTTGCATGACATGTTGAGACCCTTTGGGACTAACATGACAAATCATATAAATCCAACTTCAAATGCTCCCATATATATTATCATGAACAGAATTGTAAAGAAGAATAAAGTAAGTTGCCCATGCGTAAAGGTGACTAGTATTGAAACGCCTAATCCCATCTCAAATCCCAAGGAAAATAGGAAGGCTTATTATGAGAATTGTTTTGATAAAATATCATTTTCATAATAAGATAAGATATAATAAAGCATAAATGCCCAATATGTCTAATGGATAAGATTAAAACACAAAGAATATAATTTGATTATGGATTAGGAGCCCATGCTACTATCCATAGGATCAAACGTAATCTCGTTCTCACAAATGCTTAGTCTACAATAAGACATGAAAATTCATAATACCATTGGAACATTATTTCCAATCCTTGAGTATTTTACCAAGGATGAAGTGCTGACATTTGCTAGAATGTGCAGTGACAAAAAGGAAGTAAAAAGAATGAAACAAAGAAAAGAAATTTTGATCATGAATATCGGACCCTTTTTAGTATTCATAGGATCAAAAGATATCTCATTCTCCCAAATGTTTTGTCTATGGTCTTATGATTCAAGAATTGTTTATACAAATTTTCATGAGATTGTTATGACCAGTTTAATTGTAGAATGTTTTATATGTTTTGCATTTAAAAGAAAAGTCATGAAATCTATAAAACCAGTGTATTAACGATAGTTCAAAAGGTTGAGTCAAATATTTGAATGAGATGTAATATTGTGGAATCATATTCTTGTGAATAAGAATTGAATTGATAAAGATCTAGTTGGATAGGACTTTGGAATTCATTTGACCACAAGTCTTATAATAAATGCAAGTCCTATTTGTTAAGATGGATAATAAAAGCACTATATGATAGTTTGAGTATATTTTGGATTTTGTTTTAGCAAATGGTCCATTTAGACTATCCTCTATACATACTAATTTGAATATATCCAAAAGTTTGGATAAAATGTATTTATGGAATCGTTGTGTGTAATATGAAATGAATTACCAAGTATCCAATTGGATAAGATCTTTGATATCATTTGATTGTGAGTCTTATGGTAAATGCAAACCATGTTTATCAAGATAGATGATTAATGTATTACTTGGTAATGTGAATATATGTTGGAATTAGTTCATACCAATGAACCATTCAGATAATCCATGCATAGTAAATTCAAATTCATGCAAACATGTTTATCTGAATAAACATTCAAACTGGAACCTTCTAGATGCTCAGAGTTCTCATAAAACAAAGTTAAGAATCAAATGGGAAAAATGATAAGATACACAGATCAAATAAGAATGGTGAACATTTTAGTCAAAACCATATCAATCATCTGATGAATTAGGAAAAGGTTTCATAAATTTTCTCCAACATTGTCGTAAGGAGTGTTGTTGGAAAGAGAAACAAACCAATGTTTGATTTGATACTCGATGAGTCGAATTATGCTTAACAGAATAATTTATGGATTGTACCATGAATAGATTTAATTTGGATTGTACCAACTTAGAAGATTATGAAACACTCTTTGAGATGTAGATTAAGAATTCTTCCTTCACTAGCACATTTGGAAGTATACAATGATGAAGCTTACTCTCTTCATGAAGCGCTCGATAATCTAGGACTTAGAATTGATATGTGTTGTCTTGTTGGATATCCTAATAAGGTAATTGTTTTACAAGCCTTTTGAGAAGAAATGTTTGTTGCTCTAAGGACAGTCTTCCAAGAGAGGGAGCTAACATCCAAAAGAGTTAGTGGGAGTCACACATATCTTGATAAGATTCAAGAGTCAAACCAACGAATAACCTAAAGTTGGTCCTAGCTTTCAATTTGAGTTTGAAATATCTATTAAGGAAACTGACTTCAACTCTTTCTAATAGATTTGATAGAGGATTCCATTTACGTAGTTGCATAGATAACTAAGCTAAATAGTTAATGGTGGATAATAATTAGAGTATGCCAGCTATCGGAAGCTATGACAAGACCTATAAGGCTATAATATGGAATAAGGACATGAAGAGTGACATTCAATCTGTGGATGTTTGAAACTTGATTGATAAAACACTTCACCTTAAAATATTAAGTGTTAGTGAATCTTTAAGGAGACAAAAAACATGAATGGTAACTTACACATAGTTGAACCAAGATAGGCTGTGAAGAATGTGTAAGCTTATGAAGTTCATTTATAAACTGCACGAGAATCTTGCAAGATGAAACCTTTACTTCAATAATAAAATTCAAGGAGTTTGAATTCCGAGAAACAAAGATGGATCATAAGGTATGTCGAAGATAGTGGGAGTCATTAGGGTCTTTGTTTCAATGAGAAAGTTCAAGGAGTTTGAATTTCAAGAAGCAAAGATAAGCCATATATATATATATATATATATATATATATATATATATATATATATATGTCAATGATAGTGGGAGCACCATTGTCACCCATGTAACGTATTTAAATAATATATAATTCATAGGAAATAATATTCCAACATAGCAAGTGTAAAATCCTGACTTTGTTTGAGAAATTCATTGGGATAAGCGAAGGTACATGAAATCTCAAAGAAAATTGAAATAGTTCATTATGTGTGGCATGTCATTGAGCATCACTAATGTCCTAGTTCTATTATTGATCTAGAAGAAATGAATTACGTCCCACAATGCTCTACTTATGGTATTGATCATGTATGCCATGAAATATACCAGATCCAATGACTCGTATGCCTCAACCATGACAGGTTGGATCATATTAACTTGGAAAGAATCAATGAATCAAAATCAATTTCGCTCCTTAGTGTCCAAGGAGGACAAAGGATATAATCATAGTATGGAAGAGATCGATGTAAAGTTTACATTGATACTAAGTTCCACACTAATAAAGACGATTTTGTTAGTAGTAAGAGTTTGTTCTTTTACTTAAGGTATTAGATTGGAAGATTACCAAGTAATACACCATGGTGGATTTGAGAATAAACTTGGAGTATACTGCAAGTGGTGAGAATGCAAAGGAAGTTATGTGACTGAAAGAGATTTATTAGTGACATCATTGTTGAGATTCAATCATTGATGGTGCTTTTGAAGGTTTTTGTGATTAAAAGGGTGAACTTTCCTCCAGTATAGATCCAAAAGTCACGCAAGCTCACATGGCTTATAATTAGTAAGTACCATCAAATCTGATAGTTGTTTGAATATGAAGAAATCATAGTCATTAAAATCATATCAAAAGAAAATCTTGTCGATACATTCACTAAGTTAACAAGTCTGACATTGAGACTTGATCATGAGGAATTTGATCTGCAAATGATTTGACTATAGCCCACTTTGAATAGTTTGTTTTAAATTTGAGAACTTAAGCAGTATAAAGTCTTAATCTAATTTAACGATTATTAAGTAGAGATCTTAATATATGATGGAGATCAGTCATTTCAGTTAGTTTATCATAGTGTTCTCCTTTTGCATGTTTTAAACCCACTTCCTGAATATTAATTGATTCAAAACATGCAAATCAATCATACTCTTAGGAGTGAGTATTAAGTTAAGATTGTTGTGAATTATTATTATATTGTATATCGTGATTAGACATAGCATCGAGATTGCGACTAACGTTTATGAGTATTTAATAAATATTTAAATATTGGATACAACCCGCTCTCAAAGAGATTAATTCATGGATTCAATCATGAGTAATTTTAAGATGATAATATCTTTTATTCTTAAAAAGGAGAGACATTGAGTTCTTTGCATACACGTTGTTTGTGCATTGGTCTTACTCTAACGCTATCTGTAACTAGTGGTAATAATAAGTAAGTCCATGCGTGATTTGACAAGTGGACAAAAATTATGTAGTAAAAATTTATTTGTTCCTCCTTCCTTAACATGTGAATTGATATCTTTAGGATCCTTGATGATTTTTGTCCTGATATCTCAAGTGCCTAGCTAGGTCTAGACTAAATTTATTTATTCAATTAGCAGTCTAATTTGATCATTAGAAATCAGAAACCAAGAAACATAATGTCGAAATGTTAGGTTGATTCATAATCCATGACTTAGTTCACAATGACATATTGTAGAAACAAAGGAATAAGTGATGATTCTTGATATGATCAGAGATCGACAGTTGTTGTGGAAGGCACACTTTGTTGGTTATTCGAAGATTATTTGACCAATAGTAGTTGATGACTTGTCCAAGTGGGATACTATTGGAAATGGGTTCCCAATGTCATAACTAATTGGTATATCTGTAGGAATGATAACAGAGTCCTTTCAGGTTGCTCTCAAGAGCTAAAATAGCTAGAAAAGGATTTAAGAGAAAGTGGAAAATAGTTTATTAATTTATTACAAATTGATAAATTAATTTGTAACACCGTGAATTTTCAAAATAATTTTTCGCATAATATAAAAACATATTCATTTAATTTTCATAAATCATTAATGATTAAAAACTCCAATCCGTGTCATACAAGAATCCCAAGATCACATATCATAAAAATCCCATGTGTGTGTACTGATCAAGCCGGCGCCTTCCCACGGTCATCACTAGTACCTGAAACAAATAACACCAACACTGTAAGCATAAAGCTTCGTGAGTTCCCCAAAATACCACACATAACACATATTAGCCACTCGAGGCTATAACTCTGTGGGTCCGTGGACCCTACTCTGTGAACCCTCTGGTTCTAACTCTGGGAACCTTCCGGTTCCAACTCTATAAACATGCACAACATAAATCACATAGAAATAATGCAGTACAACACATAACATACATATAGCATACAAATACTTTGTCACATAACTTTGGTTACCTACTCAAGGTAAAGTATAGTGAGAAGACTCACCTCGCGTATCTCGATAACTCGCAAATCCCGGAAATCACTCGCGCTCGATCCTCCGAGCTATAATCCTCCTATAACACAATATATCTCTAATTAACACTTTCTTAACTAAGGTTGACTACCCCTGTCAAGTCAACACTGGTCAACGGTCAACGGTCAACTTTGACCGGACTCGGCGAGTGCACTAGAGCGACTCGGCGAGTCTATACGTGTTCACTGACTCCCTAGGATCCTCTTTCGACACGTCGAGTACTTCCCTGACTCGACGAGTTTCACCTGGCATGAATCGCGGGGCCACCACGACTCAACTCGCCGAGTCTCAAGAACAACTCGGCGAGTTCCAGCTCGACTCAGTCCATCTGTCAACCCTCTCTAACTCTCCCTGACTCACTGAGTCAACCCCTTAACTTGGCAAGACCACTCGCTGAGTGGTTAAGGACAATCTTCATGCTACTCGCCGAGTCTGTTCTTCGGACTCGGGGAGTCCATGCCATGCATCAACTCAAACTTGCTCCTGAGGTCAGATCCGCTCCAACAACTCATAGATCTAGTCCTTTCAAGCACATTCATCACGTAAAGTTACAATCTTGGCTACCATGCAACGCCTACAAGGCTCCTTTTGGTGAAATGACCTCTAAAATGGTAACCTAAGTCCTCAACTCAAAAGGAAAGGCATAAAGCAGGGCATTTGGGACTCTCTGGACCTAATAAGGTCCAGATCTAGGTACCATTTCCTCAAGGGACCTCTCACACTCCAAATACAAGGCAAACAAGGCATGAAGAAACCCTAGATTTGGCCATATCAACAAAAACACAAGAATAAGCTCTGAATATTACCTCAAATAGCTTCCTCTGCCGAAATAGAAGTAGATCCAAGCTCCCCAACTCTCTTAGCTTGGCCTTCCTCTTCCTTTCTTGCAAACACACACAAAGATAGTGAATAATAGCCTCTTATCTCACTCCCAAGGACTCTCAGATGCTCTGGTGCTCTCAAGGTTGAAGGTAGCCGCAATGAAGGGTTATAAGGTCCTTTAAATAGGGCTCAAGGCCGGGAAATTAGGATTTCATTAAACAAAATGGACTCGTCGAGTCCACTCTTGGACTCACCAAGTCCGGACGCGAAGTCGCGTCCAAATCCGTGATCATACTCGGCGAGTCTAGGCTCCGACTCGCTGAGTCTCCTCACAAATCATCAAAAATAAATAAATGAATAATACCTGGGAATCCGGGCTGTTACATAATTAGAAACTACTAAGAATTTATTTTGAACTAATTATAATTAATCTGGATTTTAATTAAAGGTACATGGTCCGAATGTTAAGTTAAATAATGAGCAAGATGGGCATTATAGAAACCCTAAGAGGGTGGAAGGTTTTGGAGAGGCTTTCGGAGCTTTTGGAATCGTTACATGTATTAGATAAGGAAAGGATTTGAATAACGATTAAACTTGATTATTTAATTGATTCAAATTAGCTTTATTTGCAAGTTACATTAACTATATAAGGAACCCTCTGGCCTTAATAAATTCTGATTCAACCTCCTGGAAGGCTGAGAAATTTGGTTCTCATATATTCTCTCCTCTTTTCTGAACTTTATAGGGTTTTAGACTTTTGGGTGCGAGCCTTTAGAGACATTCCTACCTTGGGTGCTAGATCCTTCCAAGACAAACCAAAAGTTCAAGATCATCAATGACTTAAAAGTAAATAGGATTTTACTTTTAGGGTTAGTAATCCTACCTTCTTTTGTAGTTTAATTCATAGTTTTAAAAATAGATTTCTATAATAGTAAAACCTAGATCTAGGGTGCATGTACACTTAAGAATATTATTAATCGCTTCCATTGCCTAAAATTCATGTATAAATGCATAGAAAACCTAACAACACACGCAAGGTTCAATAAGTGTATAAATAACTAGTCAAGTTAACCTAGATGTTAGAATATTTGATAGAGAAAGAAGTTTTATCTAAACCATATATATTTACGAACAAAAGTTAAATATAGGGATTCGAATATCAATAAATACTTGGATAACTTTTTGGATTTTGTTTACAAAACTTTCAAAAATCTATAATTCAAGCCTATGCCTAGGGTTACAAGAATTCATATATGGGATAATCAAAGAAAATCAACACCTATTACATGCTTAATCCGAATCATAAACACAAAATACCTTTGCTTTGATTTGCGTTCTAGTGAGACAAATTTTTTTCGGAATAACATTTTGTGTGTATCTTCTGACATGACAATTGTTCAATATATAGGAAGAAGTAGGGATAGGCCCATGTGAACACTGACTCGAAGGAATTAAATTTCAAAACAGGTTACAAACATATTCTATTTATTTATATTCAATGAGAAATCTTACACACATATTAACATTAGATTATCTTCTAAAAAGAAACAAAATCCTCGAGATGATTCATCTATTCTTCAAATCATTCCAAAACCTATTCTTGGAACCTAATAAGAACACTTTCATTAATGTTGAAGCAACCCAAAGTCATATATTAAGTAAATGCTTCACATAGGTGGAATAGGTGTTGTTAGCTTAGGAATAGATAGATTTGTCAGTTCAAAAAAAGTAAATGCTTCACATAACTAAAAGTTAATGCTTATAATAATTGCATCTAATCGATGTGTTTACACTTCCGAAACATGTTGACACCAAATCGTCTCATCTAAACTTAAACATTCTAGAAATCATATATACCAAAACATCCATAAGAACGTAGGACATCTATACTTTAGTTATGGTATATATATGATCCCTTTCTTGTATAAGCTTACTATTAACATACACCAACATTCACTTACCACTAAAATTACACCGTTAAGAATGCCCTAAACGTATCCATTAATGGTAAATTCAAGGTTTTGAAAAATAACTAATCTTGAGGGGAAATACAATATGATTTTGACATGGATCGTGAATGTATGAGAAAAGTGAAAGACACATGGGACACAATAGATATGATTATCCATTAGAAATTATCAATTTTTTCAGTTGTTGTTGCCTCTCCTAAATCTATAAGCATGGATATCACACGACTATATCTTGTTGAAGTAATTAATGAACCCAAGGAACAACAAAAAAACTTTTGGGAAGGTTTTGCTGGTGCTTGAAGGTAGAGTAAGGTTCAACATAACACCTCTTGAGATCTCATGAGAATGTAAAGTTTCGATATTGTCATGAAATCTCAAAGTGTTTTTCCCTTGTCTACTCTAATTTATATAAAAATTATCTTTACCATATTTTGAATTTATTTTTGAAACAATCCATTAAGGATATACATCCTTAAATATCGGAAGAAATCAATTCATATTGTAAAAATAAACGCAAAAAACCTCTATATCCACATCATTGAAACATGAATATAATACAATGTCAGCACTCATTAATTTTTTTAAATATAAAATTTATGATTATTAACAATATTTACAATCGTAAGTACAAACCTATTTACAAATTTAAAACATGTACAAATACTTTTTGTAATTTTTTTCAAAGTAAGTTCGACTCACATGTAAAGAAAATGTTTAGGCATAAAACTTATTCGATGCATGACGGTCTTAAGGAAAAATAATACATTATGTTCGATGGAAAGGTTGTTAACCGAAAAAATATATTCGGTGATGTGTGCAAACTTGAAGTTGATTTGGTTGCATAGTATACTTGGTGTCGACTGTGGTATACTACTTCCATTATGATGGAATCAAATCATGTTCTCAAATTATTTGCTTATTTTTTCTCGGTTCCTACAATCTAAGAACATACAATAGCTATATATTTTAATTACAAAGAGAAACCAAAATAGTTATTTTTATTTCATACGTCTGAATTTTAAAATACAATGAACAAAATTAAATTCTAGCATTTAAAAATATATATTGCCAAATTACAAATTTAAAGTGACAAAACATCCAAAAAAAGCTAATTAGGTAAAGGACATTATTAATACCGATAGTAATAAAAAGTGCAAGAAACAAATATATTTTCAAATGAAAGGTATACATTAACAATTAACAAGGAGGTTATGATTAATTAGTGAATTGATCTATATTCAATTTTGTTGGATTAGTGTCTAAGTCCATAACTATTTTGGTATGTACTTGACCCGATGGTGCATAGTCTTTTTGGGTTGTCTTCATCAAAGCAACTTGATAGGATGAATAATGGAGAGAAATGATTAAATATGATTTATTAATATATTATGAGAATAATATATTAAAGGAGAAATCATATTGTTTAATTAATATTAGTCAAGAATTAATAAGATTTAAGTTTGTGACTAAAAGAGATTAATTAAACTTAAGGGACTGAAATTGTAATTATAAGATAATTGCAATTGGGCCATGGATTGCCTTATATTATAAGGATGGACGAATTATATGGGGAAACCCATTAGAAATCGTCCAAGGCCTTTAAGGAAAGGAGTCCATGGGTTGCTTAGGGCTTAAGCATCCAAATTAGGGGTTTCCTTGTTAGATAACCCTAATAGCCTCACTATATATAGAACCCTTATGCTCTAAAAACGTGGTGAACTAATTGGTTAGGGTTTACACACGTTTTGGGCAGCCTTCTTCTCTTCTCCTCTTCATTCTCTTGCTCTTGGTATTTGTAAACCATTAGAGGAGTGACATTTGTGACTCTAAGCTTTCTAAAGTCAATACAAGAAGGATTTGGGATTGTTATTTCTACATAACAATCAAGGTATGATCTAAACCCTAATTATATGTTATATTGATTATCATATGCTAGATCTAGGGTTTATAGTCTTGGATAAATTGCATGTACAATTGAGAAACCTAGATCTATGCATTAGGGTTTGTATGAGCACATAAGATGTTCTTATGACCAAAACCCATCAGTGGTATCAGAGCCAGGTTGGTTTCTATTGTATTGATGCATTATGTAGCTGAAAATCGTATTATGGCTTACTGTTCGACCTGACTCGGCGAGTCACTACTTGGACTTGGCGAGTCAGCGCTACTCGGCGAGTTCCAAAGTTTGACTCGGCGAGTCGGAGCGTCAGACAGAGGAAACTTCAGATTTTGTTGCTGTTTTGCTTAAGGATAATTACCATATTCGTTTTAAACCTATAAAATACGAATTTTATTGTTTCTTAATGAATATCCTTGCCAAAACTCAAGATAATTACCAATTAATTAGATAATAACTTCCTTATATGATAAAGATTGGATTATTTGTATTAATTGGGTAACTTATTTTGCAAGAAATTGAAATTAGGTCAAATATAGATAATGATGAAATTAATTGTTTAATTTATATTATTTATTATTTGATCCTTGTGTTATGAAAAGTTTCAATTTTTCCCCTTTAGGTTTTATAATTTAAAGTTTGAACTCAAAAGCTTAGTTTTGAAATTTAAATAGTTGAAACCCTAATGTTTTGAAAAGGTTTCAAAACTTGCCCTCAAGTTTTGGAATTTAAATTTTGATTAAAAGTTTAATTTTGATGTATATTTAAATTCTAAACCTAGATGTTTTGAAATGTTTCAAAACTTGCCCTCAAGTTTTGGAATTTAAAGGTTGATTAAAGGTTTAATTAGGAATGTTAAATTCTAAAACCCTAGTATTGTTTTGAAAAGTTCAAATCACACCCTTATGGTTTTATTAATTAATTAAGGTGTGTAATTAAAAGAGGTTTAATAAATCCATAAAAGTTTAGGTTTACAATTTAATTGAATTAATATAATTGTTAAATTTGACCTCCTAGTATTTTAAAAGTGTAAAATACACCCTATACTATATATAACATTAAAAGTCTAACATTATATATATATATATATATATATATATATATATATATATATATATATATGTATGAGTAAAAGTCAGTCTTACCATTAGTAGGCCTCATTCACGAAGCTGGTCTATAAGGGGTGTTTAAGGAAATTGCCTATAAAATGGCGATTGAATGGGTATCCACTCTTACCCACCGCACTCTTGACTAGTGGAGGGTCGTTAGCCGAACAGGTAGGATAGGACAAAACCTTCCATTATAAGTATAATGAAGTACAAAAGTAACTAAATGTTTTACAAATTCCCAATCTTAGTTACTTAGGCAAAAGTGAATTGTTGCAATTCCATGAAATTGCACTTTGTGCCCTTACGAAGACGTTAGTGGAGTGTGTGTGGTTTACCGGCACACTAAACAGTTCTATGCAAAGGTAGCAAAGGGTGACTCAATGTTTGTCATAGTTCGGTGGAGCGTGTGTGGTTTACCGGCACATTGAATAGGTGACTGTAACATGTGAGGGCACCATGTAAGTTTGCATGGTTATTCACACCCGCTTTGTGATCCTCGGTATCCCAGTTACAAACAAGAGGGGCATATCGAGATTTAAACATGCCATTGAAATGTTCAATGAATCTCAAAGGATCTAGGAGTTTTCATAGATTTAAAACTTAAATTTCTTTTTTCGTTTTTCATGGTGGAAATTAGTGAATCGTCATTCACTTACCTTCAAATATTCTGCAACTAGATTACGACATCCCTTTTCTAGGTTGTAGCATATTGTGTTGGGTCCTAGCCTTAGTATCTCATTTGGGTGATTTACTAAGGACTCAATTAATCAACTAACTTGAATTCGTTTTCTCCCGTTTTGTAGATGTCAAAGTACGACAACTATGGTCTTCCCAAATCTCGTGGAACAAGCATTCCGCATGATGATGATATTCCACGATTCGATCGAGGAACAAGAGATCATGCTTCACTTCCTCCACCTCCTCCAATTATTCTCCCTAACCCACAAGTTCGAAGACTTGAAAAGTTCAAGCTCAGTCAAGCCCTTTTGGCAAGTAAACATAAAGAAGGAAAGTCGGTGTGTGCACACGTCCTAGGGATGAAGTCACACATTGATAGGTTAAGAATGTTGGGATCCGTTGTCTGTGAGGAGTTGGCTGTTGATTGGGTTCTTCAGTCACTTCCTAACTCATCTAGTGAGTTCGTAAGAGAGTATTATATGATGAACTGCGACGTGACCCTTATAGATCTCACCTATATGCTTATTGCCGCTGAATCAGCAATGGTTTGGCGCAATAGAAAAAGCAAAGTTGATTGGTGAATCTGCCTTCAAGACCTCTATGGATATAGACAATGGCAACGAAAGACATGCTATGATCGAAAAGTTTGATCATAAGAGAAAGGCAATGTCTGAAGTAGTTCCATGTCCTGTTCCAAAAGAGTCAATTTGCTTTTATTGCCAAGAGAAGGGGCATTGGAGACAAAGCTGCCCTATTCACCTAAGAGATCTAAGAGATGGGAGAGTAAAAACATATGGCTCTGCTTTAGGTAAAATCCATTGACTAACTCTTTTAAGCTTCTATTCTAGATTCTTAATACATAATGTGATAAGATTACAATTGATGTTTTGAAGGATCGAAGAAAACAAAGGAAGCTTAAGGGAAGAAGTGAGCAGAATCTAACCATAAAGGAATGGATTTTGATCACATTACTTGAAGATTAGATTCTTGAGATACTACTTAGAGTTAGAATAAGATTGCTAAGGAAGATGTATTAGCATAGTTTTTCAAAGAATTGCATTATAAGGACAAATTTTTCTGCAATAAAATAAAATTTGATTTTATATTACTTATTTATCCTTGCAATGGTGTGTATGAAAAATTGATGTTAGAATATTTATATTATTAGCAATAATGGATTTGATTCTTAATTATGGAAATATCGAAAAATTTACCAAATAGGGAGAGTTTCTCATCGCCAAGTTTCAATTGGACAGAAACTTGGAATCATGCAACTTGGTTGCACGATGAATGAGAAATTTCATATTTGGAAATTAGACTAATTCTTTGACAAAGTGTCAAGTGAAGGACTAAGAGATCGAGTACACAAAGTTGCGTGTTGATCAAGTCCACCATAAGAGTAACAAGATATTCATCATGATTTACTAAAGGTTTAGTAAATATGATTATACTTATAAGATTAAGTGTAATTCTGAATTGATTGCAAAAGTTTGAATCAATAGCAGAACGAATAAGAAGAATCAAGTAGTCAGAAAGATAAAAGTTTCTCCATTCTAAGAAGAAGGGAGAGTACCTTTTATGCTTTATGATAGGTCTTAATGATTAAAAACCATATCTCAATTGATCCTCTAAGTGAGTCTTAGTACAATTGTATGTCTAAGAAGAGGAATAAAGAATTGAAGAAATGGTTAAATCAAGAAGTCAATCATACTTCGTTCAAAAAACAAGTCTTAGAGTTAAGATTGTGACATTGAGTGACAAGTCTTAAGAAGGTTTATAGCATTCATCAAAATGTGGAAAGTTGTGATGTCTTGGATAAGACAAAGACCAACTAGGACCAATTTATGAAGTGTTTTGATAAAAACTACACTAACTCTTGAATATTTGTTTGTCAAGAAATGTTTATTGACAAGAGAATCTTATATGTCAAGGAGTCAGTGGGAGTCTTAATGATCTTGAAAGGTTTCAAGAACAAATCAAAATAAACCTTATCGATCATCACTAGCATACGAGTTGAGGTTTACAATGCATCGTGTTGACATTATTTTGTTTCTGTGCCGTTCCAATTAAGTTAATTATGCATGTGAGTTTTATGAATTCTCATTTGAATGCATAAAAGGCAAGGACCTTGATCAATGAAAAGTACATTGATAGGAAAAGGTGAGCTGTTTAACTACTTGGAAGACATGGTGGGCAGCTGTGTTACCATAAGGCAAAGAAATCAAGATTAAGAAAGTTCGGTCCATAAGAGTTTGAATTTGTCGTAAACTTTGGTTTTAACAAATTCACATAGATAGGAACACATACACCATTAAAATCTAAGTTTCATAAGATTCCTTCCTTCATGAAAATGACTGTGAGGAAATGCTTTCAGTAATAGAGATTTTAAGAAGATAGTGATTGTGAAATTGTATTCTCGAATTCGATTATGGTTACGGTATCCCTTTCCATAATTCGAATTGTGAGATTTGGAAATTAGTATGTATTGTTTAGACACACATATGAGCTATCTATGGCAAAGGTGTATAAGTTTAAGAAGACTTGATAAAAGATTATCAAAGCATTAGGTATTAGAAACATGAACTTAAGAAATTCAATAAGTATTGTTTTTCTGGAAGTTAAGCTGGTTTCTGAATACATGGCGAAGCTAGTGGGAGCATAAGTGTTATGTTTATAATAATCATCTTGATAGTGGGAGCATAAATGTTATGATTGTATGGTTATTAAGGCAAGTATTGCAAGTTAGCAATATTAATTATAGAAAACAAGAGTCATACCTTGCAAAGTTGTAAGGGTTGAATAGTTGTTTTGCTATAATTAAGGGAGATAATATTATGCTTCATTTCAAATCTAAAGGCTTAGGTTGTGGAATGTTAATAAATTTAGTCAAAGATACATAGTGTGTTTTCAAATTTCGATTATGATTACGGCATTCCTCTTCATAGTTCGAATTGTGAGAACATAGCACATAAAATATTATGGCAGAAGATTGATAACATATTAGATCTTTATGTAAAACATTATGCATCGTGTCCCATACGCTTCGGGTATAGGATCGATTGCAAATGCTATAATATTTGACCATTCTAAAATTTTCCAAATGTCTAGCGCATTTAGAGGGAAAAAGGACAAGAATCGGTTTTGACTAAAATAATTAAACAACTATCAAAGGACAATCCAAAGTTCGCCGAGGATTGGTCGCTTGTGAGTAGTTGGAAGTTTAGTATTGGATGGACCATATCGACATTATTATGAATAGATAAGATTCTATTAAGAATGAGTTGTCATATGGAAAATATGGAAACGTGTCCATATTGGGAATTGAATATAGAAAATATTATTATGAATAGATAAGATTCTATTAAGAATGAGTTGTCATATGGAAAATATGGAAACGTGTCCATATTGGGAATTGAATATAGAAAATCTATGTCTAGATTAGAAACTTTTATGCAAAAGGATGTTCAAAGGAATGTACTTTGAGTGAGAGACATCATATCTAAGGAATTGTATTGTAACAATCTCCGATAGAGGACTTTGTAAATTCATTGGCAATAGTTATTGTGACTTTAGTGCAGTGACATTACAAAAGGATCGTTGCATAAAATGTTAGAATCTAACATATTCCATAAGTGGCAAGAATTTGATATTGTTTCACTTGTGAAAAGGATTCGGAGTTGTGAAATGAGTATGATTGGAAATGTATTCAATTTGATCTATTTCACAAACTAAGAACCATAGGTAAGCATTGTTTGGATACTAGGAGCATGGGACAAGTGTAGTAATAATTCGAGTAAGAAGTTGATTACCCGAAACAACAAATAATGAGTAATCAATATGGTGATAAATGAAAGGTGTTTTATTTATGCTCAAACGTTTGAGGCCATATGGGATTAGTATTATTCTTGTGTTTCACTTTTCATGTTTTGACTTCCTGAATAATTTAATTGGTTGAGAACAGTCAAATTATTCAAACGGGCCACAGTCGTTCATATGTTGGAAGTAGGTATGAATGAAGACTGTCATGAATTGGTGTGTGGAATGTCTAAAGAGTATTAGACATAAGCAAATGTTTGATGCAACATTCATGAGTGCTTATGAATATGATTTGAGCATTGGATTAAACCCACGCTCACTTGGATCACTCCATGAATTGTATCACGATTGATTGGTGAGACGATAACATCTTATATTCTTGAAACCGAGATGTGTGAGTTGTATCTTGTAAATCGGTTGCACATTGATAATATGTAAACGCACCAGTAACTTGGTGTCATAAAACATATTGTTGTGTGTGATTCAGTGATTGAGTGCAAGCGAGCATTGAATCAAAGGTTATCCGTTCCTTTTATCCAAAGTATGATAAAAGTGATATCTTTGGGCCCTCAATGATTTAATGATGACAAACGTAAATGCTCGGCTGGGCTAGGCCTAATTTGATTTGTTCAATTAGTCAGTCGTCATAAATCGGAAGTCGAGAAATAGTATAGAAAGAATGATTAGAAATCATGTCTTATACGATATCTAGAATGGAGGAATATATGATCCCTTATCTAAAGGACACGCGTATCTGATAGGATCAGAGTTGACATCAGCTTTGGAAAGCTACGATTGCAGATCAGGATCTGAAGTCATACACATAATAGTTATTAGACTTATCCAAGTGGGAGACTGTTGGATTAGTGTCTAAGTCCATAACTATTTTGGTATGTACTTGACCCGATGGTGCATGGTCCTTTTGGGTTGCCTTCACCAAAGCAACTTGATAGGATGAATAATGGAGAGAAAGGATTAAATATGATTTATTAATATATTATGAGAATAATATATTAAAGGAGAAATCATATTGTTTAATTAATATTAGTCAAGAATTAATAAGAATTATGTTTGTAACTAAAAGAGATTAATTAAACTTAAGGGACTAGAATTGTAATTATAAGATAATTGCAATTGGGCCATGGATTGCCTTATATTATAAGGATGGACGAATTCTTTGGGGAAACCCATTAGAAATCGTCCAAGGCCTTTAAGGAAAGGAGTCCATGGGTTGCTTAGGGCTTAAGCATCCAAATTAGGGTTTCCTTGTTAGATAACCCTAATAGCCTCACTATATATAGAACCCTTATGCTCCAAAAACGTGGTGAACTAATTGGTTAGGGTTTACACACGTTTTGGGCAGCCTTTTTCTCTTCTCCTCTTCATCCTTTTGCTCTTGGTGTTTGTGAACCATTAGATGAGTGACATTTGTGACTCTAAGCTTTCTAAAGTCAATACAAGAAGGATTTGGGATTGTTATTGCTACATAACAATCAAGGTATGATCTAAACCCTAATTATATGTTATATTGATTATCATATGCTAGATCTAGGGTTTATAGTCTTTGATAAATTGCATGTATAATAGAGAAACCTAGAACCATGCATTAGGGTTTGTATGAGCACATAGGATGTTCTTATGACCAAAACCCATCAAATTTCTCTATAAAAAAAATGAGTGATTGCATTACATGGGTATCGGGAATTAGCTTCCCCATAAAATGGATAGTTACATTACATGAATATTGAGAAGTTTCCACATCATGCTTTCCTTCCATGCAATGATGGTTAATTATAACCATTTTGTACTTGTAGTTCTTTAATATTTACAATCAAACCACGGACAGTTCAATAGTGTGTTCTTCAAATGAGTATTTGTTTTTTACTTTATATAAATATTATTCTTGTAACACTTACTATATAAACTATAAAAACAAATGCGTGTAAACAGCATATAACGAAACAATATTCATTGCATTATGTAAGAAACTAAATATAGTTAAGGCTACATGTAAACAAATTTCATCCAATTGTATCATAACTTTATAAACACTTAAAAATGTATTTATGCATATAATTATTATTACATGGATAAAGGTTACTATGTATAATATCAGTGAATCATAAAAGAATAAACAAACTGATTTTTCTTCTCCTGGCTTGGGACTATAGTTAACATACTCAAATACCAAGATAAAGAGGAACATCAATAAATGTACGTATAGTAGCAATGCAAAATAAAAGGGTACTTAAATAATGCTATATGATTCATCAAAAACTGGAATTGTGGTCAACATAATAAAATACCATGATAGTTGAGTATATGTTTAGAAAACATGATGAAACTCAGAGGGTCAATGAGATAATCTTCGTATAGTATCGGTGCAAAACAAAATACTACTTAAATAATGCTATATGATTCTTGATAAACTGGGATTATGGTAAACATAATAAAATACCATGATAGTTGAGTAGATGTTTAGAAAACATGATGAAGCTGAGAGGGTCAATAAGATAATGTTAGATGATTGGCCTAACAAAGAACATGTTTGAAGAGGATAAATGTTCATTATTCAATAAGATATTACTTGATGGTTCAATTAAGAAACAAACTTAATAAACATAATAAGATTATGAAATGATATATTTTGAGATGGTCAAAAGAAAACCGCACAAGCATTAGTTAGATTCAATGCAAATTGTTATTCGTTGGATAATGCTAAATGATTCACCCTGAATTGGGATTATGGTCAACATAGTCAAATAGAAAGATATAAATGAACATTAGTATATGTTCTTATATTAGAAATTCAAAGCAAATAGGTACGTGGATAACATATATAAGATTCACTATGATAATACTAGATAAGCCAAGAATAAAAACGAAAGGAAAAGTCTCGTCGAAGGGAATAAATGTTATGAAATGAGATCTCATGAGATGATCAAAAGACAGTCTAACAAGAACCAATTAGATTTAATATAAAATATTCTTCATTGCAGGGGAGATGTACAACGTTGTTCATTGAGGGCATTTCCAAGGTATATCTTCAAGGTTTTTTGTAAAATAAGGACATGCAAAAACCTTTTACATCTCCCATCTGCTTGCTCTTGTACTCGGAATCTTGTATGGTGTCAATAAAATTATCTTCAAATATATTCCATTCCGATTATTATGACTCAATGTGAAGATCTTCCTAAATTATGGATCCATAACAAAGACTTATAGATACATATATCTTAGATATAATTTTTTCTGAGTAAATAACGGTATAGTGAAATAGTTTGCTTATAAACTAATTGGGATGTAGATATTAATCAATTTCATATGTTAAAAGTTTCTTCTATTTATGTTCATTTAAATTGGTTGAAAATGAAATAATATCATGTGAGACTGGATGTCATATTGATGGTAGGTGATTGGCCTATTTAATTAGCTTTGAAGTGTATATACTTGAATTATATTTATAGGAAGTGATTCAATAATCTTCATTCCATATAGAATATAAATAAATAGATTATGTGAATGATAGATGCCATTTTATGCATCTTTTAGGGTAGTGTTTATTATCATTTAGCATCATATTTTGTACACTTGCATGTCATTTGTTTAAATAATGTTCAACTCATGTATTTTATCAGAATTCCCGTATTAGTAGCACTTTTTATGTCAATTTCAGATAGTTCGAGTGGAGTAGTACTTTGGGAGAAACCAGATGCATATTTAGAGCCCAAACGGAATCGGAACTGAAGGATGATGTTGATAAATGCTAGTAATATGTTTTGTTCAAAAAGCATTCGCTCGAATTGGTCATACGAAGATAGATTGTTACAATCTTAACCTAAAAGATGTTGTTGACACCTTTGATCTCATGTCAGTATTTTTACCATAACTCATGAACCGTAACTTTGATTGATGATATTCAAAATATTTTGAAAACTAGACAAAATTTCAGACGACTTTCATGCTTGTGAAAAAGTCCAAAAATGCGATCACATAAGCCAAAAATGCTATCCCATAAGTGATCACATGTTTTTTCTACGACCGTATTCTTTCCACAAAGTTTCCTACGGTTAAAATATGTCATCTGGAAGTCATTTGAAGAAAAAAAAATCCAAAACATGTGATCGTATATAACATACGTGCAATCACATAAATGGCCCATGGTTCCAGAAATGTCAAAAATAGCATCCTGCATCATTTAGGGGCAAATTTGGAAAAATTGGAAAACATGTGATCGCATTTTTCAGTTTCTTTCTCTGGAAGTTTCTGTCTCGCTTATAAATACGACCCTCATTATCAGATCCAAAGGTAAGACGATTCCAAACAACATAATACCCTTCTGAAGATGATTTTTGATACCTTTTATTGATTTCTGAAGATCTAAAGCTGCGAATCATCTCATTCGTTTAGTTTATTTAGATTTATCAATACAGTTTTCTTTTATCTAGTTTACTTTCATTTTTAGCCATGTTTGGCTAAACTTTAGTTTTTAGTTCTGCATTGACTAGTACTTTTCATGTGATTAGTTTTCATATCTGGTTTTTCTTTTTGTGTTTCTATTTAGATTTTTCTGTTTTAAGCTTAATGAACATTTGAATTTTAATTCTTGTTAGTTTGATCACCTAGCTAGGGTTTTATCATTCAAGTTAATCAGTTAATAGAATCCGTAATTGTTCTTGTCAACTGGTGAAAAATAACAAGTATTATATTGGTTCCATGTTTAGGATTTAACTCTAGTATATACTGCAGAAATCATATATTTACGCTTCCGAGCTTGTGAGAAGTATTGGGTATTATTGGGAATTTTACACAGATCATAAAACTATTTTTCTGATTTAATTAATAGCTTGTTTAAGTGAACAGTAAAAAGTTAGGGTTAATTCAAAGAGCTTGTTATGATTCACTAATTTAGGTAAAGGAGATTATACTAGAACTTGTTAGTTTTTCTTTGTACCAGCTTAGATAGAACACATTCTGAATAACCAGATATGAACTAGTTGCATGATTATGAAAGTCGCAACATAGCTGAAATCATTTTTAATATTGATTTTTGTTTAATTTAATAACACTGCAAATTTTAGTTTTTTTTAGTTAATTAAAAAAAATCCTTTATATTTTCTGTTTCTTGACTAGAATGTGCCTGATGCAAAAAGGCATTGACCGTTAGGCTGTGTACCTGAGGATTCGACCTTGCTTCCTTGTGCAATATTTTAGTGCAATTAGCTGTGAAAAAATTATTTGTTTAAATCGGGTGAGAGTACCGGTTTAACAAATTGGCGCCATTGCCGGGGACACAGTGCTTTTTAATAGTTTTATGCCCATAATTTTTCGTTCATGTACACCTTTAGTTTTTTATCCAAAAATTTAAATAAATGCAAGGAAACTGAAGGAAGAAGCAGAAAAGAAAAAACAATTAGTTGGTTTCTTTAGTTCATAATCATCCTCCCTACCACCAGTAATTACCACACCACAAGGCAGTCCCATGTGGAACGAACCAGACCCAACTTTCCAGTCTTTTCCAAAAGTACCCCCATCTTCACCTTCTGATAGTCCTTATAAAACATAATCCCCACCCTTGGTAAAATCTGAAACCACAAACTCTTCAGAAATCGAATTTGAAAATTCAGCCATGAGTGGAGATGAAGTAGAAAAGACTCTCAGAGAGTGGGCCACTCAAGAAGTCATCCAACAACCCCTCTGTATTACTTTTTTGGAAGCTCAAAACTATGAACTTAAATTTGGATGATACATCTTCTTCCCATGTCCAGAGGTCTAGAAAATGAAGACCTACATAAATTCCTCATGGAATTTCATGTGATCTGTTTAGGAATGAAGTCGCATGTTGTTACAGAAGACCAAATAAAGCTAAGGGCATTCCTCTTTTCACTTCAAGATTTAGCAAAAGAATGGATGTATGAACTTTCATCTGGTTCCATCACCACTTGGATAGAACTTGCAAAGATGTTTTTTTGAGAAATATTTTCCAGAAATGCGAGTTTCTAGTCTCAAAAGAGAAATCCTGGGTATTAAATAAGGGAAAAGAGAAGTTTTACACACTTACTGGGAAAGAGTTAAAAAGATTCTGGTTCGCTGACCACAATATGGGATCAATAATTATCAGCTCTATAATTTCTTTTTTGAAGGCTGACACCCATGGAGAGGTGCCTGATAAATGTTTCCAGTGGTGGTTCCTTAGAAGATATGATGCCAACTGAAATCCGGGAGTTGATCGAGAATATGACAATCGAGTCAAAACATTTCAAAAAAGAAAGCAAGTGGTATCCAGATCAACTTAGGGGAGTCAAGGAACTTAGGAATACTCATCTGGAGTCTCCGATATCAGAACTGACAAAGGTTGTTCTGCTCCTAACAAAAGAAAAAGCAACTGCGAAGAAACAATGTGGTATCTGACTGAAGACTAAACATCCAAAAGATATGTGTCCAATATTTTAAGAGGATGTTGCTCCAGTCAAAGTTGTCGGAGAATATCAGCAACATAAAAACATTAATTAGCTTCCAAATTTTTATTAGAACAGTTATCAGCAAAAACAATAGTTTCAGCCACCACCGGGTTTTCAACAAATGCACTTTCAACAAAATTCTCATTTTCAGCCAAACTTTCAGAATCTGAATCAACATAATTTTCAGAGTTTGAGTTATTATAATTAATCTTCACATCAACAACCTAACAGTTCCAACATAGCTATAGAAGATATAGTGAAGAGTCTTGCCACAAGCATCCAAGCATTCCAGACGAAAACTAGAGCTAGTATCAAGAATCTGGAACAGTAAGTATCTCAACTTGCCACTTCTATGGGTCGTCTGGAATCTCATGGAAAGTTTATGTGTCACTCTAAAAACAATCTGAAGCACAATGTTAGTGCTATTTCCATGAGAAGTGGAAAAATTTATGGAGGCCCAAGCGCATCTGAACCAGATGAAGCTGGACATGAATTTGAAGAAGTTATGGTTGAAGAAGAAGATGTAAAAGAAGTTGAGGAATATGAAGAGGTTTTGGTTGAAAAAGAATTTGAAAAGTTGGAAGAGAAAGAAACTCCAAAACCGGTGAAGCCGAATCTGAAGGAGTACAAGTCCTAACCTCCATTCCTATCAAGACTGAAGAATACAACGTGTGGTAGAGAGGATAAGGATATTATGGAAATTTTTTGTAATGTTGAGGTAAATATCCCACTTTTAGATGTTATCCAACACATCCCTCGATATGATAAGTATCTTCAAGATTTATTCAATTCAAAGAAAAAAAAATGAAATTTAATGAAACTATCAAACTTAGAAAAAATATTTTTTCCATTTTGCAAAAGGGTTTACCTCCAAAGTGCAAGGATGTTGGGATTTTCTCAGTTACTTGTAATTTGGGGAACCTTAATTTTCCAAAATCCATGCATGACTTAGGAGCTTCAGTCAATGTCCTTTCCTATTCTGTTTTTGTAGAATTAAAAATGGGAACTGAAACATCCTAAAAATATGGGCCAAAAATTTCATTTTCAATTATTAATAAAACCATAGTTATCAAATCATCACATAAAATCATAAACCATTGTATCCCAAAAACATCATAATCGTTTGTCAAATATATTAGAGTAAAACATACCAAGCTAAAAAACCCATGGTGTGTACACCGCAGTCATCCCGAGCTCTTCCCCTTGCTACCGGAAGTACCTGAAACCAAAATTGAAAACTATAAGCACGGAGCTTAGTGAGTCTCCCCAAACTACCACATACCATACACATAATCATGCTACTAGGAGATATTGGCCCCACCAACATTCAAGGAGATACGGTCTTCGCTCACACTCCGCTAACTAGGAGATATAGGGCCCACCCACACTCGGCTAACTACAAGATACGGTCCCCGCCTACACTCGGCTAACTACAAGATATGGGCCCCGCGCACACTCGGCTAACTATGAGATATGGGACCCGCCCACACTCAGCTACAAAGCATACATACAAGTATCACACATATAACAAGTATAATCAAACCTATCAATCAGTCCTTTATCCATACTCAAATAATGCTTTTGAGATACGGGCCTCGCCCACACTCAGCTATCTATGAGATACGGGCCCCACCCACACTTAACTACTAATCATTACACATAACATATACGGGCCCACCTTGGTGCCTTCGACCCGTTCAAACCAGGAGGAAACTCACCTCGTAAAGCTGAATGCAGAATTTCACGGTAAGGAATCTCTAACGGCTGCTACAATGGCTCCCCGAGCTGTCATTTCCAACATAATACTAAAATCATAATCCAATAATCATGTAGATATCATTCAATACCCACCCCTTCACGGGTCAACCTTGTTCAAAGTCAAAGTCAACACCCTGGTCAAAGTTAACATTCTGGTGAAAGTCAACATTCTGGGTTGACTCAATTCACCGAGTAATCTCCTAACTCGTCGAGTTTCCATGTTTCTCAGAATCGTGATAAAACAAGTCAACTCGTCAAGTCCTTTCTCAGACTCATCGAGTTCTGCCCTATACAGGATCGGGACAAATCGTCCCAACTCATCGAGTTCCTTCATGACTCTTCGAGTTCTTCAGTCTGTTAAGACCTTCTTAATGGATGAAGCTCCTATCCGATCTAAGTTCCAAATTTACCTGTTAATACCCTTCCTTAATGGATTTAGCTCAAACCCTAACTCTTTAAGACCTAGATCTTGATCCAAAAGTTATTAATACCTCAAGCTAAGCCTTACAAACTGAGATCTCGACCCTAGACAGTACATGAACACGTAAAGTCTCTGACCTTCTCTCCATGCATGACCTTTTGGAGCTTAAAAGGCCAAAATGACATCCTAAATCTTACATGGGGCTTCAATGTCCATAAAGTTTGCACCTTTATGCCATGAAAGCCCTTCAAGGTCCTAGATATGGAAGTATACTCACTTGGGACGTCTATTTCCCAAGGATAAAGATATTTGGACCAAAAACCCAATAAAAGTGAAAATAAAGAGATCTAAAAAATCATTAAGCAAGTTTGAGAGTTGCTTACCAAAAATTAACGTGGATGGGGTGAAGTTTCTGGATCTACTCACTCCTTGAGTCCTCAAGCTTCTTTTTCTTCTACAAGCTTCAAATACACAAGTTTTCTCTAAAAAATGACTCACAAGCTCACACAAGGCATTAGGGTTTTGGACCTGGAGGCTATAAATGAGGCCAACCTTTGGAGGTTAAGGTGTTAAAATAGAGTGTAAAACCCTAGAAATTAGGGTTTCACTCTGCCAATCCTACTCGTCGAGTTGAGGCTCTCAACTCGTCGAGTAGACTTTACAACCCGCGTCCAATTCCATTCCTACTCGATGACTTTGGGGCCTCCAACTCGTCGAGTTTCTATACAAAAGTGAATTAATCTTTAATTAAATATATACAAGGAACTAGGCATTACAGGAACTTTACAAAAGACCGGGACAATTATCCAATTGGCTGACCACTCGACAAAATTCCCAAAAGATGTACTGGAGGATGTTCTTGTCCAAGTCGATAATCTAATCTTTCCCGATGATTATTATATTCTGGATATGGGAAATTTGGACACTTCAGATACATTTTATATCATTTTGGGAAGGCCATTTATGAAAACCGGAAAAACAATAATAAATGTTTTTTAATGGCATGATTTCAATGGAATTTGATGAGGAAGTGGTTAATTTTAAAATTAATGATGATAATTTTCAAACCCTAAAGGTCCGGCTATTTCGGGTCTCTCTTTCCAACGTCTTCTTCATTCTCCGGCAGGATCAAACACCAGGGTTTTTTTCTCTTGTGATTATTTTTGGCGACATCGATGGTTGGGAATGGGTCTGGGAGTCGGTCTCGGACTCAGGTCGGCAACCAACAATTGATTGAAAAGATTTCTTCCCCGTTTTATGTGACGAATTTTTTGTTGATTTCGGAGTGAAGGAATTATGGGATGCATGTGAAAAGGCGGGGACTGTGACTGATGTTTACATTGCAAAGTAACTATCCAAATTAGGTAAACGTTTTTCCTTTGTTCGTTTCATTAAAGTGTCAGATGAGAAACTGTTGGAAACTAAGATTAGAGATACTTGGTTGGGTTCATACCATCTATTTGCTTGAGTAGCACGTTTTCAGCAAGAACCTGATTGTAAGGGGCAGTCTAATTCACATGTGCATGGTGATTAGGTGGTGTAGGAACTTAATGGGTAGGGGATTCGATCCTATGCAACTATGGTTAAAGGAGGCAAGGGAATGCATGGGCTGAAAGTGCCTAAACCTAATGTGTGTGCTTTATCTGGGAAACAAATATGCAATAATCTGTCTTTAAAGGCTTCAGTGTTTGCGAAACTCAGGGACATTAGGTTTATTCAAAAAAATTTGTGTTATTGAAAGAAGAAGTTTTTGATGATCTTGAAATCAAGTATTTTGCTAGTGATTGGGTATATTTGACATTTTTATCTGCAGAACTTTGCGCCAGGTTCAAGAAATGTAATGGTATTAAGGTCTATTTCTCTTTGTTTAGGCCGATTGTAAATGGGTTTTTTTGTTAAGAAAAGAGTTGTGTGGATTTAGATGATTGGGTTGCCTTGTTGTGCATGGAATGAAGATGTTGTTTCTATGGTGGCTAGCATGTGCAGTAATGTATGCTTTCTAGATGATGATGGGGACGCTCCATTGGCAATGAAGAGGGTGCGTATTAGGACTTCTAAGCCGACTTTGATCCATGATATAGTTAAACTGGTTGCCTGAGCTATTGAGTATGATGTGGCAGTTCGTGAAATTTCTAATTGGGAACCGAATATATTGGAAGAGGGGGAGGTTGGCTCGGATATTCCAGACTTGTCGGATGAAGAGGAAGCCAATGATTTTTTTTAGTGAAGATGTGTGTGATCTACAAAAGGATTGTCAGGACGGTAAGGTGATGAGGAGTTGGTGGATTCTTTTAATGTGGATAGCACTCCAAATTTAGTTGATCGACGAGCCGGTTTTGTAGATAGAAAAGGTGATTTTTTTCAAACTAGTGGAAGGAAGAAGAAGGCGGATAGATTTTTTGAAGATGACGGGCGGGTCAAATCGATCCCAGTTGATGCATCGGTGAAGTCGCCGACTAGTCCCGAGAGGGTTTATTCGCAGGCTGAGGAGGAAATTTGATAGGGTGGTGTAGTGGGGGTGGGGCTTCAGAATCTTTATCTCAACCTCCAGGGTTCCAGCGTGAGAAGCTACATGGGAATTTTAATCTTACCGCCTTGGCGTCGAGATCCTCTGATTTGCATGTTTGTTCTAAGTTGTTAAAAAAGAAAGTTCCGATGGGTGTAGAGGATATTGAGGATGTCTTGAAACAATACTTTGAAATGGGTGATACTCTTGGGTATGACATGAAATCTCATAAGGATAAGGTTTCTAAAATCTTGTCTAGCATTGGTGTGCTAAAAGTGGATAAATGAATTGTCTATCATTGAATTTTTGTGGTACCTGAACTTCTCTAAAAAGAATTTGGGTTCATTCGTTGTGTATCCATCATGGGGTGTCATTTCTAGGGTTACAGGAGACTAGAATGTCCAAAATTGATTTGTTCAAAGTTGTATGTGGGGTAATCCTTGTTCTGATTTTGCGTATAGTTGTGCTCAGGGTCTCTCAGGGGGTATTCTTTATGTTCGGGACCTAATGTGTTTTTGAAAAGCACTGTTCATTGTACGGATAATGTGGTTATAGTTGGAGGAGTTTGGTTTCCTTTTAGTTTTCCTTATTACATGGTTAATATTTATGCTCCTCAAGGTGTCTGGGAAAAATTTGACCTGTGGCAATATCTTAAGGATTTTAAAAGGAGGAATGGGGGGAATTACATGTTTTTTGGAGACTTTAATGTTGTTAGGGAGGGGACTGAAAGAATGGGGTCGGTTCTTTGTCCTATTACGACTTCTGATTTTAATGATTTTATTGATGATATGGGTCTCATAGATGTGCCTATGATTGGGAAGCGGTTCACTAGAATCGACGCTATTGGTTTGAAGTTAAGTAAGCCGGATAGGTTTCTAGTAGATGAAGCTTTTTATGATAGATTTGACCACCTTCAAGTTTCGGTTCTGGATAGAAGGTGGTTTGATTATTGCCATATTTTCTTGCATGTGTCTTTGGTGGATTATGGTCCTTCATCATTTAAATTCTTCAACTCTTGGTTAGAGCTTGATGGATTTAATGATATGGTGAAAGATGTTTTCAAGGAGTTCGTGGTTGACAGGTCTTGGAGTAAGTTTGTTGTGTTAAAAAATAAACTTAAATTCTTGAAAGACCGAATAAAAAAATGGGTTGCAGGTTATAAGGAGGAATCTAGAGTTTCTAGTAACCGTCTCTTATCTAGATTGGTTGATATTGATAAGACCTTTGATGATGGTGGCTCGTGTGATGATTTGTCTCGGGAGAGAAGGGCTATTCTCAGTGTTCGGCTTCCTTGGAAAAGTATCGGTCTCTTGTTTCATCTCAAAAAGCTCGATTTAAATGGGCTATCGAGGGGGATGAGAACTCAGCTTTTTTTCATGCCATGTTGAAGCAGCGAAGATGTCAGAGGCTTATTAGAGTCATCTCTATTGATGGGGAGCGGGTTGCGGACCCCCCTTTAGTTAAAAAAACCTTTTATGATTTTTATGCTTCTAAATTCCAACATTATAAATGAGTTCCAATGGGCCGTAAGAGTGATAGATTCAGATCTCTTGATCCAGGTAAGGCTAATTTTCTAGATTCAATGTTCTCTAGTGAAGAGATCAAGAGTGCGGTCTGGGATTGTGGGTTGGATCGGCCGCTGGGTCTAGATGGATTGTCTTTCCGGTTTCTCAGGCATTTTTGGGTGATGATGTGGTGGATTTTGTGCAGGAATTTTGTGTCAATCCTTGGTTTCCCATTGGGTGTAATTCTTCTTTTATTACATTGATTCCTAAGATTGACAATCTTATTCGTATCAACGATTATCGGCCTATTAGTCTCATTGGCATACACTTTGAGATTATTGCTAAACTGTTGGCTAATAGGTTAGCACCGGTCCTGCATGATGTTATTGGGTTGGAGCCATCTGCTTTTCTCAACTCCAGCCAAATTCTAGATGGTCCTCTTCTTGTGAATGAGATGGTTCGGTGGTTCAAGCACAATAAGAAGAAATTGATGATTTTTAAAGTTGATTTTGAAAAGCGTATGATTTAGTTAGTTGGGATTATATTGACAGGATGATGATGTTTCTTGGTTTTGGGGAAAGACGAAGGGCTTGGATTAGGGCGATGTTTTCTAATGCTTGTTCCTCAGTACATTTGAATGTTTTCCCTGCGGATGAGTTTCAGTTGTTTAGAGGGTTGAGACAAGGTGACCCTTTGTCGCCTTTTCTCTTCATTATTGCTATGGAGGGTCTTCATATTTCTATGGAGGATGCGGTGTCGGAAGTTGTGTTTAGGGGGGGGCCAACTTGAGTCACATGATTTAGCTATCTCTCATTTGTTTTATGCAGATGGTGCTATTTTTCTAGGAGAGTGGAATGAGAATAATCTCCGAAATTTGATTCGGGTGTTGGGATGTTTTTATTTAGTATCAGGTCTAAATCTCAACCTTTCTAAATATAGTCTATAAGGCATGGGGATTGGTAGGTCTGAAATCACCAATCTCGTTTCTTTTACAGGCTGCTCGACTGAATCTTTTCCATTTGTGTATCTTGGTGTTCCGGTTGGCGAATCTTTGGTGCGTGTTAAAGGATGGAAAATAATTATAGATCACTTCAAGAAGAGATTGGCATCTTGGCAAGCTAGATTGTTATTTATTGGTGTTCGTTTAAGTCTTGTTAAGTCAGTCTTGGGTAGCCTTGGTATTTATTACTTATCTACTTTTAGGCCTCATGTTGCTGTATTGCAAGCTTTAGAGAATATGAGGGCTCTTTTTTTTGGGGTATGGAAGAGGGTATAAAACGTATTCATTGTATTAAGTGGAATTTGGCGTTAAACTCTTTTGACTAGGGTGGTTTGGGTATTGGTAGTTTAGATGCTTTTAACCTAGGACTTTTATATAAATGGACATCGAGTGTCTTTAATGAGCCTGAAGCCTTATGGGTGAAATTTTTAAAGTTTTTTTATGGTGAAGGGGAAGGTTTTTCTGGGGGCTCGAGAATACAAAGCGGTGGTGGTGTTTGGAAAAAAAATTGTTGGGTCTATTAATCATCTTCACGGGAGTGGTTTACTGCCTTCGAATGTCATGGCTAGAGTGACTGAGAATGGAGCTACTATTCGGTTTTGGCACAATGTTTGGTGCTTGGATGTTCTTATTATGGTGCAATTCGGAATATTTTTTGCACTAGCTTCTAATCAAAGTTCTTTAGTTAGAGAATATTGGTCTCCGACGAGTTGGGTTTTTGCTTGGCATTGTGATATTAGAGGAGGGGTTGAACAGGAGCAGCTTGCAAGTTTGATGTCTTTGTTGGATGAGTTTTATCTTGGCACGGAGTCAGACAAATGGTTTTGGAATCTTGATAATTCGGGGTGCTTTTCAGTTAAATCGACTAGGAGTTGGATCGATGATTCGAGACTTCCGTCGGGTTCCTTGCCCACTCGATGGAATCGCTCAGTTCCTATTAAAATAAATGTTTTTATTTGGCATTTTTTGATGGATAGGCTCCCTATTAGGTCGAAGTTGGTGGAGAGAGGGGTGGATCTTAACTCGATTTTGTGTCCATTGTATCACGATGCTACTGAAGACGTGTTGCACTTGTTTATTCAATGCACAACTACAACTCAAATTTGGAGGCGGGTTAGTCTTTGTCTTGATTTGGATATCCATGTTTTTCTCACTATGAGAGACACGATGGACTGGATTGATGCAAGGCCTAATGTTAGGCAACAACGGGCGAATGCTGACTCGGTATTTTCTGTGGTTATTTGGGTGCTTTGGACGATCCATAATGGTAGTAATAAGCTTTGAAAAGATAGGATTTTTTATTCCATTATTGATATTTCCTTTTGTTGGTTCTCGTCTCATAACTCTAAGGCTATGATTAATTAGAGTTTTTGGCTTCAAAATCATACTCAGTCTTAATGGTCTGTTTTCTAGCATCTTGCTAGTTTTGTTTTAATATATTTGTTTGCTGCCGTTCAAAAAAAATGATGATAATTTTCTTTCTGATAATATTTCTATAAATTACCTGGGAACCGACAGTCCTTTATCTAAGGGCTGTTGTGAGTTTTCTAATATATATGTGCATAGAATATTTGTAGATAGGAATTTATCAGACATAACAGATATGAAGCTGAACAGAGATAAGTTTGGGGAAGAGGAGGAACTGAAATTTGATGAGGAAGAATCAGATAAAAATCTGAAAAGAAAAATGATTTTCGGAAAAGAAAAAGAGGGAAAGGTGATGTCGGGTATAAATCTGAAAAGAAAAGAATTTAAAAATTTCAAGGAGGAGAATTCGAGAAAGAAAAAGAAGACCAGTAAAAGAAAGAAGTTTGAAAATAAGAAGAACTTATATGAAGACAATCTAGAGTCTTTCCAATTTGCTGAACAAGTTCCAGATCCACCCATATTGCCATATCTGAAGGGATCCGGAGTCACAAGGAAGAGAGTTGAGCTTTAGAGAAGTCCCAACCACATCAATTAGTAAATCTGGTTGGGCATAGAGATGGTCATTGTTCCAAGCAAGCTTGGGGAAATCATAGGATCGACAGAGTTGCTGAAATTCATATTTTTCACATATTTTTCAAAATCATAAATCTACAAACTTATCAGGTACATTCATTTGTAGTTGCACCTTTTTGCTTTTATAAGCTTTATTGAGTTGTTCATTCCTCTCTGAGTATTATGGACAATGCATTATTATAAGCTTGGGGAGGGGGTTAATGTGAAAAATTGCATTTTTGTTAAAAAATTAAAAAATTTAAATTTTCAGTTTTTTATACTAAATTTTTCGAATTTTATTTTTTATTTTGCATTTTATTTTCTACATTGCATTTTCATATATATTTTTTGAAAAAGTCAAAAAATATTTTATTTTCCGTTCTTATATTTTCTTCATTCATAAAAAAACCCAAAAAGATTTTTATTTCTAGTTCTTTTAGTTTTTTTTTATTTTCTGTATTTAAAAATTAAAAAAAAAAATCAAAAAATTTGAGAAATAATTTTACGTGAGATGAGGATATTTTTTACACTCGATAGCTCTGTTAAGATGAGGTGTGATGGTTACCGAAAACAACAGTCACATTAAAATCAATTTTAAAAATTATATTTTCAAGTGCTTTACATGTTTTCAACATGAACCAACATATGAGTCGGACAATTTTTATAATGGAAGTGTGGGATGGAAAAACGAACAGTATTTTGAAAATAATTTCCTTAAATGCCTTAAAAATAACCTAGATTGCATAACCCTTATTTTTCCTTGAAGTATCGAACCCTTCGTTTATGTGCCTTTTGAGGTTGGGAGGGAACTCTTGTTATACCCACAATTTATTATCATTTTTGAAGTATTGAAGATATGGTGGGCCTTAAAGTAAAAACTCGTGCCCAATCAATATATTTGTTAGAAATGGTACATCAAACAACTTGAAGAAATCTGCAATTCAAAGTTAAATCCAAGTCAAGTTCTAGTCGAAATCAAGAACCAAGCGAGCTAAATATGAAGAGTTGATTAAGACAAAGAAGATGTGTGGTATAATGAGATAGATCATTCGATAGTGGAATCATAGAGGTAAGCTTGGATTTTCTATCCATAATGGAGTTTACAGTGTTTACTGGACGAGTTTGGAAAAAAAAGGAGGGTTGGTCAAGCTAAGTTTTTATAAACAAATTTTCGTGAAATTATTTTTAAAAATACACTATTTTCACAAATTTAATTCATCATGGAAATTATTTGCTTAAGCTTGGTTTGACTAATTAAATATGAATTATGAATCTGCAATAAAAGTATTGAGACTATTGTCTAGGTAGTGATTTCATTGGAGCTTTATCGTTGTGAAATCTAATAATGTGAACAAAAAAAAGAGTGAAGTATTTTTAGTTTCTTTTATTTTATTCTAAATTCTCTTTAGGCCACCTACATATTTCCACCTATTTATAATGTTTTATCTTTTTCATATGAAGAACCGTAACTCCGATTGATGAGATTCAAAATTTTCTAAAAACTAGAAGAAATTTAGGATGACTTTCATGTTAATGAAAAAGACCAAAAATGCGATCAAATAGGAAAAAATGCGATTGTATAAGTGATCGCATGTTTTTTCTGCGATCGCATTTTTGCCACGAAGTTTCCCAAGGTCAAAATAAGTCATCTGAAGAAAAAACCCAAAACCTACGATCAATAATAGCATACATGTGATCGCATAAATGGTCCGAAGTTCCAGAAATTTCAAAAATATCATCCTGCGTCATTTAGGGGTATATTTAGAAAAAATTGGAAAACCTACGATTGTATATACCCAACCTATGAATGCATTTTTCAGTTTCTTTCTTCGGAAGTTTCCGTCTTGCTTATAAATACGAGCCTCATTATCAGATCCAGAGGTAAGACGATTCCAGACGATATAATACCCTTCCGAAGATGATTTTTGATATCTTTCAGAGATTTCTGTAGATTTGAAGCTATGAATCATCTCATTCGATTAGTTTATTTAGATTTATCAATACAATTTTCTTTTATCTAGTTTACTTTCATTTTTAGCCATGTCTGAAGTTTTCAATTCTACATAGACTAGTACTTTTGGTGTGATTAGTTTTCAGATCTTGTTTTTGTTTTGTGTTTCTATCTAGATTTTTCCATTTTGAGCTTAATGAACGTTTGATTTTTAATTCTTGTTAGTCTGATCACCTAGCTAGGGTTTTATCATTCTAGTGAATTAATTAATAGAGTCTGTAATTGTTCTTGTCTACTGGTAAAAAGTAACAAGTATCATATTAGTTATGTGTTTGAGATTTAACGCTAACATAAACAGTAAAAATCATATTTTTATGCTTCCGAGCTTATGAAAAGTATTGGGTATTGTTGGGAATTTTACACATTCTGAATAACCAGATCTAAACTAGTTACATGATTAGGAAAGACACAGCTGAGCTGAAATCGTTTCTAATATTGATTTTTGTTTAATTCAATATCACTGCAAATTTTAGTTTTTTTAGTTAATTCATAAACCCCATTTTATATTTTCCGTTTCTTAACTAGAATGTGTTTGATACAAAAAGGCATTGACCATTACGCTGTGTCCCTAAGGATTCGATCCTACTTCCATGTGCTATATTTTAGTGCAACCAACAATGATTATTTTATTTGTTTAATATGCCCGCGACGTTGTGTTAACAGTGAGCTCATATTATAGACTTGGACATAATAAATGATTATACTACTTTGGCGGCAATGTTTCAACAATTAATTACTTATATGCATTGGAAACCCAAAAGGTAGCCAATAAATGTATTTAGGTTATGATTATACCTCATATCAGTTCCCTTGTTCAAATATAAAGCACTTTATTATCGACCCAAAAGAAGTAAATATGTTTTTATTGTACAATAAATTAAAAAGTAGCAAATCTAATCCACCCTCTTCAAATTAATCGACCCTACATTCATATTTCAAATTGATTCTTCTTCTATTGATAAAGTCGATTATACTAAAAAATGACATATCCTCCATTCATTATGTATAGATATTTAGAGAGTTATGAAAAAAAAAACAACTTGCTTTGAAGATGTTCAATAAGTACATTTATGACTTTGAAGACAAGATGGTGCTACTGAGAAAGGTAAAAGATTTTGAGCCATCCTACCACCGAATCAATGTACATATTTATCTTTCTCGGTAAATACCCAAACATAATCCGCTTTGGGCCACTCGGCACGAGGACTTCCCAGGGGGTCACCCATCTCGGTAATTAGCGTGCTTGGGCGAGAGTAGTACCGGGATGGGTGACCCCTTGGGAAGTCTTTGTGCCGAGTGGCCCAATGTTAGTCCCCAAACCATAGATCCAAATCAGTAATCAATGAAGTAATAACAATCAAAATAGAATGTATAAGAAGTAGGAGAGAAATAACATCAAGCATGCACACATCTATAGCTTATAAATGTCAAGTACACCTTGAAAGTACACACATATAAATCACTGTTTATTCGTCACTCGCTTCTCATGCGTACCACTGACACACTGACATAACCTATTTATAGCACACCCAACAGCACACGAGTGTGCAGCCGCACACGTGTGTATGGTCGCACACACTCGCTAACATACTACAACCAACATAGCAAATCCCAAGACCCTACCAAGACCTATACAAGATGAATGCCTAGCTCAAACCACAAAATTGTGACCTAACAATCTCCCCCTTGGTTTGAGCTAGCATGGACTCAGGTCTTCTTCGATCAGAAGCACGTCAGACTTATATAGATAGATGCCTAGCCCAAACCAACAAATTTTGACCTAACAGTCTCCCCCTTGGTTTGTGGCTAGCATAGACTCAGTCTTTATAATCAGCATCACCAAGGTGTGTATGTGTCGCTTCCTAAACTACAGAAGATCTTTAGCATCAACAGGACAAATAATGCAATTGCTATCTCAAAACTTGATCACTACAGTAGCACAAGGCTCTTCGACTGTGGTCTTGAACTTGTCACCAAATTCTGCAATAAGCTTGTTCTTTAAGTCAAAGTAGCCTGCTGATAGGGCACCAAGATTAAGCTGAAGATCGGAGATATGTTTAGACTTCTGAAAAGTTTTCTTTTTCAAGCTCGGAAACTCGAATACTGAGGTTTCAGATCAGGACATCTTTCTCAATGATTTTCTATTAAGAGTAGTGATCTCTTCCTTGAGCTCTGAGATAGATGGTTCTGCTCCCCCTGAGCTTCCTTCACCTATTGATATTCATTTTCCATGAGGTAAAGGATCCGAATCCTGTTGAGCAAGAAACCTAGCAAGCCTCACAAAGGCAATATCATGCAAAGGTTGTGGAGGAGAAAAACCCCAGGAGCAGAAGAACTCCCGATTACTTGGTCCTTTTAGGGTCGATTGAGTTGGTGTAGCAGCTATGGAGGGTTATTGGACTGGTGGTTCTTGTTCTTGGATAAATGATCCCTGCCTCGGATCAAGTCTTCTTCATTTCACAGGAGGCTGGGAGGTTTGTGTCAGTATCTGATCACTCATCGATGACATAGATGTTGGAATAGCACCAACAAGGGGAGGAATCCCTGAAGTTGTATCCATATCAGTTAAAAGGTATCAGCCATCTGATCAAAATTTGGAGACCTCACTTTGAGAGCACCACTAACTCCTTCTGTCTAGGTTGCACAAGATCACGGACAGTGTCAAAGAAAGCATCGAGGTCTTCACTACTTAACCTTATATCATTATCCGTAGTCCATAAGCTGATATGTGAGATACTCAACAAGCTACACTTTAACTCAGGAGCGTAGATGACGTTCCCAAAACTCAGCACTCCATTTATAACTTTTGCCTTTTGAGTGATCTTCCCTCCATCTCCTCCCGCGAAGGAAACATAGCCCCCATTAATAGTCTGAATGACGTGCAGTTGGGAGATGTCTCCTGTCATGTGCCTGGAACAACCGCTGTCGATGTACCAAGGTCTGGCGACATTCCTCCGCAGTTGTTCCTGCATAATGAGCGGGATTATTTAGATTTGGGGACCCAGGTCATTACAAGCATGGGTCCCAACAACTGATAGGGTTTACAGCTGCACAAGGGATTACAACCGTACACTTGATTACGGTTGTACATGGGGATTACGACTGTACAAGGATCACAACCGTACACGCCAACCGTACACTCTAACTCCACACACCAACCGCACACTCAACCGCACACCTTTAAAGTCTTAACCGCACACCTTCAAAGTTCCAACCGCACACCTTCAAACTCCAACCGCACACCTTCAAAGTTCCAACCGCACACATTCAAACTCCAACCGCACACCTTCAAACTCCAACCGCACACTCTAAAATGCTTCAAATTGATACTGAATTGGCTCTGATACCAATTTTTAGTCCCAAAACTATAGATCCAAATCAATAATCAATGAAGTAATAACAATCAAAATAGAATGTATAAGAAGTAGAAGAGAAATAACATCAAGCATGCACACATCTATAGCTTATAAATGTCTGACACGCTGTTTATTCGTCACTGTTTATTCATCACTCGCTTCTCGTGTGTACCACTGACACGCTGACACAACCTATTTATAGCACACCCAACAACACACGAGTGTGTAGCCGCACAAACGTGTATGGCCGCACACAGAGCGTGCAGCCGCACACACATGTATGGCCACACACACTCGCTAACATACTACAACCAACATAGCAAACCCCAAGACCCTACCAAGACCTATACAAGATGAATGCCTAGCTCAAACCACAAAATTGTGGCCTAATAATCTCCCCCCTTGGGTTGAGCTAGCATGGACTCAGGTCTTCTTCGATCAGAAGCACGTCAGACTTATATAGATAGATGCCTAGCCCAAACCAACAAATTTTGACCTAACACCCAAAGCGGACAATATTGTGATACGTGCCAGATAGGGATGTTAGAAATGGTATTAGAGCTAGGGCACGGGTTGATGTGTTCAACAGGGACGTCGAAACCTATAATGGGGGGGGGGGGGGGGGTGAAGGTGGGTTGCACCTAATCCCACACTGATTGGGAAGGATAACTAAGCATTCCTTATAAGGGGTGTGGATACCTTCCCTGTCACAGCGCGTTTTAAAGTCGTGAGAGCAACAGATCCCATAAGAACTCTGCAGTTAAGCGTGCCTGGACGGGAGCAATTCAGGGATTGGTGACCCCCTGGGAAGTTTTTGTGCCGGGAGCCCAAAACGGACAATATTGTGATACGTGCCAGAGGGGATGTTACATTTACTTTTTTTGGGATGATATTTTTTGAGCATGAAATGAAAATTATCCTAGTTAGTTTTTTTTTTGGTTGATTTTTCGAATGTTTTTTTCTTTGTTTGTTTATATATTATATTTTTAATATTTGCATTATAGGTTGTAAAAACATGTTCGGTGCAATTAACATGGACTTGAAACATTATACTCAACCAAACATACCATTAAATAATACAATATTTTAAATAACGAAACATACCACTATATGATTATTTATACCAACATATATTCATTGCTAGCAACAAAATATGTCTGGTGCAGGTAAAAGGACTTCAAACATTCTACTAAACTAATTATACCATTAAATGATCATTATACCAACACACATTTTTTACATGCATCAAAATATGTTCGATGTAAGTATTTATACCAACATATATTATTTCTTTGAAAAAACGTAGGTTCAGTGGAAGTACATACACTTGAAACATACTGCTAAACCAAAAATACCATTAACGTTTGTGACAACCCTAAATTTTTGGATAAAGCAAGGTCTAAATTGTAACCATGTTCAAGTAAATTCCCAACGTAACCTTGTTAAAATAAAACTTTGAAATCCAAAAGGGCATAAGTATATATATACTTTGGAAATCATATTTATAATAACCTCTTGAAAGTAAACAAGTCATAACAAGGCAAGACGAGTCAAATAGTTGGAATAGGAATCAGGGATTTAAAACATTGTTTTATAGTATTTGGCCTAGTTCCCCACCCACCCTAGAACACCCCTAAACCGAAATAAACAACCTAGAACACCCCTAAACCGAAATCCCAAAGCCTAGAAAGCACTAAGGCCGAAAACTGCAAAGGTAAGTCCATTAAGGCCGAAAACTCTAAGGATGAGTCCACTAAGGCCGAAATCACATTAGTGGGGGAAGTTAGGATCGAAATCTCAAAGGGAATGAGGAGATTTCGGTCATGTATGGCCGAAAACTTCAAGGTAGTCCATCCTAGAGTGATCTCAGTGGGATACAAAGGATAAGGTTTGACTTTAAGATGTGATATCTCACCCCATTTCCCATGAAAACTCGACAGTATCCCAAGAAATTAACCACCAAATATCCATGTATTACCCAACAGATTACCAAGTAAACTTCACATCATTTCCTTCCCCATCTTAAGGCCGAAATATTTTCCTCAAACACCACCAATTCCATTTCACTTACTGTAAAAACTCCATTTTCTCTTAAGAAGTTAATTTCCAAGCTTTAAAGGGGTTTGAATCTTCAAGCACTATCCTTAGATTTTGCTAAGTAATTTCGAGACTTCTTAAGCATTCTATACATTCTTATGTTAAATTCATCCCATTTACACACATTAAAATGTGCTAAAAACCCTTAGGATAACATTACTCTCAAGGAAGATCATCAACTCCATCCAAGTGTTTAGGCTTGGAAACTTCTCACCATCTCTTCAAATCAACCCACAAATCCACTCAAGGTGAGTTCATACCCTCACATTTTCAAGCTTTTTCATGTTTTTAGGGAGGGGGGGGGGGGATACAAGCAAAACTTTGTTTATCACACAAATATTTACATGTTTTCATCTTTATGTTAAAGATAATATATTATTTGCATAATATATGGTTAATACTAGTTTTGTACTATTATTTGGAATATATATTAGTTTGAAATGCAAAAGTAACAAAACAAACATAATCTATGTTATAAAATCATCAGAAATCTATGATTTGTAAAACTACATGATTTTTGAAGCTTTTACTAAAATATAACTTTCATAAAAAAGGGAGTACATTCTAGTAAGTTTAATATTTTGTGGGTTACAACCCAAAACATAATGTTTTGACCTTACATTTTGAAACTAGACAAGATAATTACAACATATTTATATAAATGGTTATATAAATGTTCTTAACAAACAAACATGTTAAACCATAATAGGTATAGTTTCTGGAACATACGCACTATTTCACTAAGTTTGGGGTACAATACAGAAACAAACATATAAACTATAATAGGTATAGCTTACGAGACATACATACAGTTTATTCATTATAGAAGGGCTTTTCATTATTCTACATGTAACTGTCAATATAGCTTTGTGAGACACACTTCAAGTACTTATCTAAGTACCAACAAAAGACTTGAAATTATAGCCAAAGTTTCCTGGAGGGAGAGCGTGACACTTGAGTATAGATCTATACGGGACTGACAATCCCGCACCTAAACTATTAGCTACCGTTAGGATGGCAAGCCTGGGGTGACAAATGTCGTATCAACTCCGACGCCTGAAGAATGTCGTATCAGGCCATATTTGGTCACCAAGCATGGTTATAATAACTCACAATTTGGTATTAACAACACGATTAGTGTATGAATATATAAATAACCTCAAATAGTTTTATTTAATAATAAAACTACAATACAATACTTTACAGTACAGATGGTAAATCCAGGCATATACATTAAAAAGGATTGCATAAAAATACAATGACAATACACTATTTTCAAGTACGATGTAACTTACATTTTAGATAGGACCATTACTATTCTCTCTATTTTTTCTTAGTGTATATGTTAGGATTATATAAAATGAAGAGCCAACAGGCAGTCGAATGTGTGATTTCCGCTTTACTTCCTGTTCCTTGTTTGGTTAGGGGCTTAGGGCAGAACCATTCATTCGACTGTCCGTTCGATCTTAATTATATATAACTTGTATACTCTAAGTGATCATAGAAGGAGCCATTAAGGGTACACTACCTAATCGAATTTCATATTTCGTATTACAAATTTTAACCACAAGAAAACTTGTACATTTTTGGTGTAGGGTGTAAGACTACATTTCATTTACAAAAGAAAATGTAGGATTTTTTGGAAGAGCTCACTTACATTTTCAAGGAAAAATTGATAGATTTCTCATACAAACATGCTTATGAACTCACCAACTTAATTGTTGACACTTTTCAAAAACACTTGTATTCTCAGGAAACTAGTAGACATTAAACTCTTCTTGAGGGTCGGCATCGTCATTTTATGTTTTCTACTTTTCAGTTATTTGTATTTAACTTTTGAATAAACAAAGTGTTGTAAACAAGGTAAACTTGAATCCCCAATGTATGAATGTTTGTGTTGCTATGTTTCAATTATATTCAATTGTTATGATATTGTGCATGAAGTCACTCCATCCGCCCCGAGACGTTTCCGCCATTCTGGTTTAGGGGTGTGACAGATTGGTATCAGAGCATTGTTTATAGTGAACTAGTATATCAAACCATACAAGATATATAATTATAAATACAATGGGACTAAAACACTCTTAACAAGAGTTATACTTTTAAATATAATAATATGTTGTAGAAATACACATACATACATACATACTAGAACAGTGTCATAATAAGAATAAAACAAAAGCATTAAGATAAGTTGGACACTATGATTAAACCTTAGTACATGTGATCAAGTATGGGATGAATATAGCCTGATCAACTATATTTATCCAAGAGGTGACTAGTGTATGCCTATGAATAGTTGTGGTGAGCAAAAAGTCTAAAAATTTCCAACTCTATATACCAAGAAACTCTAGAACCAAACATAAAGCTTAAAATACTATAGGAGTATTTGATGATACTATAAATAATTCAGGTGAAAATTAAAGACCCTTACCGGAAGGTCTATATTTACTTAGTGTATATGTTAAGGTTATATATAATTAAGATTTTATAGACTTAGAATTTGTGATTTCGCTTTACTTCCTATTCCTTGTTTGGTTGTGGTCTTAGAGTGGGATCACTTATTCGAAGGTCTATTCGATCTTAGTTTTATACAACTTGTATACACTACGTTATTATAGGAGAACCCGTTAAGGATCACACCATAGAAAACTTTCATTTGAAATGCTTCTATTAATCTCATAGATTCTTTATATACCACTATTCTCGCAAAAACGACATATCGAGACATCACTACTCCACTACAGCAACCAACAAATGAATAGAGGAAGAACCAGAGGGAGTTCATGTGGAGGATTCCGAGAAGGGATCAGACGAAGAGAAAGGAGATAGAGAGCGTGTCACTTGTGTATAGATCTATACGAGACTAACTGTTAGGATTAAAATCCTTAAAGATCTTTTAGATTCAAAACAAGTAAAACAGGAACACAACGATGATTCAAAGAATGTCGAATGATTAGGTGTCATGCCTCATAAGAACTCTATGAAGAATTGCTACTGTAGGGGCGTGATTAGGTTACAACTTAATGATTAGAGTCACACCTCAAAAGAACTCTATGAAGAATTGCTACTGTAGAGGCGTGATTAGGGTTATAGCGTAATGATCAGAGTCAACAAAAATACAATGCATGCATGCATCTTAAATACTCTAACCCTAGAAATAAATACGAGTGGATAGGCCCAACTCATTAATACAAAAGAGTAAACTAAAAGCCCAGTGATGTAACATCTAATACCCAACAATCTCCCCCTTTGCATCAATTGAGGCCCGAACTCATTATCCTTGAATTCGCTTCTGAACTTCGTAAAATTTGGGAATAATGCCAAAAATTGTCTGTCGAATTTGCATGTACCACAAAATCATATCAGTGAAGCACTTGAGATCATCCTTACTGTTGCCTTTGAATTTCTTTGCGAAGTCCAAGATATACTCAAGGATGGATGTAGTGTAGAAATGCTTGTCAGAAAGGAAGAAACATCCCCTACGAAACTCAGCACTAGTTCACTCCCTAGCTTGATACACAACATACCATTCCTTACGCTAATCTTTCCTAGCTTCTGCTTTTCAAAGTCCTTTGGAGATTCCTTACGAACAGAGAAGGCTTCTTTCGTAACACTGTGGCTACCTCAACATCCATTTCCCCAATCTCTTGAGTGTAAGACTTTATCATTAACTAGAGATGAGACATGACAGGTTCGTATTTCAGTTTATCTTTCAACAACATGTTGTAAAAAATGAGCCAGTCATTGGGGTTAAGACAAGGTAACTCTGCGAGTGTGAATTCGTAGCATTGACTGGTTAAACCTCTTGCCACTTTGAACTTCGCGTTCGGAAAGCGGTCAGTCTCAATTGATCCTGTGACTTTCACAACAGTTATTTTGCTTAAAGACCTTGTTTCGTATTGCGGCTTCATATGCTTTAGATAAAAAGAGAACAACATGTGATTAGCCCCGATATCTGTGAGTGGAACATTCTCAACCTTAAAAAAGCATGAAACCTAAAATCCTTTGGAGTAATTAGTAGATCCAATTGCGAATCTTGTGTGTTTTGAAGATCAAACGACACAATTGGCTCTAACTAATATTGGTTGGGTAAATCGACAACATCATACTTGATTCGCTTCATAAAAGCTTCTTGCTTTGAAGAGTGGCTTGAGCCTCTTTCTCAGCTCTTTCTTTCTCTTCAGCCTATCGGATGATTCGTTGGTGCTCATCCATTTCCGCTTCACAAGCCTTTCGCCTTTTAAGCTCGTTTTCATCCAACACTTTTTTGTCTTCACTATTATCGACGATGGGTTCGTGCACTTCTTCTTCTTCACTATTATCGACGATGGGATCGTTACAGAACAATGTTTCCTTGCCCTTAGGTTCTTGCTAGACACCAGGTTTAACCGGAGCAACAGGTTTAACTGGAGCTTTGGGATCTTGTTTACTTTCTTTTGTTGAATCACCAGACTTACCTTCTCCCCCTTGTTTCTGATTAAAGCTTTGATCTGAAACACCTTCTAGCCTGTGAAGCATGGCAAAAATGGGTCTGACTTTCTTAAGCAGATGCTTGCGTACTGTAATGGTGAGCATTGAGTCCCTGGTCTCAAGTATATCCGAGAGCATGCTTGTAACATCTGTAATGCAACTTCGCATGACAACTCTCTCAGATAACAAATCGTTGACATGTTTCTTTGAAGCTTCTAGTTTGGCCCTTAACACCTTTACTTCTTCTATCTTGAGTGCAAGAGAGTCCTTGTTTTTACACTCGTTTACCAACTCGTCCCGAAGCTTGGAAATTTGAGAGGAGATGGATGATTGAAATGCTTTATGGTCATCTTTTAGATCAGTACGAATTTCTTGTGATTTAGCCTTCTCAGATTTGAAGAAAGAACTGGACTCTTTAGGGCTTCATTGGCTGCAATGGTATTTGAGTTGAAGGTGGTTCAGAGGTTTTCCATGAATGAAGAAGTTTCAGAAATTAGTTTATCGAATTTTTCGGTCGTAGTCTTGCAAACTTCAGTGGAATCAGCAATTGCTTTATTCATCTTTTTCAGCATTGGCAGAATGCTCCTTCATGATTTTTTCAAATAGAGACTCAGCTGCCGCTTTAGAGTATGCGTCAGAAGACGAATCCTTGGAAGCGAGAAGTAGTTGATCAATCTTTTCATGTAGGGACTAAAGTTGCCCTTTCAAAACAGGCACATTATCTTCACTCTCAGTCCATATTTGGAAAGGACAGTAAGTGAATCCCCCAAGATCTTCATCATCAGCATCATCATATCTGGGTCATTTCGGCTAAGAGGGGAAACAGGAGGTGAAACAGGGGTTGAGAAACCTGAAGTTTTAGCCCCCATATCAGATATGTTGACTGAAACAAGAGGTATGGTAAAGGTAGTAGGTGGAACTACAGAATCAGTGAACATTGGGGTAGAAAGAGGAATACTAGTTTGTTGTTGTGAAGAGACAGGTGGAGGGCATGGTGTAATGGTAATCAGGATAGAAGTAGTTTTAGGTGAAGCTGGAGGAGAAGGAACTAAACTGAGAAAAGGTTAAGTTACCTCAGGATTTGATGTCTCTTCTTTGTTGTGAACGTTTTCATCCTCGTTGCGGACGTTATCATCCTCCTCGACACAAATGTTTGATTGAGTATCAGACTCCAAACCTTCGCTTGCACTTGGAGTGGGGGTCTTTCGCTTGCGAGCCGACTGCTTTTGCCTTTTGGGATTTGCTGTAGATGGAGCAGTTTTCGTCTTTCGTTTCTTTGGAGTAACCGTTGGCTCAGAGGGAACCTCTTTCGTTTGCTTTTACTTACCTCTCTTTTTCACCTTGTCAGCTTCTTCAATTTCTGTGTGCATCTCAAGAGTAATGGTGCAATCTCCTGAAGATGGAAGCTTTTTGTACTCCTCCAGAATTTTACTTGCAGCTGGCACACATCGAAACATTGTCTCCGGAATAGAGCCAGCAAAGGGAAAACTTCGAGTTGTCAGCAATGATGATCTTTATTGTATTAAAAGTGGCAATCGAGGACATAAGTGAATCTTTCATCATTGGGATTTGATGTTTTTCAATCACCCGTTAAACAATAATAGTCCAAAATCGAGCATAGGAAATCTCACCGTGTTGAGTCGTGGAATGAGTACTTTGCACCAGCTGAGCCCATAGAACGGTACCATAATCAAGATTGATGCCAAGTAAAGACCATACATAAGAGTCATAAACATCTTACTGGCACAGTTAGAACTAGTAACACTTTCAGAGAAAGCTTTGAAAAGAAGAGTAAATAGACTATTCCATTGAAGATGCAAGCTAGGTTTTCTGAACTTTGAGATAGAAGGAATGATATCTTTATATACCATCTCATAGAACATATCCACAATAGATGCGAGGGATATTCAGTCCGAATTCACCATAGAAACATCATATGTAATCCTAACAGAGAACATAACCTTGACTTGGTGATAGAAGTTTTCTTGTCAGAGATTTCAAATGTGATGCGTTCTTCTTCCTTGATGTATGATGTTGAGGAATAAGCCTTCGAGAGTAGAGACATTGGGATGCACTCAACCTTAGTTAAGGCAGTGACCAGAGGGGAGTACATTAAGCATTTAATGATTGGTAACACGAAAAAATCATACTTGAAGGGAGACAAATCAAGAATCAAGTATTAATTTTGTTTGATGGCAAGTAGTGACGAGTGAGTGGCCTTATAATGAACTGATGAAGAAACAGCCATTGTTGCAGGTTGACGAAGAAGAAGAACAATAGAGAGAAATCGCCATTAGGGTTCTTGTGAGAATTGGTAAAGGTAAAAAGTAACGTTGTAGATGAAAATTACTTTTATATGATTACACAAGAGAGAGAATTTTAAGCGTCAATTGATTGATTTCCTCTGAAATGTCACAGATACTTGGAAGCGTTTCAAATTCCACGCGCCTAAATTTCGAAATTTTATCCAGCACAAGCCGCGTCATCATTATCTTGTTATCATCCTTTCAATCTCCAATCTTTTCAGTAAATACTCACACGTCCTTTCGCATTTGAGACACTAGGGAACATGTGTGTATAAAACCGAACATCATGGAATCTGCGGAACTAAAAATGCTATAAGTACCTTGAACAAGACTTTAGGAAAATCAGAGATATTTTTGTGAAAGAGTGTAAAAGATAAAGAAATAAAACAACACTTTTATGTAGGATTTTGTGATGTCTCAATAAACACACAAAACTGTGGATCCCGGGCAAAGATCTCTTCCTTCCAAGTCAAGAGAGACTAAGAAGTGTCTATGTGGTTTCCCGTTGAAATAAGATCAAATGTATAATAAGAAACAATGAAAGGCATCTTATAGTTAGGCTTAATGGGTGACTAAATCTCCAACCAAACAACGAACTTGATATAAGTATGAATGTTGGATGAAGTACACGTGTGACTAGTGTAGTCAGTTAAAATGAGTAGTTTTGGAATTATTTTAGTGACAAGATTAAACTTTGAAATCTCAAAAAAAATAAAACTGGATCTTGTGGGAAGAAGTGAATTGGAAGCAGAACACTTCATATAGATCTCGCAAAAGAAAAAGTGATTCCTTGGTACGGACGACGAAAGTATCTTTCGTTAATTCCATGGTGAAAATCTTGAACATTTAATTGTTCATCATCAATTCAGTTAAGTGTGTTGGATTTTGTGTTTCACTCAGTTCGTGGTGAACGGAAATAAGATCATTAACACAAATGTTGTGTAACCATAAACCTCAGTGGTATTGTTGAGAGTCTCAAGGGTTACATTTATGAGTGTGAAGGCAATGGAGAAGTGTGAAGATGGTTCCAGAGAATCGAATGTACCTCTGTTATACAAATGTTTCTAGGGACACTTAGCCAATTCATAGGTAAAGAAATTTATGTCTGCCCCATCACACGATTTGAGAGATATAACAAACATGATCCTTAGTGATCTTAGTAGGTGTCTAAGATATTTTTGGTGGTTTATGATTTATGAAAATAAGAAAAAGAAAAAGAAACACAAATACTATGATTTTGCAATCTTGTAATTTTTTGAAAGAGAACTAAAAAGAGAAGAAAAATATTTTTGAATTTTAAATAAAATAAAATTAAAGACATAATATATAAAGGAAAACAAAATAATGTCAAACAAAACAAAAACAATAACAAAAAATTTTGATGCGAATTAGGGCGAACGTTTGTATCAATTTGTGTCCCGAAAAAATCGATAACGAATTAGAGCGAACGCTTGTGCCAATTCTTGTGACAAAAATAAAATTGAAAGCAAGCATAAAGAAATTTGATGCGAATTAGGGAAAATGTTCGTGTCAATTCGTGTCCTGAAAAAATCTGAAACGAATTAGAGCGAGCGTTCGTGCCAATCTGCGTAACAAGAATAAAAATGAAAGTGGTACCGAGAGAGAAAAAAATAACAAATACTTTAGTATTTTTGGAGTTTTCAAACAAATGAGTTTTGAATTTTTGAAGTTTTCTTGAAAAACGAAAAAAACAAAAGAAAAACAATATACATAAAGTACAAAAGGATATTGGTAAAACCGAACCACAAATGAACAGTGGACTGCGAGTCACTGCGAGCGCTCGCATCGATTCAAATCGACAAGTTCATTAAAGAGAATGTGGTTTTGGTACATATTCAGCTTCCATCATTCCTAGGCCTTGAAGAATTCTGTTGAAGGTTTTCTTAGGTAAGGCTTTTGTGAATATGTCAGCTAACTGATCAGAGGTTCTTACAAAATGAATTTCAACGCTGCCATCTTCAACGTGATCCTTAATGAAATGGTACCTCAGTGCTATGTGTTTCATCTTTGAGTGTTGCACTGGGTTGTGACAAATGCGAATAGCACTTTCAGAGTCACAATATAGTGGGATTCGTTTCATGCTTAAGCCGTAGTTACAAAGCAGACTTTGAATCCAAATGACTTGAGATGTACATGAGGCAACATTTATATATTTAGCTTCAGCTGTTGACAAGGACACAAACGTTTGTTTCTTGGATTGCCAACTGACAAGTTTGTCATCGAGAAATTGGCAGCCTCCAGTTGTGCTTTTCTATCTAATCCACATCCCCCAAGGTCAACGTTCGAAAATGCTTGTACGAAGAAGCCTGATTTCGCAGGGTACCATATGCCAAGTGATGAAGTTCATTTCAAGTATCCGAAGATATTCTTGTTTGGCACCATATGAGGTTCACGAGGATTTTCTTGGAACCTAGGACAATAACAAACGGAAAACATAATATATGGTCTACTAGTTGTTAGATACATCGATGATCCTATCATTTGACAATAAATGGTCACATCAGTGACTAGTTTTTCCAGAGATGGAGTCAGTTTCTTTCCGAATGTCATTGGAACCTTCACTTTAGAGTCTCCCACCATGACAAACTTAGTCAGTAAGGTCTTCGTACATGCTTCCTGATTTATAAAAATACCTTCTTGTTCCTATCTTATATTCAATCCAAGGAAAAAGTTAATTGAACCCATGGAGCTCATCTCAAATTTAGTTTCCATCAACTTTCGGAATTTAGCTGTTAAGCTGGGATTTGTAGAACAGAAAATGATCTCATCAAGATAAATTTGGATGATCATCAAGTGTTCACCCTATTTGTTGAGAAAGAAGGTTGGGTCAACCGAACCTTTTTAAAATTTGGACATTTTAAGGAAGCGAGTGAGTGTTTCATACCAGGCTCTTGGAGCTTGCTTGAGACCATAGACTGCCTTGTGTAAGATGTAGCAATGATTGGGATACTTATCGTTTACGAACCCAGGTGGTTGGTCCACGTATATAGTCTCTTCTAATTCTCCGTTCAAGAAAACATATTTAACATCCATTTGAAACACCTCGAAGTTCATGTGTGCTGCGTATGCCAAGAAGATGCGAACAGATTCCAACCTTGCAACAGGTGCGAAGGTCTCTTCGTAGTCGATGCCTTCTTCCTGACAATACCCCTTAACCACGAGTCTCGCCTTGTTTCTTATAACATTCCCTTCTTTATCCATTTTTTGCGAAACACCCATTTTAAACCTACAACGGATGCAACTGGTGGAGTTAGAATTAGCCTCCAAACTTTGTTTCGTTCAAACTCGTTGAGTTCGTCTTGCATTGCTTGTACCCAATCAGAATGATCGAGAGCGACATTAACTGTTTCGGCTTCAACTTTGGAAACGAATGAGTTAAACATACAGAATTCCACTTTAGAGAATAATGCATTTTTTTCGCTTTTATCTGAGATCTCGTAAGAACACCTGCAGAAGATTCACCAATAACTTGGGTTTTTAGTTGATCTCTGGTCCATTTGGTTAACGGAGGATAGTGTGGATCATAAGAGGGATCCAATTCAGCATTTACTTCTTCGAATTCTAATTGCACATCTGAATCGTCATTCACATCTTTATTCTCCCCCCTCGAATGATGAGAGATCCTCTTCATCAGGAATTGAAGAATCCCTTGTGAATGGAGGTTCGTGATTCATTTGTATCAGAGGATGGGTCAGAAGAAAGAGACGAAGTGTAACCCTCCCCTTGCGATGGAATGTTCGTATCATGTTGTGTAGATTGCTCCCCCTGAGGACTTGCATTGGGGTCGGAATTCTCCCCCTAGAATGTAGTGCTCGTGTATTGAGGTACTTTTGCAGTTGATGGCAGATTGTGCATGTCTTTCACATAATCATCAATTATCTTCTTCAATTCATCTATGTTGTTGTCAGCTACTTTCGCTTCAGATGTGATAGCCTTCTCTGGCTCATCAAAGAGTAGCATGAATTCGTCATACAGATTGGAGATTGGAACAGTGGCTGGACTTGGCTTGGGAAATATTTCCTCTGATTGACTCTCTTTTGACTGAATCCTCTTCAAGTAGTTGTCATCAAACGTAACATAGTAGGTTTATTCCATATTATTTGAATGTTTGTTGAGAACCCTATATGCCTTGGAGATTCTGTGAATATCCCAAAAATATAACCTCGTCAGGTTTCACATCGAATTTGTTTCGTTGTTCCTTGGAATTAAAGATGAAACACCTTGAACCAAATACATGGAAAAACTTAACAGTAGTTTTACGTTTATTTATGATTTCATAAGGAGTAATGGAGAATCGCTTATTCAGAATAGATCTATTTTGGGTGAAACATGCAGTCGCGACAACATCCGCCCAGAAGTAGAGATGTAGACATGCGAAACTGAGCATAGTTCGTGCAGCTTCACACAAAGAGCAATTTCTCCTTTCAACTACACCATTCTGTTGTGGAGTGTAGGGAGCAAAAACATTGTGTGAGACACCCTTTTCAGCAGCCACTGTCAATATACCATTCAGAGTCAAACTGCTCGTCATGAATTACCTGCAAAAATCAAGCAGATTTAGGAACCCAAAGTTTCTTGGGTCCTTGTGAGCCTCTTACAGAAAAGGGAAAAGTAATTGCAAGATTAACCATATAAGTTCGTTTAACTAATGTGGTTTCACATTTCTTAGTTATGGTGAAAACTTTTACTTTATTATTTTTCATTTTCGTTTCTTTAAAATCAGATTGGTTTTGTTTATTTTTGATTTGATTCTTGACGAAATCTTTCTCAACTTTCTATGATTTAGTAGTCGATTTCTTGGTTTGAGCTTCAGAATCCGAGACTAAATTTCCCTTTCCTTTGACATATTTAAATAAGGCCTTTGTGGGTTGAAAATGATGAGATTTTAGTTTCTCAATGGGCTTTTTTGAAAGAGAAGGTTTTTGAACAAAGTTCCTTTTTGGTTTCTGTGGATTGCAAGAATGACAGTGCGAATATTGACTGGGATTCGCATGCGAACGGGCTTTCACATTCTGATTGGAAGATCTTTCTTTGCGAACATAGTTGGAATTTTGGGATTTCCAAAATTGCTTCCTTTCATTGATATTTCTCTGATATCTCCTATTTCTTTGACGTTTTTGCTCTTCTAGTTGTTCAGAGGACTTGTGAATATTCGCCTTGGGTTTCATTTTTCATGCATGAGATTCGTCCTTTTGAGGTTCGCTTGAAACTTCCTTTATTCCACTTGAACTTCCTTTCTCATAGCTGAAATGATTGTTCAGTGGTTTTGCCACATATCTTCCTTTTACTCTCCATGAGGTTCATTAAGACAGGTCATTCGTTTCGTCAACATTATCTATAGGAGCGGACCAAAAGAACTCATTGCAACCATCTTTGTTATCTTCGTTGACGATGGACGTTAGTTTGACAGTTTGATTTTTGTCCAGTCCTTTAGTCGGAAATACTTGATTAGGGACAGTTTGCACTTTAGGAAAAACCGTTGCTTTAGCTTTTAAAATTTCAGGTTTATTTTGAGAAATACATGCGAATTCAACCGAATTTTCAGAAATCAAATCTTTCGCACGTTCACGTTCCTTTTTAATAAACTCTGAGCAATCCACCTCATCCTCTACAGATGTGCTTTCAATATTTATCTTATTTTCTGAACTCAATTTGGCACTCAAGGAGTCGAATTTCTATATAGTATCAGATTTAATTTGCTTCTTATCATTTTCATCCAAAAGTTGTTTTAACATGTTTTTGTGGTCTTTGGACTTAATGTATGATTCAATTCGTTCCAGTCCTACCTTGTAAGTGTCATAAGTCTCGTCTGACGAGACGATGGATTTGCACTTATAGCAGTCGGCGTCAATTTCGTCTTCTTTTAATTCGAGAAATGGTAAAATCATCTTTTGAATTTTCTCACCAATCTCACAATCAAGGTGTAACTGAGTGATGTTAAAATAAAGCCTTTTAGCAATCAAGCAAAAAATGTTACGTTGTTTTAAAAGCATCAAATTGTCTCGTTGCAAGTAAATTAACTGATCCCTAGACTTAGACAAATCCGAATCGATCTTCTCAATCCATATTCACCTCTCATCGTTTTTCAATGAAACCCTGCTAATTTGATCAGTTAGGTTAGAGTTTGTCAAAAGGGTTCTTTTTAAATGATCACTAATGTTTGAAAAAGTAAATTTTAGGTCATTTAATTCAGTTTCATATCTAGACATAGGTATACTGAGAGATTCAAGAATTAGATTTACATTGTTAATCAGTTGTTCACATTCATAGATTTGTTCAGGAATTGGTGTTGCAGTGAAACAACTATCTTCTCTTCTTCCATTCCTAATATCATTCTCCTGCGTCTATGACCCATCACTCGTCACCATCAAACACCTTCCTGCAATCCACAAACTCTCCTCTTTCGCAACGAACACCCTACCGTGTGTGGGCCTGCGAACCTCGTCATCTTCCTAGTCAGTTGACCAGATTTCAACTCCTCCAAACTCGTTTTCTGCCACATTTTCTTGCACAAAAAAAGTAGGCATAAAGTTATTAGTAGTGTTTTTCTTCTTGATTTCGTCTAAATTTCGCATGTGGTAAGCCTCATCATCTTCACCTTCTTTCCTCTCATTCAACCTTCTCAACATGTACTACTTGGCCAAATGATTTTGGCCATGACAATAGTTGCAGTCATAGCCATAGTCACCGATGAGCTTCTTCTCCTTTTTCTCTTCATCCTTTTGAGAAGCATTTTTATTCTCCTCCTTTAGTTTTTCTGAGCTGTAACTGCCTTGCCAGTTTCGGTTTTTGTTTGATGGAAATTTCTTCCTTGCGAACCGCTTGGGATTTTAAACCATTAAAGCATACTCCTCATTTGTAAGATCACATTCAGAATGATTCGAATCAGACTCATCCTCTGCAACTGCCTTGCCTTTTGCAACAAGAGTTAGAGACCCCATACCAGAAACAACTTTCGCTTCTTTCGACACCACACTTTCACGTGCCTTAAGAATCCCAACAATCTTGGATAAAGTGTAACTTTTGAACTGTTTGTGCGCTTTGATGGTAGAGACCACTGCCATCCACTCAGATCTAATCCAATTTATGAGAGTAACCTTTTGCTCAATCACCTCACTTCCAATACCATGTTTCATCATCTTCCTAAGATGATGATTGTAGCGATTGAATGTTTGGCTCAGATTTTCTTATGGCTTTTGTGCGAAAGCACCAAACTTCGAAAGAAGGAGTGTTTGCGTAGAATGCTCAAGATCTGCGTCAGTGGAGTAAAGTTCCTTGAGCCGATCCTAGATGGCTTTCACAATATCACACGAACTAACTAGATGAAAAGTATCGGCCTGCAAATTGAATATAATGATCCTCATTGCTATGACGTTGTTGATTAGTTTCTCTTTCTCGTCCTGAGGAACATCATTCACATCAAGGAACAGCTGGTTGTGTTCCTTCTGAGTTTTAATAGTTCTTTTGGTCTCTGTGTGAACAAATGGACATAGAGTAATGGCTTCCCATATCAAATAACCATTATCATCTGAACCGAGAACGTAATCTTCAAAATGAAGCGCCCAAAATTCATATTCATGAGGGAAGAGAATCGGGATCCTTGTTGTTGATCCAATACTACTTGAAATATTTAACGAGTTGATGTGAGAATCGTCGTGCTGCATGATGATAAGATCTATATAACCTGATATGAATCAGATGTGTAAACTAAGATAGATTATAGGGTAATGTCAAGATCACTGTATGCCGTCAAAAACACAATAAAGATGACTAAACAAGACCTATATTAACGGAAACCCTAATAACTCAATAAACAGAAGAGATGTGTCTGCTCTGATCCCAATTGTTAGGATTAAAATGCTTAAATATCTTTTAGATTCAAAACAAGTAAAACAGGAACACAACGATGATTCAAATAATGTCGAATGATTAAGTGTCACTCCTCAGAAGAACTCTATGAAGAATTGCTACTATAGAGGCATGATTAGGGTTACAGCAAAATGATCAGAGTTAACAAAAATATGATGCATGCATGCATCTTAAATACTCTAACCCTATAAATAAATACAAGTGGACAGGCCCAACTCGTTAATACAATAGACTAAATTAAAATCGCAATGACGCAACATCTAATACCCAACACTGACAATCCTGCACCTAAATTGTTAGCTACAGTTAGGCCGGTAAGCCCGGGGTGACAAATGCCGTATCAATTCAGACTCCTGAAGAACGTTCTATCAGACCATCTTAGGTCATCAAGCATGGTTATAATAGCTCATAATTTGATATTAACAATAAGATTAGCGTCTAAATACATAAATAACCTCAAATAGTTTTATTTAATAATAAAACTACAATACAATACTTTACAGTACATATGGTGAATCCAGGCACATACATTAAAAAGGATTACATACAAATACAATTACAGTATACTATTTTCTAGTACAGTTCAACTTACATTTCTGATACGACCATTATTGTTCTCTCTATGATTTCTTAGTGTATACATTAGGGTTATATAAAATGAAGAGCCGATAGGTAGTCGAATGCGTGATTTCTGTTTTACTTCTTGTTCCTTGTTTGGTTGTGGACTTATGGCAGAACCATTCATTCGACTGTCCGTTCGATCTTAATTATATATAACTTGTATACACTAAGTGATCATAGAAGGAGCCGATATGGGTACACTTCCTACTCGAATTTCATAATTCATATTACAAATTTTAAGCATAAGAAAACTTGTACATTTTTGGTCTTAAGTTCTAAGACTACATTTCATTTACAAAAGAAAATTTAGGATTTTCTGGAAGAACACACTTACATTTTCAAGTAACAAATGACAGATTTCTCATACAAACATGCTTATGAACTCACCAACTTAATTGTTGACACTTTTCAAAATCACTAGTATCTCAGGAAACTAGTAGATAGGTATTCAACCCTTCTTGAGGGTTGGCATCGTCATTTCATGTATTCTACTTTTCAGATATTTGTATTTAACTTTTGAACAAACAAAGTGTTGTAAACAATGTAAACTTGAATCCTCAATGTATGAATGTTTGAAGTTCATTTTGCAACACCAAACATATATTTTTTACGAGTAAAGTTGTCACACCCGCAAACCAGAACGCCGGAAACGTCTGGGGGCAGATGGAGTGACTTCATGTACAGTATCATAGCAATTGAATATAATTGAAACATTTATCCTGTCTTCACAATAAAATCTATTCAATGTTATAAAAGGGACTTGAAATATTCTATCTTTAACGATGCCTATATATATTTGGTGCTGGAAAATAAACTTCAAACATTTGTCTCAACCAAAGTCTACCATGAAATTATAATTCATATGAACATTTGTTTCGCCTTCACAACATAATATGTTAGGTGTAAGTAAATGGACTTGTAACATTCTACTCAACCAAGAATACCATTAATGATGCTCTCAAGAAACACACCAAACATATGTTTGGTGCTGGAGAAGTGACTTCAAGCATTTTACTCAGCCAAGCTTACATTTAAATTATAATATATACCAACATATATTTGTTCTTAGAACAAAACATGTTCGATGAATGTGGAGGAACTTCAAAAGTTCTACTCAACCAAGAATACCATTACCAATGGTAGAAACAAAGATATGCTAGATACGTAACGAGAGACTTCAAACATTTTACTCAACCAAGTCAATTAATAGTGTTCGAAACAAAGATATGTTCAGTACTTTGAAAGAGACTTCAGACATATTAGTTAATGAAAGGTAAATTTAAATTGTAATTTATAATAATACATTCTAAAATATTCTTAAATGTTCTCTATAATATCATCTATAACACTACCTCCAATAGTTTCATGAAGTCTTATATGTAAGAACCAAACGCATTTAATAATGACATATTAAATCATCATACATATTCTCATTCTTTGGAATCGCTAACTTCTTCGGCAAACCTGATAGTCCAGGCCCTCCTACCAAATCACCACCACTCCATCATTTTCCTTTAGGGTTAGAACAAATTTCATCACACATAAGACGAACATACACAAACATGCGATGTAATCTTCATTAATAACTTCTAAGAGTAAACAAAATCAAGAAAACATTTACACTACACACCTTATCGACAAACCTTAGTAGTGTGTTATTAGCACCCGACATCACTATCCTCATGATTCAAAACACCCTATTTCACACCCATGCCAATATCATTCAACTGAAAAGAAGAGCAATTAAGGTGACCTAAGATGCCCAATTAAATAAAGGACATGTTTTTACCTGTAAAACCTCATCTCCTTCCACATCCTCTAGTAATGTGCCCAACAACTTGACATCCTTGCTGATATTTGACACCATTTAGAACACATATTTCATATCATTGATCCAAAATCACATTCAACTATTTAATGAATACATCGTTATCTGTATCTTTTGGAAACTTCCTCAACATGTCATTTCTAGTCTTACCTAACATCCATTATGCATCTCGATCAAAGAGAACCATGTACACTACACCAAAACTATCTTTAAACTATACTTGAATCTTATATCTACATCAACCAATACCCACCTTTAAGTTAGATTATTCATAACAAAATCAGGCATGTTCCACAAATTAGAAAAGAAGTGTAAAATATACTTATAGCCAAATCTAGACATGTTGTACTTTGGACACCCCAAAACTTGCTATCCTCAATGATGAAACTATCAATGACAGCCAGTTATATACTATAATGATATTTCCACATTCAACATAAAATCAATGTTACTCATTTTGAATAAATGTGATGTTCCCAACCAACACCAACTTGGTTTCCTAAGAACAAAAAACACTTTTACAATGGCAATCTTATGTAAATAATATCATGTTTTACAGATTTAATACCTCCTCTAAGCCCCTAAGAGCAATTGCTAATATTGTCTGCCAACCAAGGGCAAGTTCGTTAAGGATGAAATCAGCTTTATACCTTCCATAACTACAAACCTCTCTGGTTCAACAACCATTACATGAATCTTGAATACATTACAAATACCTTGCCTATAATAATGACATAGCCTTCTAAAGTGTACCATTTTTCTTATATTTTAACATGTTATGTAACATTTTATGAAGTCCAAAATCTCTTTGACTATTGAGTTGACAATTTCCCTTGTCCCAATAAAGAAGTTACTCATTGCAACCCGACATGTAACAACCATAAACACACATAGCATGTCCAACTTATAAAAACTTGAAAGTTTAAACTTCATTCTTTAAAAAAAACAATTGGATGTTACATTTAAATGACTTATATTGCCATTTTCGAATCCTACCAATTTGAATGATCACTACCACAAGTTCACTACGAGCAACCTTACCAATCCCAGATGAAAATTTCTCAGCATATTTAGCCCATAAAGTACAAAGAATAAGGTCCATACTGGATATCAAACTACCATTAACATTAATATGTTAATTAAGATTTATCCTAACAAAATTACATATAATAGTCTAGCTAATTGTTTCTTACCCAAGATTATGTAGTTCAAACTACACCCTCTTAGTACACCAGCCATCATACACTCATTGTGAACTATATATACCATGTCACTACACCAATCACATCTACAAAACGATTCACAAACTATATAATAAATGTTAGGAAATACAACAAAAGAATAAGATAAAATAAATGTTTGATAGCAATGTGTACTTACCAATTGTATATTCCTCCCTAATATGACCTGCAATAATGTATCCAAGCTTGGTGAAACGAAAAGACCTCGAACCACGGGGGAAGCTAGATGTCATGGCCTTAACAAATGTGATTTTCTGGAAATTTATATAAACTTGTGATATGACATATTCAAACAAGCAAATTTATCACTAACAAAGAAATTCAAAAAAACATACATATTTTCCTCCTTAAACAACCCCTCAAAATTTTGAATTAGAGCCTTCTTGATAGGAGCAGAGATATGGTTTCCTTAAAATTATCATACAAACAAACGAAGAAAAAAACTATATTAATGCAAATGAAGGGAGCAAACTCAACTATGACAAGTTGATACATTGTTGTCCATTAAAACCCTATTAATATTGCTTAGTTTAGATGACTTCAGGTAAACCCGTTGCTTCCATAAACGAACAACTCATCCCTTAAGCTTCCATCTGCCGGCATCAATATTTACGTCACTAATAAAATCATATTGTGAACCCATCTCAAGCACTACCACAGTTCCAATAATTACATCTACACAAACAATTATATCTGCAATAGATATACCACATGCCTTATTTATACAAACAAACAACATCTAACATACTAAATTAATAAGCAAATACCTAAACAACCTAACCAGCTATAATGCAGTTTGAAGGAACAATATATTGGACGACATGTGAGTAGACTAAAACGGCCACCTAAAGACCACAACATGCTATTAAACGGCCAAAATTACAACCCGTAACCACAATCAAACGAAGAGTCTCTCCTAATCAAACAACACGTCGGAAAACAAAGGCTTACCATATGTTGTTATTCCTAAATAGAGCCACATTAGACATGTCATATAGCCAAGAAACGCGGTCCTTGCGACAACTCAACAAAAGGTTGTTTATATAAGGTATATATATGGTTGTTTGGAGTGAAACAATGTGTCTCCAAAGAATAGGCGCAACCCTTGGATTTTGGCTGGAAAATAATGATAATATCAATTTTTTCTATACGGATTCATTTTCGGGACAAGCCGTTGCTCCACACCCCGCAAGGAAGCCCCCTATTTACACCGCCCGCTAATCAATGCCACCAAGGGCTCTGTCCTTCGGACCTTGCTAGGGGTGTTGTCCCTAAACTTCGCCAGGGTGATACCCCTTGGATCGAACCCCACATGGGGCGCTCTCCTAGACTCCTGTGTTCCCAATTTCATAATTAACTATTAAAGTGTGCAATCCGCTCCTCTAGCTTCATAACATAATTGACCTCAACTTGTCTCGAATTAGTCCCGACTAAACTAAATGTGTTGATGACACTAAAATCATCAACACAAAAATATTTAATATAATAGTCTATATAAAAGCAAGTTCTTTTGTGTTTATTTTATGAAAAACGAAGTGTTGTTCTAGTGACTTAATTTTAATAAATTCTAGAATTAGAGAAGTAACGAACAAATAAATATGCAAATCACTATAGCGACAAATATGGAAAAGAAAAATGACACGTTCTTTATTTGATTGATAAAATATACAAAACTTGTAGACCTTTAAAATAGATTAGGACCGATCACATTACCACCTCCATGGAAAAAAAAAATCTCTATCACAAACATGTATATCATTATTACAATTTACACACTAGTATCCGAATTGACAAAGTAAAACAGCTATGTTCCAACATAGAGATAAAACAACTAAAGAAATAATTATTTATGCAAATTATATTGAAGAATGAAATAAGAAAGTTCAGAATATATTACATTCGTTATTTGATGCTTGACACTTTTTTTTCCCTATTGTAGAGGTATTTTTATGTGTATCATACTTGAAAATAGTGATTTAGAAATAGTAAGAACCCATAAAGTATGTCTCATAATCAAATATAGTAACACGTTTCGATTCATTGCTATACGGATATTATGATTTACTTTTTTTATATTTTTTTTATATTGATAACTAGATATAAATTACACAAATAATCCCTATGGTTTAGGGTAATTTGCACGTTTAGTCCTTAATTTTTTTTTAACTCGGAAGGTCTCTATTGTTTGTTTTTGTTACGCGGTTAGTCCATGTCTTACCTAAAAAGACTATTTTGCCATTGATTTTTTTAATTTATTTAAATAAACACACCCCAACCCTATCCCTTCACCTTACCTTACATACCCTACCATTTTTTTATTTAAATAATAGTATTTTTCGGTAAGACAAGAACCAAGCGCGTAACAAAAACAAATAGTGGGGACCAAGCGAGTAACAAAGAGAAATAGTAAGGACCTTCCGAGTTAAAAAAATAAGTTAGGAACCAAACATGCAAATTACCTCAAACAATAGAGACCATTTATGTAATTTCTAACTAGATTATAGTCGGTGCGAACCACAATTATAAAAATAATTAAAATTTTATTGTAAACTCATAATTATTAATTAATTATTTTCAATAAATTATTAATTAAACATGATTTTGTAAGATTTTCAATATATAAATACAATTAAGTATCGATAATCATAACCGAACCTTATTGAAGACGAATTTAAATTTCTTCTAAAATCGGGAATCAAATAAATAATTATTTAATGTATTATCAACATCAATACTTTTAAAAAAATGATGAAAAAATACGTGTCATTTTTATATAGTATTTGAAAAGAAAATATAAATTATGAAAAAATGATGAGTGACACTATAACTATTCACAGTGATAACTATTCATTTATTAGTATAGTAAGATGAGTCGGTCAATAGATAACATGGATATTACAGTTTACCGAAATAAATGACTTTTTGGTATTTCTTGAAGTTTAATAGTAATTACCATAAATTTGAAAATATGGTTAAGAAATAAATTATAAGTTTTAAATTAATATTTTTATGCTGTATAATTCTTAATATCTTAAAGGAAACAAATTTATAAGATCCAAAATATTATGCATATTTTTTTAATTAAAGGATATTTTAGGTTTAACGTTGTATCTTATTATCCAAAACTAGATTAACATTTTTCTTCTCTTGGATTGCAGTTAGATATTTGTAATTTTGATGAAGTTGGAAAAATAACAAGCGAAATTATAAATTAGAAATTAATATTTGTATGTTTTACCTCCTTATATTTTATGCATTTACTTTAACCCTTACTTTTTTTTTTCTTCTCTAAATTGTTTAGTATTTTACAAATTTATTTATTTGTGCAAGATTATACAAACAAAAGACATTTGACGATCGTCTATGAACATGAAAAAGGAACCAGATTCCACAACGAATTGACGAGAAAGAAAAACACAAAAAGTTCGCATTTGTGGCCATGAACATGAAAACTTCTTCCAAATTTATTTATTTGTGCAAGATTATACAAACAAAAGACTTTTGTTTTATATTAAATATTATGGATTATAATAATATTTCCCCCCTTAATCCATAGTTTTTATTTGTTTCACTCCCAACAAGTTACACATCTCCTCAAACTTGTTGCTTGCCATAGACTTTGTGAGAATATCTACATTATGTTCCTTGGTGCTCACGTGCGTGACTTTTATATCTCCATTTTCAACACACTCACATATGAAATGAAACCTTGTGTCTATGTGTTTGCTTCTCCCATGAAACACAGAGTTTTTTTAATCAAATCTATGGCTGGTTTTTTGTCAACATCCAGCACCAACAGACTAACTTTCTTTCCTGTAAATTCATTAAGAAAACGACGCATCCATATCCCTTGGCACGTTGCACTTGTCGCTGCCAGGAATTCTGCTTCGCATGAGGAAAGAGCTACACCATCTGTTTTGGCAACACTCAAGTAACCAGATTTTCATTAAGATAGAATGTCATTCCTGATGTGTTGTGTCTGTCATTTACATCCCTTACAAGAGCATTGTCAGTGTATCTAGTTACAATATCTTCTCCACTCCCCCTGGTGTAGGTTAAGCCATAGTCAATGGTTCCTTTGATATATCTCAGAATGTGTTTCACTACTTGAAGATGCTTGACTGTGGGTCTCTCCATGAATCGACTTACTATCTTGATAGCATAAGAGATGTCGTGTCGAGTGTGTGTAAGATACTTTAAACCTCCAATGATGCTCCTATATTATGTGAGATTTACCGGGTCTCCCTCTTCATCCTTCGTCAGCTATAACTTGGGTTCCATTAGGTACTTACATGAATTGCACTCAACCATGCCTGCGTTTTCTAGAGTAATGAAATCGTTTGTTGACCCGCTTCAATACCCAGGTAGTATGACAATGAGCCAAGGTCTCTCATTTCAAACTTCCGTTGCATTTGTTCTTTGAAAAGCTTCACTTCATTACTACAATTTCCTATAACAATAAGATCATCAACATATACGCCAACTATTAAGAGGTTATCATTCCTTTTTCCTTGTGTAAACAACATATTCTTATGGGCATTTCTTAAAACCCAAACTTTTCAAACATTTATCCAAACGGGATTCCAAGCTCTATGATCTTAACGAAGCCTATACAAATCTTTTGACACCTTGTATACTTTTCCTGGTTCATTATGATTTACAAACCCCTCCGGTTGAGTTACGAAAACTTTTTCTTCCAAATCTCTGTTAAGAAATGCAGATTTTACATCAAGGAGAAATTCATCCATTTTTACCTGCAAGAGCAAGAAAAATACGTACACTTTTAAGTCGGGCAATGGGTGCGAAGACTTCATCAAAGTCTAACCCAAGTTGCTGAATGTAGCCCTTTGCTACTAACCTCGCCTTGTGCTTTAATACCTTTCCTTATGGGTCCTTTTTCTATTTGTAAACCCACTTGAGACCAATAGATTTTCAACCTGGTGGGAGTTCAACCAGGTTCAAAGTTTTATTTCTTTCATTGGCTTCTAGTTCACTCCTCATTGCATTTAGCCAATCAGTATTCTCACTAGCCATGGAGTACGACAAAGGCTCCTCATTATCATGCGTGAATAAAAATTCATAACACTCATCATAAATATCGTACAACAAACGATACAGTTTTGGGGCTCTTCCTTGTAACGTCCCAAAATTTAAGACGAAAAATTTCGTTTTCATAATAATAAAATAATCAATCAAACATGTTTATAAAATCATAAAGGAAAATCAGAATATATCAATCAATCATCCCAAATACATTACAATCAAATAAGGTGGAAACCGTGGTGTGTGTGCGATGCGATCATCCCGAGATCTTCCCTTTTTGATCCGAAAGTACCTGAAACATAAACTAAAAACCGTAAGCACGAAGCTTAGTGAGTTCCTCAAAATACTGCATACCATACATATCTGCCAGCTCAAGGATGTGTTGGGTCTATTGTTGGATTAGTTGTTTAAGCCCATAACTATAATTGGTATGTACTTGAATTGATAGTCGCATGATGCTTTTGAGTTGCCTTCACACGTGCAACTAGACAGGATGTTTAATTGAGGAACAGGAAGAATTTATTAATTGATTAATAAATTAGAATTAATGATGTATTAATATGCTATTGAAATAATATATTAATTAGTAATCATATTATTAATTAATATTTAATCAGAAATTAATTTGGAATTGATTTTGGGATTAAATGAATTAATTAAAAGTGTGGGGAGTAAAAGTGCAATTGTTCAATAGTTGAGCAAAATGGTCCATGTGACATCCCCAATTTCACGGCCAGAAAATACCGATTTGTTTATGCTTCATTTTTAAAATCAAAGTAATCTTTTTAAAGAAAACAGTTGCGAAATTTGTACCCAAAACAAAATATGATAAGAATCTATCAAAACTCTTCTTGAAGAAATGTATTTCATTAAATAACAAAATCTTGGGATGTCATGTTCCGATACAGACCAAAAGTATAAACAGTACAATATAGACCTTACAATAGTTATTTATAACTACAGGTCTATAATCCAAAATCTCTCGTCAAATCATCCAACTTATATTCTTGTGTCATTACATGTAATACAAAGAAAACTGAGTGGGTCAGGCTTGGAAGCCTGGTGAGCATATAGGGTTTTCAACCCACAATGTTATATCATATAAGTATATATATTAGAACTCACAAACTTATACAATTTCACCATACAAAACAACTCTTATCCCACCCTGTCGATCCTCACAATGACACGATCTAATCTCTCGTATCACAATTTACCTCTTTACCTGATCCATACTCTCGGATCTAAAACTAACCTCTTGATCTGATCCACACTCCCGGATCTAAAACTAATCTCCTGATCTAATCCATACACCCGGATCTTAAACTGTGTCCAATCCATACTCCCGGACTAAGGACAATTAACTATGTCTTAATCCATACTCCAGGATTAATAACAAGTTTATCTCGTTTTTTGAGAATATCGTATTTGAGACTCCTCTCGCAATACGTGTCAATAGGTTTTTAGAGTGCACCGGTGAACATCAAGTTCACAACACCTACAAGTTGCGAGCCTGCTAGTGTTCCACTTGACTGTTTAGAAGAGTCAGTGGTTTTCATCCCTACTCTACTGAATGACGGGGGCCATCGTTTGGGTAAAGGTTTCACTCATTTTTCACCTGTCACCCTCACCTTAAGATTTATGTCACCCTTTTGTCTCATTATCCAACTCATATTTTATCACATACCAACTATCTCATCTACCCCTGTTCTACCCAACATATTTGTAGATATAAAATACATATATAGTTTAACTCATTTAAAAACTATTTAAAACATCCATTCCACACTCATCTCGAATAAACAACAATATATAAACACATAGCACGTTTTTCATAGCAAATACTTCATATTTATGTGTTAGAAGAAAGTGACTACACATTCACTCATAACATAGATATAATATATTCAACCAATACTTGTATTAAAATCGTGTTTATGAAAGGAACTATACACTCACTTGATAAGACCATGATCAGACAACACCTCGTTTATTAAAATAATATTCTTCGCTGAAACCGGAATGTTTTCTCCAAAACCGGGCTTCACGCAGGCAGAGTTTCGGCTCAAAAACTATATTTCTCGGGATCTTTGCGGCTTCGGGACTTGCTTTGGGTGTCAAGATTGATACCGGGGCTTCGGGGGTATAAATTGCCAAGAAGAAGAAAGAAAAATGGGAGAGAAGTGAAAATTTGCAAACAAGATCGGTAGCCCTCGTCTTCTATTTATAGGGTGCTGGTCATTGGGTTACGCTTAGCGTAACTTCCATGTATGCGGGGGCGTAACACCTCTTTCATGCGTACACTGGGCGCACGAAGATCTACACGGGGCGTAGTTCGGATGGGGCTGCCAGGTGGCGAAGTCTCAATGGGGCTACATGGCCGTCTCTCGGACCACACGAGACCGGAGTACGCTGGGCGTACCGGGTGGATAGGATCGGACGTGTCATGGCTTCGGATATTATCCAAATTTATAATTTTTATAAATATATTTTAATTATTTAAAAACTTTAGAAATTCATATCTTCCTCATACGAGCTCCGTTTTTGACGTGATTTATATCCACGTGTAGGTGAGACTATGATCTACAACTTTCGTTTAGACTCCGTTGTCTAATTTTGACTTTATTTTTTATTATATTATTTTTAGTAGACCGGGATTGGAAAAACTCCGTTAGAAATTCATAACTTCTTCATCTAACGTCCGTTTTCGTCTATCTTTTCACCATCGGAGTACTATCGACGAGATCTTCGATTCTCGTTTAGATTGTTTCAGCCAAATATCACTCGATCTCAATTTCGAGATTTGGGTTGTATACCGCTAAGTCGAAACTTAGAAAAATCATAACTTCCTTATACGAAATCAGATTTGGACGTTCTTTTTATGCACGCTCTGGGTTTAACATATTTTACGACTTCTATTTAGATCGCTAAGGCCAAATATCGCTCTAACGTAAATTCACTATTTATGTCGCTCTGTGTCGTGTTGATTCTGTTGCGAAACTTCGACAGGTCATAACTTCTTTGTTATATCTCGGACTTCGGCGTTCTTTATATGCACGGAAACCTTTTGAAATATACTACAACTGGGTTAAGATTATTTATTCTAAACACTCTTCTATCAGAAAGTCATTTTTGATGCTTATCGTCTCTAAATTGAATAGCCCTTATCTACGGGCGTTACAGTCTAGAACCTTCCTAGGTGTTACATTTGTAACACTAAGTTCTCAGGCTTCAAGATCTACAAAGGATTCATTGTTATTACAATATAACAATCAAGGTATGTAACCTAACCCTAGTTTTATGTGAATTTCGAAAATAGTATACCTCTCCTAAGGTTTCTTCTTTTGTGTTCAAGTTTTCATGTTCAATTAGAGAAAACCTAGATCCAAAGCATTAGGGTTGCATGCACACTTATGAATTGCTGTTATGCTCAAAACTCATCAGTGGTATCAAAGCATAGGATTAGTTTTCTGTTGAATATAACGCAATTGTGAATTTTTCAATGGAGAAGGAAACATAATCGGCATTCTGTTCATTGAACTCGACGAGTTGACATCAACGCGACGATTGATTTGCCCAACTCGGCGAGTTGCACTGTGAGATCCTGAATTTCGTTTTTGATAACTGTTTCATAGATTGATTAGGATAATTACCTTAAATTCGTTTTAATTGTTTAAAATGAGATATTTTAAGATAGTAGTTTTGTATCATTATCATGAATTCATGATTGGGTTAAAGTTTTTGATAAAGATCAAAATTAATTTGTTAATTTAATTATTAAAAAAATTAACCTAGTATTTTTGAAAGGTTTTAAAAAATACACATTTGGTTTTAAAATTTAAAATTTAAATTAAATAGTTTAATTTTGAAATTTTTAAAATTTAGGACCCTAGTATTTTAAAACTTTAAAATTCACCCTTATATATATTGTAAAATTAAAAGTTAATATTTCTATATATGTATAAGAAAAGTCAGTTTTACCGTTAGTAGGCCTCATTCACGAAGCCGATCTATAAGGGGATATAAGGAAACTGCCTATAAAATTGCAGTTGAATGGGTGTCCATACTCACCCACCGCTTCCTTGATTGCTGGAGGATTGTTAGTCGAACGGGTTTGATAGGACACTAAACTCTCATTAATAAGTATAATGATATACAAAGTAACTAAATGTTTTTATAAATTCCCAAATCTTACTTACTTTAGGAAAATGTGAATTTGATGCTAATCCATGAAATTGCACATTGCACTTTATAAAAGTCGTTAATAGAGCATGTGTGGGTTAACCGACACACTAATATGGACTAATAAAGGGTGGAAATGGGTAGCTCGTAAATTATCGTTAATTAATGGAGCGTGTCTGGTTAACCGACATATTAATTAGATGATAAACAAAATCGAGAGTATCAAACTAATTTGTATGGTTATTCACACCCTGTTTGTGATCCTCGGTATCCCAGTCACAAATGGAAAAGGATAATCGAGATTAAACATGTCATTGAATAGTTCAATGAATCTCAAAAGACCTAGGAATTTCATTTAAAACTTAACACGCTTAAAATTTTGTTTTCTTGGTGGTGAAATTGGTAAATCGTCATTTACCTACCTTTAAATAATTTGCAATTAGATTACGAAATCTCTCTTCTTAATTGTGAATTATTTAGTTGGGTTCTCGCCTTAATATATCATTTGGGTGTTATATAAAGGAATTTATTATTTAATCAAATCTTATCATTTTTCATTTTTAGACGTCAACTTCAAATAATGCTTCCGGCTCCTCCAATGTCACAACTAGAAATCTTGGTGCCTTGTAATCACAACACTTATAACAACTATGAATCAATAACATGAAAGCATGAACGATGCTTATTTTATAACAACAAAACTTCATTAAATACTTCATTCTATCCCTACAAATGGTCAACAAAGAATTGGAAACCTTTGAAATTCCAATGTGAGTTCACTTTGAAGTATGACTTCCATATTGGACCTAATGGACCAATGAGCTTCCAATTTAACTTTCTTGAACCTAGAACTCTCAAATGGGCCCTAATTGGACTCATATACATGAAACTTAACATTTGTGCGCCTTATGAACCCAAAATAAACTAGATTAACTTTAACGGGCCTTATTGGACCAAAACATATTTATATTATCCCTAATAGGTCATAAAAATCATTCTTTGATTTTTATTGGGCCAAAAATCACCTAACTTAACCATAAAATGGTCTTAAGCATTCAATGCCCAAAATTTCTTTTCTTCCCTCTCCATTCTCGGCCCAAGCCCACCTAGAGGAAGATTTGATTTCCTCATTGCCACCTCATTTTTACACAAAGGATTTCCATGCAACTCTCATACCTCCATGAAACAATCACACTTCACTCAAACTCTCAAGGAAACTCTCTCCACTCCTCTCCATATTTTCGAGATCTAAGAGGCTTTCAAATAGATTCTTCCACAAAAATCATCATCCAAGGTAACTTTATGTTTGGATCCATAATCTAGCTACTTCATTTCATCAAAAATCTCTTCTAAATCTATTCAAACTTGTGATCTTACATCATCTAATCCACTAAACTCGAGATCTACCAAGAAGACTTGCTAGGATCGAAATTTCTTCTTCTAGTCTTCTTCAAAACCGAAACTACAACTCAAGGTGAGTTTCATACCTCTCTATTTTCGGTTTTCATATGTTTTATGGGGTAGAATACAAGAAAATGTGTAGATCTATGTGTATGTGTATGCTATGTGTGATTTTATGCATGTATGTGTGTGATGTTATGTATTTTTGTGATAAATATGTAACAAAAAGGAGTGATAATTCAAGATCTATGGCATGAGAAAGGAAACAAACATAATCTAAGTTATTTTACACTAATCAAGTTAAGAAAAATAGCTTATAAGGTTATGAGGAACATACTTCAACATAAAACTCCTTTTAGGGCTTAAAATGTTAAAAATACAAAACTTGGGGTAAAATCTGCCAAGTCATGGTTTCTTGAGGGTCAAAAGAGTCAAAACAGTTTTCATAATCATTTTTCTGAATATTACAATTTTCAAAGGACTTAAAAAGCAAAAATTTGAGTTATTGGGCTAAATATGGGCTTTTCGGCCCAACAAACCCAAAATTGCGAAAATCGAAGTTTTTAAGGGGCTGAATTGTAATATTCTGTATAACTAGGGACATGAAGTGAAATAAAACTATTTCTAAGGTTAAAAAATGCTTTTAAACTCCAAAGAGGAGCAAAATGTAAACTTTTTGTATTTTGGGCCAAAACTGTAAAAGTTGCGAAATTTGGGGTTTTAACCGAGAAACACCATTCTGGAAGGGCTAAAACTATTTACTAAATATAATTTGGGTTAAAAATGTCTTTTCAACAAGTTTATGATACAAAAGTGTCAAGAAAATGTTTTTAAGGACTAAAAATGAAATTCTTTTATGTAAAGGACTAAAAGTGTTATTTTTATAAAAGAAAGGTAGTGAAAAGTTTCAAAGTCATACTTCTAAACAAATTAATTCATTAAGACAAAATACAAGATATCCGGCTAGCAACAAAATGAAAAACAGATACACCTACAATACCAAATATCGTTATAAACGAATTGATTCGGTCTCGAATCAATACAAAACAACAAACGTTAAATTAAAGCACTTCAATAGATACGTGATGACTATAATGAGTAAATCTACAAACTTTGGGCTTATGAGTTTCAAATTATGCTTGTTGGGCCTTGCAAGCCCACCAACATGATCTTTGGGCCCAAAGGGATAACGCTTATATGTTATTGGGCCTTCAATGACCCAATATTTTATAAAAGGACTTTCAATAGCTTTGTGTGCTAGTGGGCCAAAGTGTCCTGCTTGAAAAGCTAGTAAGGTCACAGTAATCAAATGCGAGTTGGACTATCGTGTCTTTCGCATCCACGACAGCTTAAGGAACTTACGATAGTAGTGGGATATAATACTCCCCTTCTCTTCATTTGTTAAGGCTTACGCGAAATTAAAGTAGACATACTTAGGACGATATACAATACGGGTTAATTCAATATTCATTCGTTAAGACAATACTAAAATCAGTAATCACGAATACATTTCAGCATCAGGAAACATCGGGTTTTCCGGGGAATTCAATACCACTCGTTCGAAGTATTATAACTATAATACAAAATACCCTTCATATATATATATATATATATATATATATATATATATATGTGTGTGTGTGTGTGTGTGTTTTTAAAATCATTCATGCATCAACTTATGGATCTCACACTTTGACAAACAAAAGTCTTTTCAGAAAATATCGGATTTTTTGGGTTTTACAAAATATACAAATTATTTTTATCACAACATTGCTTATGAACTCACCAACATTTCATATGTTGACGTTTTTCCAAAATAACTTGTATTCTTAGGTAACAGGTAAGTGGAAAATTTATAAGAAGTAATGTTAGATGTTATGTTAAAAACACTCGAACTAGTTATGTTATGAATGTGTAATGTAAAACAATGTACTTGATGTGAACAATTTCAGTTGTAATATATTGATGCATGGTGACGCTTATGTTATGATTCATGTATATTCATTATGATGGTATTCAGTTAAAGTCACGCAAGCCCTCAGACGTTTCCGCCGTCTGGTTCGGGGGTGTGACAGGTTGGTATCAAAGCATTGTTTATAGTGAACTAGCATATCTAACCACATATTAATATGCAACTATAAACCAAAAAGGGACTAAACCAACTCTGAACAAAACAAAACAAATAAAAACACAACTATAAAACATCTTTGTTTATGTGAATTAGGAAACATAACATAAAACCGAACCAAACAAGATAGTGCTAGCATCTCGGTTAAGCCTAGACTGTTCATAGTCGTATCAAGGAGTGGATGTAGCCTGATCAACTACATTCCTGCAAGGAACAACTATCACATCTCCTAACGAAATCGTGATGGCTAGGGAACCTAAAAGCATACCCCTTTAGCAACAAAAAGAGAACAGCGACTTAATCCATACATCTTATGAATGATATTAGCATGTTTATACACCCTCGCAGATAGCATGGCTCGTTTCCATCACCCTGGAGATCCTTATTTCTCTAATCAGGGGAATAACGAATGGCTGGAAGAATCAGAGGAAGAACCTGAAGAGGACCCCGAGGAGGAGTCTGAAGAGGAACCCGAGGAAGACCCCGAGGAGGAATCCGAGGGGGAACCTGAGGTGGAAGCCGAAGGCGGACCTGCAGAGCCAGTGGTGGACCAGGAGGAGGAGGAAGCCGAAGGAGATCTCGAGGAAAAACCTAACGAAGACGAAGATGGTGATTCGGACGCAGAGTCCGAAGTCATCAACCCCCCTTATCCAATTAGGGTACCCGCTTATTGGGTAGGCCCCACTGGTCCTACACCCCCTGGGGTATCGACCTTTGGAGGTGGAGCAGGCAGCAGGGACAGCGAACCACGTTCGACATGTCACGCAAATTCTTTGATCTAAGGGATGGAGGACCGGCCGATCGTGCTCTCCCAGTCATGGTGAGACGATTGCGGAACACTGGCGACCTAGCTCAGAGCACCACTGATCAGATGCACCAGATGCGGACTAGGGTCGAGCGTGCAGAGCAGGAAACACGAGAGGTTATCCGAGAGCTCCACATGAGACAGGTGAGGTGGGAGGCTCGACTCCGAGATGCGGAACGACAGGTGGCTCGTCTTCAGGGAGCGTCCACTTCCTCAGCACCACCCCCTGGCACATCCCACCACGACTAGGACTAGTCATACCCGTCTTTAGTACTATGTCACTAGGATCTATGCTATGTACCCCCGACTCTATGTTTAAGTGACTACACTACTCATAGAGCCGTTATGTTGCCGAAATTGCATCACTCATGTATTGTTCTTTCGAGCAAAATTTTCATGTATCGAAAAAATGCGGATAATATTAATGAAAGGTTTTATGTGTTCCACTGTGATGTTGTAATCTGCTATGTGTTATATATCCATGATTGTATGCTAAATTGTGAAATTACTTAAGTTCGCGCTACACACCTAGTTTTTAGGATCACAATCTCACAAAAGCACAGACACTCAACATCTTTCCGTTCCATGACGGAAAGATGCCTCGACGACCCACCCGCGGTAACCCTGGACCAACCCCTCCAGAGCTTGACTCAGCTGCATTCCAAGCAGCCGTGTCTGCTACGGTCACCACGGCTATGGCACAAATTCACCAAAGGAACAATGGAGGAGTCAACGGACAAGGGGCTGGAAGTTCAAACAACGAGATAAATCAAGGACCGACCAAAACATGCTCCTACAAGGATTTCACCAATGAAAGGCCGCGAACCTTTAATGGCACAGGTGGTGTCATAGCCCTGAAAAGGTGGATAGAGAAAGTGGAATCAGTGTTCGAAATATGCGAATGCCCCGAGGAATTGAAATTGAAGTTTGCCGCGTGCACCTTTGTTGACCAGGCTCTCACCTGGTGGAATGGGCATATAGAGGCCATGGCTCTCCCTATAGCCAACTCAATGCCATGGACGGAGCTGAAGGAAATGCTGATGGCTGAGTACTGCCCTCGCGGCGAAATTCAGAAGATGGAGCAAGAGCTGTGGGATCTCCCCGTCCGAAACTCTGATATAGATGCGTACATATCAAAGTTTAGCGAGCTGTCATTATTGTGCCCTGGCATGATTTCGTCTGAAGGAAAGAAAATCGAACGGTTCATCTGGGGACTGACCTCCCCAATTCAAGGAAATGTGATCGCTGCAAAACTTGAAACGTTCGATAGGGCCAAGAGATTGGCCAAGAATCTATACTACCACAACAACAAAAAGGGCGAGAAGCCAGCGGAAATCGAGGGCGAGAAAGAGAATGACAGCAAGAAAGGGAAGAACAATAAGAGGAAAGGGAGACAAGGCTCGAAATCAGCAAAGAAGCAACAAACGGTGGCGGTCAATGCTGCAACCACTCAAGTACCCTTCACACCACATGCTCCAGCCTTAGCTAATCCAAGTGCTCCTAGGCAGTATTCTGGGAATCTCCCAAAGTGCAACAAGTGCAACTACCACCACAACGGCGAATGCAGGGAAATGCATTGCACCAGCTGCAATCGGAAGGGTCACACTGCAAAGTATTACAGGACCTATCCTCCCCAGAATCAACCGCAAGGAAACAACAACAACAACAGCAACCGCAACAACAACACCAACAACAGCAGCAATAACGCGGGGTCAAGCCCCACATGCTACGGATGTGGAAAGACAGGGCATATCCGTCAGAATTGCCCCAACGCCAACAACTCTGGGAACGTAGGAAAAGGAAGGGTGCTAGCTATGGGTCAGGGAGAAGCAGTTCAAGATCCCACTGTTGTTACTGGTACGTTTCCCCTAAACCACACCTATGCATGCATCCTATTTGATACCGGGGCAGAACGGAGTTTTGTGAGCAGTAAATTCAAACACCTGTTAAATCAACAACCCTAGAAGCTTAATGAAACCTTTACGGCGGAAATGGACAATGGGAAGATAGAATCCACTGGGGAAATCTTTATCGGATGTACCCTAACCTTAAATTACCACGTCTTCCAAATAAACTTAATGCCTGTTTCCATTAGGAGTTTTGATGTGATTATTGGCATGGATTGGTTAAGCCCCCACCATGCTGAAATTATGTGTCACGAGAAGGCCGTTCGCCTTCATCTCCCAAATCATGAAACCCTAGTTGTTTACAGAGACAAACCCAGTACGAACCTTCGTCTTATCTCATGCATTAAGGCATAGAAGCACCTACGAAAGAAGGACTTGACGTTCCTTGCTCACATAGTAGACAAATCCAAGAAAGAGGTCAAAATTCAAGACATTCCAGTAGCTCGTGAATTCCCAAATGTCTTGCCAGATGATCTTCCGGGGATACCCTCAGAAAGACAATTCGAGTTTCGAATCGACCTTGTACCAGGAGCTACCCCTATCATAAAATCGCCCTACAGATTGGCTCATGCAGAGATGCAAGAGTTGTCCAGTCAACTCAGTGAGCTTTTGGATAAAGGATTCATCCGACCCAGTTTCTTACCTTGGGGAGCTCTAGTTCTCTTTGTCAAGAAGAAAGCCGGTACATTCAGGATGTGTATCGACTATAGAGAACTTAACAAACTTACTGTCAAAAACCGATATCCACTTCCACAAATCGACGACCTATTCGACCAGCTCCAAGGAGCTAGTTACATCTCAAAGATAGATCTGCGATCCGGATACCACCAACTCAAGGTCTGGGAGGAGGATATTCCAAAAACCGCCTTCCGAACTCGTTACGTACATTATGAATTCGTCGTAATGCCCTTCGGTCTAACGAATGCTCTTGCCGCATTCATGGACCTAATGAATCGAATCTGCCGACCTTTTCTTGATAATTTCGTAATCATTTTCATCTATGATATGCTAGTATATTCCCGAAGCGAAGGAGAACACGGCCAACATCTTCGACAAATCTTAGAAACCCTGCGAACCGAATAGTTGTACGCAAAACTCTCCAAGTGCGAGTTTTGGCTCCGAAGTGTGAACTTTTTGGGTCATGTTATTAGTCAGGAAGGAATACATGTAGATCCTTCTAAGGTCAAAGCCATCGAAGGTTGGGCAATCCCAACAACACCTACATAAGTTCGCCAATTTCTGGGTCTCACAGGCTATTACAGAGGATTCATCCAGAACTTCTCTAAAACCACCAAGCCACTTACCTCGCTTACACAAAAAGGTGTACCCTTCGTATGGATGGACAAAAAGGAAGTCGCGTTACGATCTCTGAAGCAAGCACTCTGCAGTGCGTCGGTGCTATCACTACCAGAAGGAATAGAAGACTTTGTAGTCTACTGCGATGTGTCAAATCAGGGTTTAAGCTGTGTACTCATGCAGCGTGGAAAGGTGATAGGTTACGCGTCCCGACAGCTAAAGACACACGAAGTGAATTATACGACCCACGACCTAGAACTGGGAGCACTGGTCTTCGCCCTGAAGATTTAGAGACACTACCTGTACGGTACCAAGTGTACTATCTTCACTGACCACAAGAGTCTTCAGCACATCTTGAATCAAAAGAAGCTAAACATGAGGCAACGAAGATGGGTCGAACTGCTAAACGACTACAAGTGCGAAATGAAGTATCATCCAGGCAAGGCTAACGTAGTAGCCGTTGCCTTGATTCGGAAAGAATACTCAAATCGTCGTGTGAAAACTCTCTCGATAACCATCCAATCCCACCTGACCTCGCAAATCAGAACGGCTCAGTTAGATGCCATGAAGGCTGAAAACAAAGCAAGTGAAGCGCTGCGTGGAATGGAGAAGAACTTGGAGGTGAAGGAAGATGGAGCATATTATTTCATGAACCGCATATGGGTCCCTAAACTTGGGGGATTCAGAGAGGTAGTCATGAACGAGGCTCACAAGACGCGATACTCCATCCATCGGGGTTCAGACAAGATGAACTTGGATGTTAAGCAACATTATTGGTGTCCAAATATGATGGAAGAGATTGCCACTTACGTGAGCAAGTGCCTCACTTGTGCTAAAGTAAAGGTTGAATATCAGAAGCCCTCTGGATTACTATAGCAGCTAGTAATTCCCGAGTGGAAATGGGAAAGGATTACCATGGATTTCGTGACCAAACTACCCAAGTCACCGGACGGTTTGGACACGATCTGGGTAATAGTTGATAGACTAACAAAATCCGCCCATTTCCTGCCTATAAAAGAATCATACAAGATGGAGCGCCTGACAAGAATCTACATCAAAGAAATTATGAGACTCCACGGAGTACCGGTATCCATCATCTCAGATAGAGATAGTAGATTTACTTCACGCTTTTGGCAATTGCTTTAGAAAGATATGGGAACACAACTCGATATAAGCACTACCTACCACCCACAAACGGATGGTCAAATTCAAACACTGGAAGATATGATTCGAGCGTGTGTAATAGACTTTGTAAGATCATGGGATACCCACTTGCCTTTGATCGAGTTCTCGTATAACAACAGTTATCACTCGAGTATCAAAGTTGCTCCTTTCGAAGCATTATACGGGCGCAAGTGTAGATCACCGTTGTGCTGGGCTGAGGTAGGAGACACCCAGCTAGCGAGAGGGCAAACTCCAAACAACGCCTTAATGGGACCGGAAATCATACACGAGACGACCGAGAAGATAATTCAGATCCGAGCAGGACTACAATCATAACAAGACAGACAGACGAGCTACGCCGATAAACGACGAAAGCCCTTGGAATTTGAAGTCAGAGATAGGGTGTTACTAAAAGTCACTCCTTGGAAAGGAGTGATTCGTTTTGGGAAACGGGGCAAATTGAACCCTCGATACATTGGACCCTTCGAGATTCTTGCCCAAATCAGTCCAGTGGCTTATAGATTGCAACTACCCGCCGAGCTCCGCAGTGTACACCCTGTGTTCCACGTCTCCAACTTGAAGAAGTGCTTATCCGAAGAGACTCTCGTCATTCCATTAGAGGAAATCGAAATCAATGAGAACCTTCTGTTCATCGAAGATCCAGTTGAAATCATGGAACGAGAGGTAAAGCGTACCAAGCAGAGCCGCATTCTGATTGTGAAAGTTCGATGGAACGCGAGACGCGGACCAGAATTCACATGGGAACACAAAGATCAAATGAAGCATAAGTACCCTCATCTATTCTCGCATTCTCAAATCTAGCTTTTAAAAGAATTTCAGGACGAAATTCTGTCTAACGGGGGGATGATGTCACAACTAGAAATCTTGGTGCCTTGTAATCACAACACTTATAACAACTATGAATCAATAACATGAAAGCATGAATGATGCTTATTTTATAACAACACATTATCAAATACTTCATTCTATCCCTACAAATGGTCAACAAAGAATTGAAAACCTTTGAAATTCCAATTTGAGTTCACTTTGAAGTAGGACTTCTTTATTGGACCTAATGGACCAATGAGCTTCCAATTTAACTTTATTGAACCTAGAACTCTCAAATGGGCCCTAATTGGACCCATATACATGAAACTTCACATTTTTGGGCCTTATGAACCCAAAATAAACTAGATTAACTTTAATGGGCCTTAATGGACCAAAACATATTTATATTAGCCCTAATAGGTCATAAAAATCATTCTTTGATTTTTATTTGGCAAAAAATCACCTAACTTAACTATAAAATGGTCTTAAGCATTCAAATCCGAAATTTTCTTTTCTTCCCTCTCCATTCTCGGCCCAAGCCCACCGAGAGGAAGATTTGACTTCCTCATTGCCACCTCATTTTTACACAAAGGATTTCCATGTAGCTCTCATACCTCCATGCAACAATCCCATCACTCACTCTCTCTTGTCTCCTCTGTTTCTTCCTCTCAGCCGAACCCAAACACACACACACACACACATACACACTTCACTCAAAATTCTCTCAAGGAAACTTTCTCCATTCCTCTCCATATTTTCGAGATCTAAGAGGCTTTCAAAGAGATTCTTCCACAAAAATCATCATCCAAGGTAAGTTTATGTTTGGATCCATAATCTAGCTACTTCATTTCATCAAAAATCTCTTCTAAATCTATTCAAACTTGTGATCTTACATCGTCTAAGCCACTAAACTCGAGATCTACAAGGAAAACTTGCTAGGATCGAAATTTCTTCTTCTAGTATTCTTCAAAATCGAAACTACAACTCAAGGTGAGTTTCATACCCCTCTATTTTCGGTTTTCATATTTTTATGGGGGAGAATACAAGAAAATGTATAGATCTATGTGTATGTGTATGCTATGTGTGATTTTATGCATGTATGTGTGTGATGTTATGTGTTTTTTTGATAAATATGTAACAAAAAGGAGTGATAATTCGAGATCTATGACATAGAAAGAAACAAACATAATCTATCTTATTTTACAGTTATCAAGTCAAGAAATATATCTTATAAGGTTATGAGGAGCATACTTTAACATAAAACTCATTTTAGGGCTTAAAATGTTAAAAATACAAAACTTGGGGTAAAATCTGCCAACTCATGGTTTCTTGAGGGTCAAAAGAGTCAAAACACTTTTCATAATCATTTTTCTAAATATTAGAATTTTCAAAGGACTTAAAATGCAAAAATTTGAGTTATTGGGCTAAATATGGGCTTTTCGGCCCAACAAGCCCAAAATTGCGAAAATTGAAGTTTTTAAGGGGCTGAATTGTAATATTCTATAAAACAGGGGACATGAAGTGAAATTAAACTATTTCTAAGGTCAAAAAATTCTTTTAAACTCCAAAGAGTATCAAAATGTAAACTTTTTGTATTTTGGGCCAAAACTGTAAAAGTTTCGAAATTTGGGGTTCTAACCGAGAAACACCATTCTGGAAGGGCTAAAACTATTTACTAAATATAATTTGGGTTAAACATGTCTTTTCAACAAGTTTATGATACAAAAGTGTCAAGAAAATGTTTTTAAGGACTAAAAATGAAATTCTTTTATATAAAGTACTAAAAGTGTTATTTTTATAAAAGAAAGGTAGTGAAAAGGGTCAAAGTCATACTTATAAACAAATTAATTCATTAAGACAAAATACAAGATATCCGGCTAGCGACAAAACGAAAAACAAATATACCTACAATACCAAATATCGTTATAAACGAATTGATTCGGTCTCGAATCAATACAAAACAACAAACGTTAAATCAAAACACTTCAATAGATACGTGATGACTACAATGAGTAAATCTACAAACTATGGGCTTATGAGTTTCAAATTATGCTTGTTGGGCCTTGCAAGCCCACCAACATGATCTTTGGGCCCAAAGGGATAACGCTTATATGTTATTGGGCCTTCAATGACCCAATATTTTATAAAAGGACTTTCAATAGCTTTGTGTGCTAATGGGCCAAAGCTTCCTGCAATAAAACCTAGTTAGGTCACAATAATCAAATGCGAGTTGGACCATCGTGTCTTTCACATCCACGACAACCTAAGGAACTTACGATTGTAGTGAGATATAATACTCCCCTTCTCTTCATTTGTTAAGGCTTACGCGAAATTAAGGTAGACATACTTAGGATGATATACAATACCGGTTAATTCAATATTCATTCGTTAAGACAATACAAAAATCAGTAATCACGAATACATTTCAGCATCGGGAAACATCGGGTTTTCCAGGGAATTCAATACTACTCGTTCGAAATATTACAACTATAATACAAAATACCCTTCATATATATATATATATATATATATATATATATATATATATATATATATATATATATATATGTTTTTAAAATCATTCATGCATCAACTTATGGATCTCACACTTTGATAAACAAAAGTCTTTTCAAAAAATATTGGATTTTCTGGGTTTTACAAAATATACAAATCATTTTTATCACAACATTTCTTATGAACTCACCAACCTTTCATATGTTGACGTTTTTCCAAAATAACTTGTATTCTCAGGTAACAGGTAAGTGGAAGATTTATAAGAAGTAATGTTAGATGTTACGTTAAAAACACTCGAACTAGTTATGTTATGAATGTGTAATGTAAAACAATGTACTTGATGTGAACAATTTCAGTTGTAATATATTGATGCATGGTGACGTTTATGTTATGATTCATATATATTCATTGTGATGGTATTCAGTTAAAGTCACGCAAGCCCTCGGACGTTTCCGCCGTCTGGTTCTAGGGTGTGACATCCAATAACAACTCCAACCACTTCTCACTCTTGAGCATCTGCTCAAAGGTCACCTTTGATGGTTCTAACTTTAATGATTGGATCTGCAACATCAGAATGAACTTGAGGTTCGAGGAAAAGGAATATGTTCTCGAAAAGGAGCTGAACGAGATTCATGAAACTAAATCTACTCCCGAAGAAATTACTGAATATTGGTTCGAGGAAAAGGAATATGATGCTACCAAGGTCTCATGCATCATGGTGGCTACTATGACTCTCGAGCTGCAATTGTTCTATGAGGATTATTGGACTTATGAGATGTGCAAGGACTTGATGAAGAAGTACCATCAACAAGCCCGTCTAGAATGGTATGAAATAGTCAAGTCACTCATAACTAGCAAGATGAAAGATGGAGAGTCTTTCACGATCCGCTTGTGACGCATGCAGCGTTATGTGGATTGTCTATTGAAGCTCAATGTTAACTTTGATGAGGAATTGGCTATTTACATAGTCTTTTACTCATTACCTAGCTATTTTGATCAGTTTGTTATGAATTATCATCTGAACAAGGAGGATACCACATTGAGTCAACTCCAAAGCTTGTTGAGAACCGCCGAAAGTGGGATGAAGGGAAAGAGTGTTGTCTCCATTCCTGCTACTGTTACTCACGGATTGGCCATAGGGCAAGGGAAAGGGAAGAAGAGGAAAGCTCCCTCTAAATATAACTGGAAGGGAAGGTCTCAAGTCGTGTCATCAAGTAATGGACCTAAGGGAAAATCTAGTTCTGAAGCTCCCCCTGCCTCTGATCCGAAGGAGGCTACTTGCTTTTACTGCCATGATAAAAGGGCATTAGAAGAAAAGATGCCCCAAGTACTTGCAAGACATAAAGGAAGACAAGGTTAAGCCAATCTCCGCAGGTATTTACACTATTCTATCTAAAAACTCCTCACATTCTAAATATTGGGTTCTTGACACATGGTGTGGTTTTCACATTTGATCTGCCTTGTAGGGAATAACAAGAAGTGAAGATGTGGAGCATGGGAAGATGAACCTAATTTTGGAAAATAGGAGATCCTCGCCTGTTACCAAGATTGATGTTTATTCTTTAGTTCTTAGTAGTGTGTTATGTTTAGAATTAAATAATTGTTGCGAAATATTATTTCATTTCATGGTTTATATAGACAAGGATTTACATATTCTTTTGATATTGAGAATAGTTCTATTTATGCTTATTATGATGGTGTATTTTATTTTGAAGCATTACCTTGTGATGACGTGTATGAAACTATGATGGTTGTAGACAATTTAGGAAATAGTGTGTTGCAAATTGATTCGTCTAATGGTTTAAACAAGGCATGCTTGTCTTCTTGGACATGTCAACAAGAAACAAATTTCATAACTCCAAAAGGATGGAGTGTTGGAATGGTTCGATTTAAGGTCGGATGATACATGCGAGTCTTGTTTACTTGGAAAGATGATTAAATCACCTTTAACAGGTTCATGTGAAAGAGGTGAGGGATTGTTGGATCTCATACACATGGATGTGTGTGGGCCTTTCAAATCCACAATAAGGGATGCAAATTGATTATATGTGACTTTTACCGATGATTACAGTAGATATGAATATATCTACTTAATGAAGCATAAGTTAGAAACCTTTGAAAAGTTCAAAGAATTCAAACAAGAAGTTGAAAATCAATTGGCAGGAAGATCAAGATGCTCAGTTCTGATAGAGGTGGTGAGTGTCTTAGTATCGAGTTCCATGACTACCTCAAGGAACGTGGAATTGCTTCACAATTGATACCTCCTAGGACGCCACAACTTAATGGTTTGGTTGAGAGGCGTAATCGAACCTTGTTGGACATGGTTTGTTCCATGATGAGTCGAGCTTCACTACCAATCTCATTTTGGGGGTATACCTTAGAGACCGCCACCCACATTCGAAATCCGGTTCCAACAAAGAAGTTTGCCAAAACACCTCACGAAATGTGGACAGGGAGGTTCCCTCATTAGTACATATCAAGGTTTGGGGTTATGAAGCTTTTGTTAGACGAGAGACTCACGACAAGCTTGAACCTCGAAGTGAACGATGTATTTTCATCGGCTATCCACATAAGTCATTTGGCTACTTATTCTACATACCTAGTTAGAACGTGGTCTTCGTAGCACGAAGAGGAGTCTTTCGAGAGAGAGAGAGAGAGAGAGAGAGAGAGAGAGAGAAGTCTTTCGAAAAGGAGTCTAACACTAGCAATCAACCCGAGGAAGAAATTCCTGTTGAACCTACTGAGGAGTCGTTACCTCTTAGACATTCCACTCGAGTTAGAATGACACCAGAGTTTTATGGTTTCCATATAGCTACAGATGGTGATACGTTTATCAGTGGTAGTACACTGGTAAATTTGGATGAACCTTATAACTACAAGGAATCCATGACAAGCCCCGAGTCTGTTAAATGGAAAGAGGCGATGGACAACGAGATCTAGTCCATGTATGACAATCAATTTTGTAACTTGCACTACAAGAAAAACACGATTTTTCTAGGGAAGGTCGCTATGGAACGTTGTTTCATTGTTAGTATGCAATGGATCATCCTATGGAATGTCGTTCAATAGCAATGTTGCTACCACATTTTCTACGGATTTTATTTCTGGTAGCGAGAATAGGAATTGCTAGGGAAAATGCTACTAACTACATATCCATTGGTATTATGCTACCGATAGTTATATGGAACAAAAATTCGTAGCAATTTTCCAACGACATTTGTTACCAAATCACTTTCCGTTGTACTGTTGCTATGGAATTTATTATAATGGTTACTATGCAACGGAGTTTGTGACGGAAACCAATTTCATCGTTGAATTCCTATGGAAGTACCATTTGTGGTATTTGCTAGGGAACTCTACTACGGAATACGATTTCGTTTGCTTGTTTTGCTATGGAATAAAATGTGTAGCTAATTTGTGACGGAATTTGTTGCGATGTTGTATGCTTAATTATTTTTCTTATTCTATGGATGAATTATTATTATGATCCATGGAATTTGTAAGATATGGTTTGAATGAAATGATTTTGAATTGGTAATATGTGGCATAACGCTTTAGAGTGCAAAAAGACCAAAGTGCCCTTGAAATCATTCCAAATATGTGAATACTAAGGATATCTGTGTCAAATGTCAAAACACATTATTCAAATATTATAACCGTTTTATAGGTAACAATGGAATTTTGATTCTTGAAATGGAAAAGACAAAAATAAAATATATATCATAATCTATAATGTAATACAACCCACCAGTCAGAGTTGTTTGTTTTCGAACATGGGTAAGGAATGTGTCCCACCTCAAACCAGACGGCAGAAATGTCTGGGGGCTTGTGCGTGACTTCATCCTTGTAGTATCATCACATAGTATATAACTGAAACATAACATCATCATCACCACACATGTAATATAACTAATTACAATGTTTACATCGAGTATTGTGTTTGAATATTACATGCCAAAATAATTAAAGTATGATGAAATAAAATATAACAAAGCATCCATTAGTTTGTTCAACCCAACCTGCTTCAATGGTTTCCTGAGAATACAAGTGGATTTAAAAAGGTCAACATAAAAATATTCGTGCGTTCATAAGCATCTTTGAGAAGATGATTTGTATAACCTTGTAATCACAAGAAAATCCTGTATTTTCTTAAAATAGTTTAGTATGTTTGTGTCTGATCTTGTATTAATGTATGTGTGTTATTTTTTAATAGAATGCCAAAAGTGAATGAATAGAATGTAAAGAGAATGCCCCCAGACAACCCTATGTTGCCTGAAAAAAAAAAGAATGCTGGTATGTCAACCGCCGAGGTCGAGTACCGGCGCGAGTATGTTCCCGAGTAACCCACAGAGAAAAAAGAATGGTCTCCTGTAAATTTCATAATGTTAATTCCTCTAAGTGAGTCGTTATAACCATACTAGATATTGACAAATTCGCTTGTCTTGGCGTTTATGGACGCCGACAGAAAATAGAATAAGGTTTTCGTCACCCTAGACTAGTTTAGTCTAACTATAGCGAATAGCTCAGGGGTGGGGTGTCATCCCAGTATAGATCTATAAACAAACCCCTGCTCTCCCTCCAAGAGACTCTAGTTATAACTACAGGCTACGGTCGTACACTCAATAGCTGTCAACTGACACGTCTCACTAGATCCTTAATCGAATTTATGCGAAGAGAAACATATAAAACACATTCCAGGCCCAAATTGACCACGTAATTGAACAACTAAGGCCCACTAAACATGTAAGTCATATTCAGGCTTGAAAGGAATGAGATTATATAACATGGTCCCAAAATATATGTAAAAGGACAACCAAGGCCCATTTCACATGTAAGGTATTTACAGGCCCAAATAGTACGCAAAAAGTATCCAAGATCCATCGAACATGTTAAAGGGTCAATGAGGCTCAATAAACATATAAAGAGTATTCAGGACCTATCAAGCTAATAAATGGGCCACTAAGGCCCAATAACATGAGAATGGCAAAGTTAGCCTATTTGTTATTATATTGATAGTATTAGTTCAATTATTTACCAAAATGGCATAAAAGGCCCAGTTTTTGTAAAAATGACATTCTTGGCCCATTAAGCCAAAATTTACAATTAAGGCCAAATGTTAGTAAAAGTAACATTTTAGGCCCCTTTTCAGACAAAACTTGTATTTTAAGCTAGTTTTTGTAAAAATAACATTTTTAACTCACTATTGTCAAAAATATCATTTTTGGCTTGATTTTTGTAAAAATATACATACTTAGCCCATTATAGAAAATTTAATCTTTTTGGCCCAAATTTTATATTTTCACAACTTTAACCCTACTTATCAAAAAATTTCATTTTTGGCACAACTTTCTTGAAAATGACATTTAAGCCCACAAAAGATCAAAATTTTCAATTTTTGGGACCAAAACCATGAGAAGCCTAAATAAGGCCCATTTATGAAAATGTTTACATTTTTAGTCCTTATAAGGTCTCAAATGTCAAGATTAGCCTTGTTTAGCAAAAATTTCCTTTTGAACCGTTTACTAGCCGTGAGTTACATAAATAACTCATACTTTTTTCATTTTGTTGATTTTAGCTTCTTTCAAGAAGTTTTTCTTAGCTTCAAGTAAACTAAACATACTTTAAACCTTTTCCTTGTAATATGAGTTGAAATAAGTGTTATGCCAAACCAATATCATCATCTTTTAGTAGATCTTTAAGTCCATGAAGTTTATAACACATAAACACATATATAACTAGAAAAAACCAACAAAATCATGCATACATACATAGATCTATGCAAACCAACTTGTATTCTCCCCCAAAACAAGGTAAAAATCGAAATAGGGGGTATGAACTCACATTGGGATGATGGATCATTTTTGGTGAAGAGTTTGAAGGAGGTTTCGGCCTAACTTGTTTCTTGAGAAGAGTTTTCAAGTCCAAGATGGTTCTAGGAGCATAAATCACGAAATGAGAGTGGTTTAAGAAGATATTTATAGTGTAAACTTTGATTAAAAGTTATATGACTTCACAATAACTTACCAAGTTGATGAGAAGCTTGAAGTGAATCTCTTGAAGCACACACCAATTCATGATTTTTAGGAGGAAAAATGAAAGACTTTCTTCGGAGAATTGAGAGAATAATATGTTTGAAAATGAGGAAGGATGGTGGTGATGGAGGCTCTTATAGCCGTAAGTAGAGAGAAGGGGGGGGGGGAGAAAGGAGTGTGTGTAGGGTTTGAACCTAGTGATGTGAAGCTTATGGAGATATGTTGGTATGCATGTTTACATGGTGGATTACTTTGAGGTGGCATGCATTAGTTAGCTAATCCTTTTTTTTTCTTTATATATATATATATATATATATATATATATATATATATATATATATATATATATATATATATATATATAATTGAGAATTAGAGGAAAAGAGGAAAATATGGACCTTGGGCTTGTTCTTGCTTTGGCCCACTCGGGAGTTTTGATCCATGTGGGCTCACATAGGTGTTTACGGCCCGAAGTGACAAAAAGAATGGGTTTTCGACCCATTGAGGTTCAAGAAAGTTGTTTATGGACCAATAGGGCCCATGAAAGCAAAGTGAGACATTTTAGGCCCAATAAGGCCCATAAAAAGTCTTATGGCCCAAAATGTTATAGTTTAACGAATGTGGGTCCATTTAGGACCCAAATGAGGATTCTTAGCCCAAAATAATCAAGTTGTGGGTTTATTGACCCATTAGGCCCAATAATTGTTTGAACCGGGAAATTAGGGATACAACCCCAAGGAGAGTGTATGAAATGTGTTGAATTAGGCTTTAGGCTTCATGAGTGAGTTTTGATTTGAATAGTTTTTTTTGAATAAGCAATATGTATAACCTTAAACTTGAAGTTACAAGATACATCAAGAATTGATTACATATTGACAGAATTTCCTAGCCAAAATGCTAGTTGTGACATCATCCCCCTGTTAAAAGGAATTTCGTCCTGAAATTCTTTTGAAGGTTGTTCATAGGAACTAGACAAAAGGTGAGGGTACTTTTGTTTCATTTGGTCTTCACATTCCCATGTGAATTCCGGTCCACGCTTGGCGTTCCATCGAACCTTCACAATCGGAATGCGGCTCTGTTTCGTACGCTTCACTTCCCTATCCATTATCTTGACTAGTTCTTCGACGAACAGAAAATTCTTGTTTATTTCGATCTCTTCTAGAGGAATGACAAGGGTTTCATCTAATAAGAAGTTCTTCAAATTCGAGACGTGGAACACGGGGTGTACGTTGCTGAGCTCCGAAGGTAGCTGCAGCTTATAAGTTACCGGAGCAATTGAGACAAGAATCTCGAACAACCCGATGTATCGCGGATTTAGTTTTCCTTGTTTCCCAAAATGAATCATCCATTTATAGGGAGAGACCTTTAATAGCACTCGATCTCGGACTTGGAATTCCAGAGGCTTTCGTTGTTTGTCAGCGTAACTCTTTTGTCGGTTACGCAACGCTTGGAGTCGGGCTTTTGATTTGGATTATCTTCTCTATAGTCTCTCGAATGGTTTCTAGTCCTGTAAGGGTGTTTTCATGTGATTTCCCTTTTGCTAGCTGGGTGTCACCCACCTTAGCCCAGCAGAGAGGCGATCTGTATTTGCGACCATATAAGGCCTCAAAAGGAGCAACCTTTATTCTTGTGTGATAGCTGTTGTTGTACGAGAATTCAATCAAGGACAAGTGGGTATCCCATGACTTGCCGAAATCAATCACACAGGCTCGGAGCATGTCTTCGAGTGTTTGTATGATTTGTTCGCTTTGGCCATCGGTTTGAGGGTGGTAAGTAGTGCTCATGTGTAGTTGTGTTCCCATAGCCTTCCAGAGTGACTGCTAAAACCGTGAGGTACATCTACTATCCCGATCCGAGATTATAGATACCGGCACTCCGTGGAGTCTCACAGTCTCTTTGATATACATTCGAGTTAATCTATCCATCTTGTACGATTCTTTTATTGGCAGGAAATGAGAAGATTTAGTTAACCTTTTGACAATCACCCAAATAGCATCCACTCCGTCTTCCGTTTTAGGTAATTTGGTTACGAAATCCATAGCAATCCTTTCCCATTTATACTCGGGTATTATTGGTTGTTGTAATAGTCCCGAGGGCTTTTGGTACTCCACTTTCACCTTGGCTTAAGTGAGACACTTGCCCTCGTAAGTGGCGATCTCTGCCTTCATATTTGGCCACCAATAATGTTGCTTAATGTCCATATACATCTTATCCGAACCTGGATGGACGAAATATCGCGTCTTGTGGGCTTCGTTCATGATCATTTCTCTGAATCCCCAAGTTTAGGGACCCAGATTCTATTGATGAAGTACTAACTTTCGTCCTCCTTGGCTTCAAAGTTCTTATCCATCCCATGTAGTGTTTCATTTGCGACGTTCTCCGGCTTCAATGCATCTGATTGGGCTTCCTTGATCTGTGAGGTTAGGTGGGAGTGGATGGTTATTGATAAGGTTTTCACCCGGGGATTTGAGTATTCTTTTCTGCTCACAGCATCGGCTACCATGTTAACCTTGCCTGGGTGGTACTTGTTCTCACATTCATAATCATTTAGCAGCTCAACCCACCTTCGCTGCATCATGTTTAGCTCCTTTTGGTGTAGAATGTGCTGGAGGGTTTTGTGATCGGTGAAGATGGTGCACTTTGTTCCGTAGAGGTAGTGTCTCAAAATTTTTAGGGCGAAGACCACAACTCCCAGCTCGAGATCATGAGTGGTGTAATTTACTTCATGCATCTTCAATTGTCTGGATGCGTAAGCTATAACCTTTCCACACTGCATGACGACACAACCTAACCATTGATTCAAAGTATCGCAGTAGACCACGAAGTCTTCGATTCCCTCAGGTAAGGATAGAACTAGTGCACAACAGAGGGCTCGCTTCAAGGTTTGGAAGGCAACTTCTTGGTTTTCCGTCCAGTTGAAAGACACACCTTTTTATGTCAAGGGGGTGAGAGGTTTAGCTATCTTGGAAAAATTCTGGATAAACCTTCGGTAGTAGCGTGCGAGACCCAAGAATTGTCGGATTTATGTTGGTGTTTTCGGGATCGCCCAACCTTCAATGAACTTTATCTTGGAAGGATCTACATGAATCCCCTCCTTGCTGAAAACGTGACCCAAAAAGTTTACACTGCGGATCCAGAACTCGCATTTGGAGAGCTTCTCATACAATCTTTCAGCTCTTAAGGTTTCCAAGATTTGACGGAGATGTTGACCATGCTCTTCTCTGCTTCGAGAGTATATAAGAATATCATCGATGAAGACGATCATGAAATTATCAAAGAATGGGCAGCAGACTCGATTCATGAGGTCCATAAATGTTGCGGGGGCATTTGTTAGACCGAAGGGCATCACAACTAATTCGTAATGACTGTATCGAGTTTAAAAGGCAGTTTTTGGAATGTCCTCTTCTCGTACTCGAAGCTGATGATAACTGGATCTTAGGTCTACTTTAGAGAAGTAACTAGCTCCTTGAAGTTGGTCAAATAGATCGTCAATCTGAGGGAGTGGGTATCGGTTTTTGACAGTGAGCATGTTTAATTCCCTATAATCGATGCACATTTTGAAAGACCCGTCCTTTTTCTTGACAAACAAAACCAGAGCTCCCCATGGTGAGAAGCTTGGTCGGGTGAATCCTTTGCTCAACAAATCACTTAGCTGGCTGGACAGCTCCTGCATTTCGGCGGGAGCTAACCTGTAAGGTGATTTGGCAATTGATGTGGCTCCTGTTATTAGGTCGATTCGAAATTCTAACTGTCTTTCTGGGGGTATTCCCGTTCTGGAAATACATCTGGGAAGTCACATGCCACAAGGATGTCTTTAATGTTTACTTCGTCTTTGGTTTTACCCACAACATGAGCGAGGAATGCAAAGTTTTTTTGTGCACACAATTTTTGTGCTTTGATGCACGAGATAAGACTAAGATTAGTGACAGGTTTATCATCATAGATTATTAGGGTTTCGTGATTGGGGAGATGAAGATAAACAACCATATCGCGACACATAATATCAGCATGATGGGGCCTTAACCAATCCATGCCGATTATCACATCAGAACTCCTAATATTTACTAGCATCAAATCTATTTGAAATGAATGATTGTTTAGTGTTAATGTTCACCCTACATAAACATCTTTGGTTGTTTCGGTTTTCCCATTAGCCATTTCCACCGTGAAGGCTTCGTTGAGCTTCTGGGGTTGTTGATTTAGTAAGCGTTTGAACTTGTTACTAATGAAGCTTCGCTCGGCTTCGATATGGAATAAAATGCATGCATAAGTGTTGTTAAGTATAAGTGTACCAGTAACAACCGTTGGGGTTCTAAATTGCTTCACCTTGACCCAATGTCAATACCCTTCCTGATGCTCCTCCCCCTGGGTGTTGGCTTTGGGGAAATCGCTCTTGAAAAGGTCAGTCTCTCCACACCCATAAAAAGTGTAACTGGCCCCAAAATTGTTATTGTTGTTGTTGTTGTTGTTGCTTGAGTGTTGGTTCTGTTGAGGCTGAGTTCTATGGTATTTTGCAGTATGATCCTTTCGATTGCAACTCTTGTAATGCATCTCCTTGCATTCTCCATGATGGTGAAAATTGCATTTGCTACACTTGGGTAGGATCCCTGAGTATTGTTTGGGAGCAGTCGGTGTTGGATGAGGCTGGAGCATGTGGTGTTGAGGTGACCTGAGCAGTAGCAGCGTGGAGTACTACTGTTTTTTGCTTCTTTGATGACTCTGAGTTTTGTCGCCCTTTTCGCTTATTGTTCTTGCCTTTCTTGTTATCACCTTCCTTTTTAGCTTTAGCTTCTCCTGCTTTGGCACCCTTCTTGTTTCCATGGTCGTATAACTTCTTGGCTAGCCTTTTAGGACTATCATACATTCCAGGGTTTGCTGCGATTACATTCCCTTGAATTGGAGAGTTCAATCCCCAAATGAATCTTTCAATCTTTTTCCCTTCGGAAGTGATCATTCCTGGACACAAGAGTGACAACTCACCGAACCTTGAAATGTATGCATCAATGTCAGAGTTTTAGACTGTGAGATTCCACAGTTCTTGCTCCAAATTCTGGATTTCTCCTCTTGGGCAGTACTCAGCCATCAACATCTCTTTGAGCTCTTCCCATGGCATAGCATTTTCCACAGGGAGTGTCATGGCCTCCACGTGGCCATTCCACCAAGTGAGAGCTTGATCGACGAATGTGCAAGCTGCAAACTTCACCTTGCACTCCTCGGGACATCCACAGATCTCGAACACCGATTCCACTTTTTCTAACCACCTTTTCAGAGTTATTATACCTCCTGTCCCGTTGAAGGTTTGAGGCTTGGCGTTAGCGAAGTCCTTGTAGGTGCAGCTTCTGGTGGGTCCCTGGTTCATCCCAAGGTTTGAGCTTCTGGTCCCTTGCTCCTTAACTCCACCGTTGTTCCCATGGTGAATATGAGCCAGTGATGTTGTAACTGCTGATTGAAATGCCATTGAGTTCATTTCTAGTGGAGGCGATGGTGTTGCGTTGCGGTTTCTGCGTGTTTGTCTTCGAGGCATCTTTCTATCATGGAACGAAAAGATGTTGAGCATCCAGTGTATTTTAGTTTCACGATTTCTTGATTATAGAATAGTGTCGATGATTTGGTTATGTATAAGCATGTATGTACATAAAATCAACATGTAATAATAGTAACATAACACAGAGCAGATAACAACATCATGAGAAAATATATAATCGTTTTCATTAATGATAACTTTTGAGTACATGAAAATTTGCCTACACAAGGCATACAATATATGAAGTGAAATAAAATCCGATAGAGTAACGACTCCATGAGTAGCGTAATCACTTAATCATGTAGTCGATAGTACATAGGGTAGTACATATTAGAAAATCATAACGGTAGTAGGTAGAAGATGAGCGGATACTAGTTGCGATGAGAAGGGTTTGGTGGTGTTGACGACAAGGTAGATGCGCCTTGAAGTCTAGCCAGGTGGTGCTCGGCAGCCCGAAGTCGGGCTTGCAATGCTGTCTGGCACGCCTGGTAGTCCTTAACTACCTCATGTGTCATCCTCTCCGCGCGCTAAACCTCGACTCTCATGGCAACTATTTGGCCAGCGGTTGCCTACGCCTGCTCGCCGATATCGTGTGTCCTCCTTACTATCACGGTCAAGGCTCGGTCGGCAGGTCTACCGTGACTTAAGTCGTAGTAGTCCCAGTTCATACCAAATGGGGGCCGCACCCCTTGTTGGTGGCTCCATATTCAGATGTCTCGTGCCCATGGGGGCGTAGGATCATTGGGGCCCATCCTGTATGGGGGCACCATGGCCATGTACGGTGGGTTGATGACTTCGGACTCTGCGTCCGAGTCATCCACGTTGCTGTCATCAATCTCCTCTTCGTTTGAGTCAGCCACCGGTTCTGCCGGTCCTCCTATAGGCTCTTCCTCCGGCTCATCCTTTGGCTCCTCCTCTGGCTCTAACCATCCGTCATTCCCCTGGTTGGGGAAATAAGGATCGCCAGGATGATGGAATCCAACCATAATGTCTGCACGAGGGGTGAGAGACGTGTAAGGAGAGTATGTGTATAGTATTCCCAAAATACTCATATAGTATTTTAATTGTTTAAGTTTGAGTTCCTTAGAGTTCTTGTATACGAGGTAAGCTTCTAGATCCATTTCCCACCACGATTACTCCCAAACACATGTTGGTCATATTTTGAATAAATATAGTTGATCAGGCTATATTTATCCCCAATATGACTACATAATTGTCTGGGTTTAACTACGGTGTTCAAAATCCTCTTTTAGTGTTATAGTTTTAATGCATGCTTAGGTATCGTCTTATTCAAAGTGTTTTAGCCCCATTGTATTTATAGTTGCATATCATGTATGACTAGATATGTCAGTTCACTATAAACAATGTTCTGATACAAATTTGTCACACCTCGAACCGGACGACGAAAACCTCCGGGGGCCTTGTGCGTGACTTCATCCTTGTAGTGTCATCACATAGTATATAATTAAAACATAACATCATCATTACCACACATGTAATATAACAACTTACATTGTTTACACCGAGTATTGTGTTTGAATATTACATGCCAAAATAATTAAAGTATGATGAAATAAAATATAACAAAACATCGATTAGTTTATTCAGCCCAACCTGCTTCAATGGTTTCCTGAGAATACAAGTTAATTTAAAAAGGTCAACATAAAAACGTTGGTGAGTTCATAAGAATTTTCGAGAAGATGATTTGTATAACCTTGTAATCCTAAGAAAATCCTGTATTTTCTTAAAATAGTTTAGTATGTTTGTGTCCGATCTTGTATTAATGCATCTGTGTTATTGTTTAATAGAATGCTAAAAGAGAATGAAGAGAATGTAAAGAGAATGCCCCCAGACAACCCTATGTCGCCTGAAAAAAAAAGAATGCTGGTATGTCAACCGCTGAGGTCAAGTACCGGCGCGAGTATGTTCTCGAGTATTCCAAAGATAAAAGGAATGGTCTCCTGTAAATTTCATAATGTTAATTCCTGTAAGTGAGTCGTTATAACCATACTAGATAATGACAAATTTGCCTATCTTGGCGTTTATGGACGCCGGCGGAAAATAGAATAAGGTTTTCGTCAACCTAGACTAGTTTAGTCTAACTGTAGTAAAAAACTCATGTGTGGGGGTGTCATCCCCATATAGATCTATACACAAACCCCTGCTCTCCCTCTAAGAGACTCTGGTTATAACTACAGGCTACAATCGTACACTAATTAGGTGTCAACCCACACGTCTCACTAGATCCTTGATCGAATTTATGCGAAGAGAAACATATAAAGCACATTCCAGGCCCAATGAACCATGTAAGTAAACAACTAAGGCCCACTAAACATGTAAGTCATTTTCAGGCCTGAAAGGAATGAGATTATATAACATGGACCCAAAATATATGTAAAAGGACAACTAAGGCCCATTTCACATGTAAGGTATTTACAGGACCAAATAGCACGCAAAAAGTATCCAAGGTCCGTCGAGCATGTTAATGGGTCAATGAGGCCCAATAAACATATAAAGAGTATTCAGGACCTATCAAGCATATAAATGGGCCACTAAGGCTCAAAAACATGAGAATGTTAAAATTAGCCCGTTTGTTATTATATTGCTAGTATTAGTTCAATTATTTACCAAAATGGCATAAAAGGCCCACTTTTTGTAAAAATGACATTCTTGACCCATTAAGCCAAAAACTTACAATTAAGGCCCAATTTTAGTAAAAATAACATTTTAGGCCCTTTTTTGGACAAAACTTGTATTTAAGGCTAGTTTTTGTTAAAATAACATTTTTAACTCACTTTTGTCAAAAATATCATTTTTGGCTTATTTTTGTAAAAATATACATATTCGGCCCATTATAGAAAATTTTATCTTTTTGACCCAAATTTTTATATTTTCACAACTTTAACGCTTCTTATCAAAAATTTTCATTTTTGGCAGAACTTTCTTGAAAATGACATTTAAGCCCTCAAAAGATCAAAATTTTCAACTTTTGGGCCCAAAACCGTGAGAAGCCCAAAAAAGGATCATTTATGAAAATGTTTACATTTTTAGTCCTTGTATGGTCTTAAATGTCGAGATTGGCCTTGTTTAGCAAAAATTTCGTTTTGAACCCCTTACTAGCCGTGACTTATATAAATAACTCATACTTTTGTCATTTTGTTGATTTTAGCTTCTTTCATGAAGTTTTTCTTAGCTTCAAGTAAACTAAATGTACTTTAAACCTTTTCCTTGTAAGATGAGTTGAAATAAGTGTTATGTCAAACCAATATCATCATCTTTTAGTAGATCTTTACGTCCATGAAGTTTATAACACATAAACACACATATAACTAGAAAAAACACACAAAATCATGCATTCATACATAGATCTACATAAAACAACTTGTATTCTCCCCCAAAACAAGGTAAAATTGAAACTAGGGGGTATGAACTTACATTGGGATAATGGATCGGTTTTGGTGAAGACTTTGAAGGAGGTTTCGGCCTAGCTTGTTTCTTAAGATGAGTTTTCGAGTGCAAGATGGTTCTAGGAGCATAAATCATGAAATGAGAGTGGTTTAAGGAGAGATTTCTAGTGTAAACTTGGACTAAAAGTTATAGGACTTCACAAGAACTTACCAATTTGATGAGAAGCTTGAAGTGAATCTCTTGAAGCACACACCAATTCATGTTTTTTAGTAGGAAAAATGAAAGACTTTCTTTGGAGAATTAAGAGAATAATGTGTTTGAAAATGAGGAAGGATGGTGGTGATGGAGGCTCGTATGGCTGTAAGTAGAGAGAGGGAGGTGAGGAGAGGAGTGTTTGTAGGGTTTGACCCTCGTGATGTGAAGCTTATGGAGATATGTTGGATATTGCATGTTTACATGGTGGATTACTTTGAGGTGGCATGCATTAGTTAGCTAATCCTTTTTTTTTCTTTTTTGATATATATAACCGAGAATTAGAGGAAAAGAGGAAAATATGGACCTTGGGTGTAGGCCCACATAGGTGTTTACGGCCCAACATGACAAAAAGAATGGGTTTTCGGCCCATTGAGGTTCAAGAAAGTTGTTTACGGCCCAATAGGGCCCATGAATGCAAAGTGAGACATTTTAGGCCCAATAAGGACCATAAAAGTAAAATGGCCCAAAATGTTATAGTTTAATGAATGTGGGTCCATTTAGGGCCCAAATGAGGATTCTTAGCCCAAAATAATCAACTTGTGGGTTTATTGGCCCATTAGGCCCAATAAATGATTCCTGGCCCAATAAATGTTTGAACCGGGTAATTACAACCCAAAGTCGAATGTATGAAATGTATAAAATTAGGCTTTGGGCTTCACGAGTGAGTTTTGAATTAAATAGTTGTTTTTGAAATGAGTAATATGTATAACCTTAAACTTGAAGTTACAAGATACATGTAGAATTGATTACATATAGACAAAATTTCCTAGCCAAAATGCTAGTCATGACAGAATGTAACACACTTGAGTAGATTGCATGGGTAAAACAAATGGATCGAACTTGTTGTACTTTCTTTTGACGTTTATCTCGACCAAGTTATATTGTTTGTGAACCGTAACTCCTATGTTAGGTGTTGGATCGTACCAATGACATTTAAACAAAATTGAGGTTTTAATTAGGTAACCAGGGTACTCGACTTCTTAAATTTCCTCTACCTTACCATAATAACCACCTCCTTGGTTACTAACACACAATCCACTATTGGTTGTTGAAATGTTCAGACTATGAGCTTCTGTGTAAAACTTTTAACCATTGACAAAGTATACACTATATAATCTTACTTTTTTGAATGGCATTTTGGAAAGGTCAGATATATACTTGTTGTTTATCGGGATCTTACGTGCCTTTATGACAAATGGTAAAACACTTAATTAGAGTTAATTATAACCATAAAAAATAATACATTTAAAAAAAATACAAAAATAGAACCCACATAGTTTTGAAACCATACTGCAACGTTCTTCTCAACTTCAGCTGCAAGGACATGTTCATCCATATCCCCCATAACATTCAAATCTTCTTCAAATATTATGTATCACCAATTGAGTAACATTTTAAAGTAACTATGAATGTAATAAATAAAATCATGCATGTAAATGTTAGTCATAGCAATTACACAACAAATGATTAATATAATTAAAAGTGATGCATATGTTACGTACCTGATGTAATGCTTAATCTTATCTTCGTTAAGGACTATGTAAGTTTGGGCGACATGCACTTACTCATCACACATCATTCTATTCTTGAATCTTCCATAATGACGTTTAGGATATGAACATATATCTAACATGTCGTTGTTAGCATCCACTTGCTCATCTCCTCCTCCATCATCATTTTGAGGCAACTTTCTATTACGTGGGGGGAAACCAGTCTCGAAATAATGACAACAAAATATTGATGCTTCACGTAGCAAGTACGCATTAACAATGGACCCTTCCACTCGAGCTTTATTTTTCACATCTTTTTTCTACTTATTTAAATACCTATAGTGAACATTATTTAAATTAGCTTACAAAAATAGCAGCATACATTATGATGTACCATACAAACCTTTCAAATGGATACATCCACTGATATTGGATAGGACCAACTATCTTCGTTTTGTATGGCAAATGTACTGGTAAATGTTCCATAAAAATACCAGGGACAAAGATGGTCTCTAATTTACATAGTATTATTTGGATCCCGGTTTCAATCCTTTCCAGGTATTTTTTTGTGATTGATGTTGTTGTTAATGTTTTGAAGAAAATACTCAACTCTATTAATGCTTCCCACACTTGTTTTGGAAACATCTCACGAAATGCAATTGGCATGAATCTTTGCATAAAAACATGACAATCGTGGCTTTTCATTCCGAATAGTCTACACCCTGTTAAATCAACACATGTAGCACCCGGTTCCTGGTACGTAAATGTTATTTGAGTATTTCCTTTCTTTTAGCCTTGGACTCGGCGAGTCATAGGTCCGACTCGCTGAGTGGATGCGGGACCCGGGACACGTTTAAGTTGGCAACTCGGCGAGTCCATATCCTGGACTCGGTGAGTCACAGCTGTTGGTTGAAACCCTAAGTTTCAGGGGTTTGCACCCTATTTAAAGGACTTTTCCGCCCAGGCCAGCCCCCATTCTCTCCCCAGAAGCTCCAAACCCTCGTTTTAAGCTTGTTCCTTGAGAGTTTGAGGCTATTGATTGTGTTCTTGAAGGTTTTGAGGAAGAAGGGGAAGTAGATCAAGAGGAAGGAAAGGAATCCAGGCATCTTTGCACTCTTTCAGCAGTTCCTTTGAGGTATAACCCGTTTTTCCCCTGTTTCTATGCTTATTACTTCATGTAAGTCATTCTTGAGCCAAACCCCAAGTTTGTATGTGCAAATTACTTCGTAATAGGTTGATTGGCCCTTAGATCTAGGCAAGATTGAGCTCCAGGAGCTCAGATCTGTTAGCTTTATGGCCCCATGTTGCTTGTTCAACCTAGATCTACCCTTTTGAGACATTTTGAGCCCTAAAATCCATATTGGTGAATATCCACACGTAAAGTTGGAAACTTTACGTGTGATTCGTGTCCTAGAAGTCCAGATCTGTGAATGGCATGGACTGGAATCGAGCAAATCTGTGTATTTAGTGGATGCATGGCAACGACTCGGCGAGTCGTTCATATGACTCGGCGAGTCTGTTCGCGAGTCTCCGAGTTTGTCCCCTTTTCGTAGTGTCGAGTGAGCAGTGAGTCACGGGGTGGGAATCAGTGAGTCGGAAGCTTAACTCATCTATGGAGGTACTCGGCGAGTCAATGCCCTGACTCGGCGAGTTAAAGGCAATCTCCTTAGATCAAGAACAGACTCGGCGAGTCTTAGCATAAGAGTTCATCGGATGAAGATGAACTCGACGAGTTGTTCATACAACTCGGCGAGTAGGATGAAGGACTTGAATATTGGTTAAGAAGGTGAACCCGTCGAGTCGTCGCCTAACTCGACGGGTAGGATCGGGATTCAGGGCAGTCGTTTGGATAGGGACTCGGCGAGTTGGAAAGCCAACTCGGCGAGTCGGGTCAACTGAAAGTTGACTCTGACTTTGACTTAGGGCATGGTCAGGGGTAAAATGGTCATTTTACCCAAAGGTCAGTGAGCAGTGTTTGATTGGGTATATTGTGGGAATTGCAGCCGGAGGATTTCCGGAGCAGCAGCAGCAGTAGGCAGTCAGTTTCCGATCAAATCAGCTGCTACTTCGGGTGAGTTACCTTCCAGTAGCGGTGGGTCTAAGGCCACAACACCAACCCACCAGTAGGAGACGTATGGTAGATGATTGTCTTTGTGATATCATCTAGGTTTACTACTACCTGATATGTTATATGCTAGCATGATACGTTGTATGTGATAGTAGTCGAGTTGGGTTGTTAGGACCGAAGGGTAGTCAGACACCCCAGATACGTCTGACAGTATATGATGATATGTTTGCATGCTGGCTTGTTATGTTATATGTGATAGAGGTAGTATGAGGGGACTAGTCCCTGTGGTCGGTTGTTAGGACCGACGGGTAGTCAGCACCCCAGAATGGCTTGACATGGGTAGTCAGCACCCCAGAATGGCTTGACACGGGTAGTCAGCACCCCAGAATGGCTTGACATGGGTAGTCAGCACCCCATAATGGCTTGACATGGGTAGTCAGCACCCCAGAATGGCTTGACACGGGTAGGACGGCACCCCAGAACGGCCGTACCGGGTAGTCAGGCACCCCAGAATAGCCTGGCAGTATGTATGTTACGTGTTTGTATGGTATGTGGTACGACGGGGGAACTCACTAAGCTTTGTGCTTACAGTCTTCAGTTTTGGTTTCAGGTACCTCCTCAGCTAGGGGAAAGGAGCCGGCACGGTAGCAGCATGTCACACACACACTCTCCGGTTTCCGCATTTACGAGCTTCACTGGGATTTGTACTTTGATATTTTGATTGAATGTATGAATTGGCTTTTAGACATGGTTCACTTGTGTTATGATTTGATCAGACAATGTTTTTAGTTTTTAATATTTTCTAAAGTAATGTTTTTAAAATGAAATTTTTGGTCATGAAAACTGGGTCGTTACAAGTTGGTATCAGAGCCCTGGTTTGAGGGATTCGGACACACCTTCGGGAGTGTCTGAACTCAAATCGAGGGATTAAAAGATTTTCTAAAAGAAAATGTTTTCTAAAATTGAGAAAAGAGTTTTGAGAACGAACGAAGTGTGTGATGTCCGCGACCGGCCGAGCTCAAGTAAGTATCCCCAAAGTACCCATACAAGTTTATGTTATGTTTATCAGTTTTTGTAGAACGGCATGCTAGAATAGGACTAAGGATCTAGGAGTGATGCCTTATGTGCCTGCTTAATGTGTTTCAGTTGTATGAGAACTTGCATGCTAGTTATTGAGTAGACAGTAAGTAGGATAGCCTGATTAGGTTATGCCTGGTAGTATGCGCTTAGCACTTTATGCTAGCTCAGTTCCGAAGGTAGATAGAGTTAGTTGAGATTGTTACCCTTATCTGAATGCTGCTTGCTTCGTGCTACGTGGGACTCTGAATAATGGGAGTTAGCCAATAGGCGAATGCGTCACGTCACATGTGATCAGGGTTGAATATTCTTAGAGTGCCGGATTTGATCCTACTGCGCAGCTCTTGTTTGAGTCCAACCGTTGTAGGGACGAGTCGGGTACTCGAAGGATTATCTAAGCCTCGTCACATGTGATGGTATTCGGGTAATGGCTAATTGGCATTACAAGGAGGCCTGCAGCAGCTGAGGACTGGTTAGAGTGGGATTAGAGATTTCCTTAGGGCAAGCCTAGGATGAGTATAACAGCGATCAGCAGTAGTGAAAGGGACCTGGTGGAGTCGAGGCATTCCTTGGAAAAGGTACGGATAGATGTGGAAGGTAGTATCGGCCCGTACTACTGAAAGCAGAGGATCCGTACCTGAACCAAGGAAGGCCAAGATAAGACCAGGGAACTTGTAAGTAGTTGTGATCCCGCAGTGAGTATCAGTATCACTAATGATTGTTGTGATGTATTGTAGAATGGTGGTACTTCGATCGAGGCCGGTAGATGGCGGTTCAGGAGAGGGGTCAGGTTCGGGATCAGGTTCCGAGCCGGTTGATGAGGGACTACGCAAGTTCATCGCGTCAGATATTACCAGGGGTATCCTTGAGTCGACTCCCATTATCTTTGGGTTGATCAAGGAAGGGATCATCGAGTTGATGGAGGATCGCCTCAGGGCGTTCAGGAGCGACATGGCATCTGGCTAGTCGGGATCTCGCACACTGTCCTTTAAGGACTTCAGGGGCAGTGGTGCGCCGGATTTCCATGGGGTGAAAGACCCAATTGCTGCCAGGCGATGGATTGCAGACATCGAGTCTGCCCAGTTGACTAGCTTCTGCCCCGAGGGGTCGAAGGTGAGGTATGCATCAGGATGTTTACGGGACCGAGCCCGGGAATGGTGGGAGTCAGTGGGTGACTCGTTGGGAGCCTCAGCTATCGAGGCTATGACCTGGTCGGACTTTATGACCAGGTTCAGGGCAGAGTTTGCGCCGGCGGTCGAGCTTCAGCAGCTGGCCAGGGAGTTTCTTGACATGAGACAGACGACGGAGACTGTGGCGGAGATCACCGCCAAGTTCCGGGAGAGGGCTTTGTTGGTGCCCCAGTATGCCGGTGACGAGGACATGAGGAGGACTCGTTACCATGATATGCTACGAGCTGACATCCGGGAGCATGTTAGCTTTTTGGCTTGCCCTACCTTGGACTCTATGATTGCCAGGGCGAGGGAGAGGGAGATAGATTTGGAGCACATCCGGAAACAGAAATTGGAGGAGGGACAGGCAGGAGGGGCTTCGGGGAAGAAGCCCAAGGGATCAGATGGTAGGCCGAAAGGCCAGTCAGGACCGAGCCGCTGCAGGAAATGCGGCAGGCCGCACGAGGGGGCGTGCAGGATGGGATCATCAGGCTGCTACAAGTGCGGCAAGTCCGGGCACATCAGCAGGGATTGCACTGCTCTGACAGCAGTTATTCAGACATCAGAGTTGCTGTGTTTTCACTGCAACCAGAGGGGCCACAAGAAGGCCAATTGCCCCCAGTTGACAGTTTCAGCGCCGGTGAAGGCGCCAGCTCCAGCGACCCTGCGGATCACGGATGGCCGGCAGGGCAAGTCAGAGGCTCCAGTGGTGAGGAGCCGAGCATTTCAGCTGACTACCGAGGAGGCACGCGCCACACCCGATGTGGTGACGGGTATGATTCTTTCCCTCTATCTTGTTTTTATAATGTTATGTTATTGATATGTGCTCTGTATGTATACATATGCATTAGGATCGTTCCATGTGAACGGCCTCCCAGTTCAGGTATTATTTGATTCGGGTGCATCCCGATCATTCGTTTCCCTTGCGCTTAGCAAGAAGTTTCATGAGCCATCAGGCGAGTTAGATTGCCCTTTGGAGGTGGAGATTGCTGATGATCGATCGGTGCGAGCATCGATGGTATTTCGAGATTGCGTGCTGCGTTTGTTCGAGGAGCGCTATTTGGTAGATTTGGTTCCCATACCGTTGTGTGGGAACAAGGTGATTATAGGCATGGATTGGCTGAGCCCTAATGGGGATATGATAGATTGCGCGCAGCAGCTAGTGCGGGTCAGGACCCCAAGTGGGGGAGAGTTAGTGATTCATGGGGAGAGGCCCCAGTGTGGACCCGCTGTATGTTCAGCAGCGAGGGCTAGGCGCTACCTTCGGCAGGGATGCACAGGATATGTCGCGTATGTGATGGATACCCGGGAGGCGGGTAAGTCGACAGTGAGCGAGGTTTCGGTGGTCCGAGACTTTGTAGATGTTTTCCCAGAGGAGCTTCCTGGGATACCTCCGGAGCGACAGGTGGAGTTCAGGATTGACCTTGTTCCTGGTGCGGCTCTGATAGCCAAGGCACCGTATCGGTTGGCTCCTCCCGAGATGCAGGAGTTGTCTACGCAGCTGCAGGAGCTGCTAGACAAGGGATTTATTCGTCCGAGCAGTTCGCCCTGGGGAGCCCCGATTCTGTTTGTGAAGAAGAAGGACGGGTCGCATCGGATGTGTATAGATTATCGGGAGCTGAACAAGGTAACAGTGAAGAACCGTTACCCGCTTCCGAGGATTGATGACCTCCTTGACTAGCTTCAGGGAGCATCTTGGTTCTCAAAGATTGATTTGCGTTCGGGTTATCATCAGATGAGGGTCGGGGAGGAGGATATGCAGAAGACCGCGTTTCGGACGCGCTATGGCCATTATGAGTTCGTGGTGATGCCGTTTGGACTCACCAATGCTCCTGCCGCGTTCATGGACCTCATGAACCGCGTATGCAGACCGATGTTGGACCGGTCTGTGATAGTCTTTATCGATGATATCTTGGTTTATTTCCAAGACCCGGGAGGAACATGAGGAGCATCTGAGAGATGTGTTAGAGACCATGAGGAGGGAGAGCTTGTATGCCAAGTTCTCCAAGTGTGAGTTCTGGTTGCGTGAGGTGCAATTTCTTGGACACCTCGTCAATCCGAATGGGATTCTGGTCGATCCGGCCAAGGTCAAGGCCGTGATGAGATGGGAGGTTCCGAAGTCTCCATCTGAGATTCGGAGTTTCCTGGGATTGGCAGGCTACTATCGGAGATTTATCCAGGATTTCTCCAAGATAGCCGTACCCCTGACGCGGCTGACGAAGAAAGCCGTGGTCTTTCGGTGGGGACCCGAGCAGCAGGCTGCATTTGAGACGCTGAGACAGAGATTGTGTGAGACGCCGATCTTATCCCTGCCAGAGGGCGTAGAGGATTTTGTGGTTTATTGTGATGTGTCCATTTCTGGGTTGGGCGCGGTACTAATGCAGAGGGGGCATGTCATTGCCTACGCTTCGAGGCAGCTCAAGCCACACGAGGCGAACTACCCGACGCACGATTTGGAGTTGGGGGCGGTGGTCTTTACCCTCAAGATTTGGCGGCATTACCTCTACGGGGTTCGATGTACCATCTACACGGACCACAAGAGTTTGAGGTACCTCATGGATCAGCCGAATCTGAACATGAGGCAGCATCGATGGTTGGACGTGGTGAAGGATTATGATTGTGAGATCCTTTACCACCCGGGGAAGGCCAATGTGGTGGCCGATGCGCTTAGCCGCAAGGTGGCGCCGATCAGGGACGTTTGCATGAGGATGACCGTGGTGACTCCCTTGTTGGAGCAGATTCAGGAGGCTCAACAGGAGGCTATCAAGGAGGAGCATCGGAAGAGCGAGTGTGTGGTGGGTCAGGTTTCCTCCTTTGATTATGATAGCCGAGGACTTTTGACACTACACCGTAGGGTGTGGGTGCCATATCACGGAGGCATGCGCTAGATTTTGATGGAGGAGGCGCACAAGTCCCGATTCTCTATTCATCCCGGGGCGACGAAGATGTATAGGGATCTTCGTCTAGACTATTGGTGGCCCTGCATGAAGCGGGATGTGGCATGGTATGTCGAGCGATGTTTGACCTGCAGGAAGGTCAAGGCCGAACATCAGAGACCGCATGGCAAGGTGCAGCCGTTGGATATTCCACTGTGGAAATGGGAAGATATCATGATGGATTTTATCACGAAGCTTCCCAGGACCGCATGTGGAGTGGATTCGATTTGGGTCATCGTGGATAGATTGACCAAGAGTGCTCACTTTATTCCGATTCAGGAGAGCATATCGGCCGAGAAATTGGCCGACATCTATATCAGGGAGATTGTGGCACGGCATGGGGTGCCAGTATCGGTGATCTCGGACAGGTATGTGCGTTTTACTTCCAGGTTTTGGAAGAGATTCCATGACGAGTTGGGCACTCGTCTGCATTTTAGTACTGCCTTTCACCCGCAGACGGATGGGCAGAGCGAGCGGACCATCCAGACATTGGAGGATATGTTGCGGGCGTGCGTGCTAGACTTTGGTGGTAGCTGGGATACCTATCTTCCCCTGGCCGAGTTCTCCTACAACAACAGCTATCACGCAAGTATCGACCGCCCTCCCTTCGAGATGTTGTACGGATGGAGGTGTAGGACCCCGATATGCTGGGGTGAAGTTGGCCAGAGGGTCATGGGGAGTACCAAAGTGGTGCTCAAGACGACCGAGAGGATCCAGCAGGTCCGGAGCAGGCTTCAGACTGCTCAGAGTCGGCAGAAAAGTTATGCCGACAAGCGTCGATCCGATTTGGAGTTCCAAGTCGGGGATATGGTTCTCCTAAAGGTGTCGCCCTGGCAAGGCGTCATTCGATTCAGGAAGTGGGGCAAGTTGGGCCCGCGATTCATCGGACCGTTCAGGGTCGTAGCCCGGGTGGGCAAGGTAGCGTATAGGTTGGATCTGCCAGCCGAGCTCAGCCAGATCCACAGCACTTTCCATGTCTCTCAGTTGCGAAAGTGCCTAGTGGACGATTCTGCAGTAGTACCTTTGGAGGATATTCAGGTTGATGACAGCCTGAATTATATTGAGCGCCTAGTCGGAATCCTCGACAAGAAGTCGAAGGAGTTGAGGAACAAGAAGGTGGAGCTAGTGAAGGTGCAGTGGCAGCACCGCAAGGGTTCGGAATGGACTTGGGAGCCGGTGGGCGAGATGATGGAGCATTATCCCGAGCTGTTTCAGGATCGAGCAGCAGACTTCGAGGACGAAGTCTAAAATAAGTGGGGGAGATTTGTAGCACCCGGTTCCTGGTACGTAAATGTTATTTGAGTATTTCCTTTCTTTTAGCCTTGGACTCGGCGAGTCATAGGTCCGACTCGCCGAGTGGATGCGGGACCCGGGACACGTTTAAGTTGGCGACTCCGCAAGTCCATATCCTGGACTCGGCGAGTCACAGCTGTTGGATGAAACCCTAGGTTTCAGGGGTTTGCACCCTATTTAAAGGACTTATCCGCCCAGGCCAGTCCCCATTCTCTCCCCAAAAGCTCCAAACCCTCGTTCTAAGCTTGTTCCTTGAGAGTTTGAGGCTATTGTGTGTGTTCTTGAAGGTTTCGAGGAAGAAGGGGAAGTAAATCAAGAGGAAGGAAAGGAATCCAGGCATCTTTGCACTCTTTCAGCAGTTCCTTTGAGGTATAACCCGTTTTTCCCCTGTTTCTATGCTTATTACTTCATGTAAGTCATTCTTGAGCCAAACCCCAAGTTTGTATGTGCAAATTACTTCGTAATAGGCTGATTGGCCCTTAGATCTAGGCAAGATTGAGCTCCAGGAGCTCAGATCTGTTAGCTTTATGGCCCCATGTTGCTTGTTCACCCTAGATCTACCATTTTGAGACATTTTGAGCCCTAAAATCCATATTGGTGAATATCCACACGTAAAGTTGGAAACTTTACGTGTGATTCGTGTCCTAGAAGTCCAGATCTGTGAATGGCATGGACTGGAATCGAGCAAATCTGTGTATTTAGTGGATGCATGGCAACGACTCGGCGAGTCGTTCATATGACTCGGCGAGTCTGTTCGCGAGTCTCCGAGTTTGTCCCCTTTTCGTAGTGTCGAGTGAGCAGTGAGTCACGGGGTGGGACTCAGTGAGTCGGAAGCTTAACTCATCTATGGAGGTACTCGGCGAGTCAATGCCCTGACTCGGCGAGTTCAAGGCAATCTCCTTAGATCAAGAACAGACTCGGCGAGTTGTTCATACAACTCGGCGAGTCTTAGCATAAGAGTTCATTGGATGAAGATGAACTCGACGAGTTGTTCATACGACTCGGCGAGTAGGATGAAGGACTTGAATATTGGTTAAGAAGGTGAACCCGTCGAGTCGTCGCCTAACTCGACGGGTAGGATCGGGATTCAGGGTAGTCGTTTGGATAGGGACTCGGCGAGTTGGAAAGCCAACTCGGCGAGTCGGGTCAACTGAAAGTCGACTCTAACTTTGACTTAGGGCATGGTCAGGGGTAAAATGGTCATTTTACCCAAAGGTCAGTGAGCAGTGTTTGATTGGGTATATTGTGGGAATTGCAGCCGGAGGATTTCCGGAGCAGCAGCAGCAGCAGTAGGCAGTCAGTTTCCGATCAAATCATCAGCTACTTCGAGGTGAGTTACCTTCCAGTAGCGGTGGGTCTAAGGCCACAACGCCGACCCACCAGTAGGAGACGTATGGTAGATGATTGTCTTTGTGATATCATCTAGGTTTACTACTACCTTATATGTTATATGCTAGCATGATACGTTGTATGTGATAGTAGTCGAGTTCGGTTGTTAGGACCGAAGGGTAGTCAGACACCCCAGATACGTCTGACACGGGTAGTCAGCACCCCATAATGGCTTGACATGGGTAGTCAGCACCCCATAATGGCTTGACATGGGTAGTCAGCACCTCAGAATGGCTTGACACGGGTAGCACGGCACCCCAGAACGGCCGTACCGGGTAGTCAGGCACCCCAGAATAGCCTGGCAGTATGTATGTTACGTGTTTGTATGGTATGTGGTACGACGGGGGAACTCACTAAGCTTTGTGCTTACAGTCTTCAGTTTTGGTTTCAGGTACCTCCTCAGCTAGGGGAAAGGAGCCGGCGCGGTAACAGCATGTCACACATACACTCTCCGGTTTCCGCATTTACGAGCTTCACTGGGATTTGTACTATGATATTTTGATTGAATGTATGAATTGGCTTTTAGACATGGTTCACTTGTGTTATGATTTGATCAGACAATGTTTTTAGTTTTTAATATTTTCTAAAGTAATGTTTTTAAAATGAAATTTTTGGTCATGAAAACTGGGTCGTTACAATACACCTCCCCAAAGTAGAAACATAACCATCGGGGAAACACAATTTTTCCACCCATTGGCATATGGCTTTCTTTTGATTCTTTTCTAGTGTAGTATACTCTTTCATTATCTTAGACTCCTTTTCTCTTCCTACAATAGAGCTTCAGATCTCTTTTGGCTGCTACATTGTCCTTCGTCTTCCCTTTGACATCCATTAAAGTGTAAAAAACGTTTTCAAATACATTTTTCACAATATGCATAACATCAAAATTATGTCCAATGAGGTTTGTTTTCTAATATGGAAAATCCCAAAATATGCTTTTCTTTTTCCAACCATGATCGCCACATCTTTTTTTTTTTACATCATCAGCATTTAGTTCAGTCACTTTTACCAAACCTAATTATGCAATCTCTCTTCAAGTTTGTTCACCATTCTTACTTGGAGGAGGACCTTCTGTCACTTCACAATTCTTCTTGAACTTATTTTTATCCTTTCTATATGGGTGATTTACCTGTAGAAATCTTCTATGGCAGTCAAACCATGACAACTTATTACCATTCTCTAGTTTGATAGTTTGTGTATGTTTCCCACAATGTGGACATGCTAGCTTACCTACTGTAGACCATCTAGAAAACATTGCATGTGCTAGAAAATCACTTATTGTCCACATCAAAGCTACTCTAAGATGGAATTTTTTTTTAAAGATATATCATATGTTACTACGCCTTCTTCCCATAATTGCTCCAACTCTGCAACAACTTGTCGCAAAAATACAACTATTTTATGCTTAGGGTTTGACGGTCCTGGCACAAGTGCGGTCAAAAACATGTAAGTCTCTTTCATGCACATAAAAGGTGGCAAATTATAAGGTGTTATAATAATAGGCCAAGATGAATATTGTTTTCTAAATGCTCCATGTGGTGCAAACCCATCTGTACTTAGGCCTATTCTTACATTATGTACTTCTGTTGCAAATGAAGGATGACTTTTGTCAAAGTGCTTCCAAGCTTCTGAATCATATGGATGACACATTACTCTAACATCATGTCCATGAGTCTCGGAGTGCCATCGCATGGAAGTGGTTGTGGCTTGTGAAGCCTATAGTCTCTTCAACCTTGGAGGCAAAGGAAAGTAATGCATTTTCTTAAAGGATACGCGAGTACCTCTGGCCAATTTTTTGACCGTTTGTACCTATCTGCATTGCAGAATTTGCACCGATAAAGATCTTTGTCTTGCCTCCAATATATCATACATCCATACCTGCAACAGTCAATCATCTCCATAGGCAAACCTAGTGCTTGTATTAACTTTTTGCTCTCGTATTAATTATTTACCATATTATTCTCCTCTGGTAACACATCATTTATCAACTGGCAGATCGCATCATAACTTTGCTCATGTATGCAATACTCTGATTTTATATTCAATAGTCTAGCTAGGACAGATAGTTGTGTCACTTTTTTACATCCTGGCCACAATTCTTTATTGGCTGCATCTAGCATATCGAAGAATTTTTTATCTAGTGCGTTTGGCTCCTCTTCAAGATCGCTATTATTTAAATCAGGAGCCATTGCATCTATGACCATTTCTCTATAAGAACATGCTCCATCACTAAAATTTGTGTTTGAATCATCCACCCCTAAAAACGTATTGTCATCATCAATTGATGTTTCGCCATGTTTATCCCAAAGCCTATATTCCTCAACAAAACCAAACTTGTACAAATGATGCTTAACAGTCTAAACTTCTCTATATGGTATGTTACGACATTTGATGCATGGGCATTTGATTTTTTCTTCATCCATGAACCTATGTTGACTGGTAGCAAAATCTATAAAAAATTTCAGTCATTGTATGAAAAAAACAGATACACAACTACGATTATCTTTTCTTTCATACATCCACTTTCTACTTGGATTGTTCATTGTCTTTAATATGTAAAGTAACATATAAATTTAAATAATAGAATATTGTATATTCATTAACGTTGATTTGAATTCAGATATAACATTTGAAGTAAATATATAGTTACCATACAAACACCGCAAAGGTACCTTAACAACGACTTGTTTCACAAAGCTAATGACTGAATGCTGAACAAATCTTCAAAGTTTTCTAATTTGAATGGTTGAATAACTTTTATAATCAGATAATGGCTTAGAATATTAGTAGAATGGTTTAATTGAGATCGAAACTTGCAGAACACATATTCAAACAAAGTGTGTATCGTTTAGGGAACCTTTGACAACCCTTGATTTCAATGTGTTGGATGGATACTAGGTCAAATTATTGGGTCGCTATTATTCACTACCTGGTTAAAACCCATGTAGTATACGGGTACTTATAAATTTAAATAACATTCATAATAGATATGGATATACAATTACTTAAAATATAAATTCTATATATAGAGTATTTTCCTTAATAACGACTTGATTAAACATTTTTTTTATTTCCATACCAAAAATGGCGCCTTCACTTTTGGTTAGTAAAATGAAAAAGACAAAAATAACATATATATATATATATATATATATATATATATATATATATATATATATATATATATATATATATTAACATTTAATAAAGTTAAAAGTATGTATTCCCATTACACCAAAATACACATACAATATGCATCACTAATTGTGTGAATCAAACAACAACCATATATAACTACTCCAAACTAATGTCAAACATCCTAGCAAACTTAACAAAACATGCATCCCACAAACAAATTTCACAATTCAACAACCAACTGTATTGATACATAAAAGTTGTTCCATAACTGCTCACAGAAGGATGCTTTGCACAACTTTTATGTAAGCCACGAATCAAACAACAACCATATATATAACTACTCCAAACTAATGTCAAACATCCTAGCAAATTTAACAAAAAATGTATCCCACAAACAAATTTCACAATTCAACAACCAACTGTATTGATACATAAAAGTTGTTCCATAACTGCTCATAGAAGGATGCTTTGCACAACTTCTATGTAAGCCATGAAATTTTACTTGCATTGATCTCCTTACCAAGTGGTTTTGAACAATGTTATAGGTATGTCTTAGATTCCAACTTCTTCTAGTATTAATGTAGGAATTATTTAACATGGTCAGACCTTCTTGCTTCCTTTCAATGCCTTCGGCCATCAACATCATTCACAGAATGGAGATCGCATCCAACTGCCCCTGATCGCCTGCATCTTGAAGCAACTGTTTCCCTGTTATTTCTTACCCTATCATAAAATACTTCGCCTGACATACAATAAGTAATCATACAACTTTAAAAATAAAAATATAGAAAACTAATTGAATTCGCAATTTGCCGATTGCTTAAAAAAAGAGTACCATTCCATCGTTGAAGAGTACGTGTGGGTTGTTAAACTTTCTACATTTGCTTATGACTTCATACTGTTTAACACTTAAGGGAAGAAACCTTAATCTATTTGTGTTTATGATTTTATATATTGTGTCAAATGTTACAGAATCCCTAAAGTGTTTGAAACTATAATTCACAAATCAACAAAACTAATCAATTAAACACTAAATTAAGTATGTATATAAGTATAATAGAAGTAAAGCACATCATACTTACACAAACTGGCACTTAAAAGCATCGATTGGTGAATTTCCCCCAACCATAGTTACTATTTTTTCGATCAAGTGCGATGGCAAAGCAGTGATCCTTGTTCCTTGTTGTCTTGTTTGCATTCTTTCTGATGAACAATTCGCTGCCATTATGTTGAACTGTGTCGAGTGTAATTCAAATTATCTAACAACAACGATTTTAGGGTTTATTGATCAACGTGGCAGAATTTTGATTGTTGGGAATGGAATGTAGTTGATCAATTGCCGATAAACTGAAACGATGGGATGACTCTTAATATAGATTATGGCGCTTAAGTGTTCAGACTATGAATTGACATAACTGCCCTTTAACGTACGAAGGTTACTACATAAATGGTTAGGTATTTTTGTCAATACCTACGAGCATTTTCGTAAATAAATTGATAGTTTAAATTTAAAAAGTTGAAGTTAAATAAAATTATTGATTAAATTCGGAGATACGAATTTAAATAAAATTATTGACATAAGTAGGATTCGAACCTGTGACTTCGGGTAAGAAGTAAGACACGTTTTCCAGCTAAACTAAATTAACTTCAATTTTTTCCTATTGAAAAACCATAATATTATGTCATCCATGGACACCATAAAAACTACCACGTTGACCAATGATTCATATGTCATCCATGGACACCATAAGCCACTACCATGTTGACCAATGACCCATATGTCATCCATGGACACCAAAAGCAACTACCATGTTGATCAATGACACATATGTCATACATGGAAATCATAAACAACTACCATGTTGACCAATGACCTATATGTCATCCATGGACGTCATAAGCAACTACCATGTTGACCAATGACCCATATGTCATCCATGGGTAGACCATGGACACCATAAGCCACTACCATGTTGACCAATGACCCACATGTCATCCATGGACACCATAAGCGACTACCATATTGACCAATGACCCATATGTCATCCATAGACACCATAAGTCACTACCATGTTGACCAATGACCCATATGTCATCCACGGACACCATAAGCAACTACCATGTTGACAAATGACTCATATGTCATAGATGGACACCATAAGAAAACTACCATGTTGACCAATGACCCATATGTCATCCATGGGTAGACCATGGACACCATAAGCCACTACCATATTGACCAATGACTCATATGTCATCCATGGACACCATAACCAACTACCATGTTGACCAATAACCCATATGTCATGCATAGACACCATAAGCAACTACCATGTTGACTGATGACCCATATGTCATCCATGGACACCATAAGCAACTACATGTTGATAATTGACCCATATGTCATCCATGGACACCATAAGCAACTACCATGTTGACCAATGACCCATATGTCATCCATGGACACCATAAGCCACTACCATGTTGACCAATGACCCACATGTCATCCATGGACCCCATACGTCACTACCATGTTGACCAATGACCCATATGTCATCCATGGACACCATAAGCAACTACCATGTTGACCAATGACCCATATGTCATCCATGGATAGACCATGGACACCATAAGCTACTATCATGTTGACCAATGACCCATCTGTCATCCATGGACACCATAAGCAACTACCATGTTGACCAATGACCCAAATGTCATCCATGGAAACCATAAGAAACTACCATGTTGACCAATAACCCATATCTCATCCATGAATAGACCATGGAGACCATAAGCAACTACATGTTGAACAATGACCCATATGTCATCCATGGACACCATAAGCAACTACCATGTCGACCAATGACCCATATGTCATCCATGGACACCATAAGCAACTGCCATGTTGACCAATGACCATATGTCATCCATGGACACCATAAGCCACTACCATGTTGACCAATGACCCATATTTCATCCATGGACACCATAAGAAACTACCATGTTGACCAGTGACCCATATGTCATTCATGGACACCATAAGCAAATACCATGTGTCAACCCGAAATTTCTATTCTATACAACATGTCAATTCAAAAGAAGTCAAAACAGTTTCTGGAAACTTTCAAGCTTTTTGGAATAAGTTTGAGTATTTTAGGATTAACCACTTAGGAGATATCAGGAGAAAGGATGCCCTAGGGTTTATTGTGCAACAATAAAGTCCCAACACATCAAAAATTTAGAGTTTACGGCCTAAACAAGGAGTTTATGGCCATAAACCCTAGAGGAAAGAGGTATAAAGGTGACACTTGGTTATTTTTACCATTTTTCCAACTTTCAAGAACAAAAACTCAAACTCTCTCAAGTATCATCCAAAGTATTCTTCAAGATCTTCATCTAGTAAGTGTTTCTAACCCTTTCAAACTAGTATCTCACTTAACCTAGTGATTTAACATGCTTCTATCCATGAAATCTTTCCAAAAGGTTGATTCTTCAAGTTTCACCAAGAACACCAAGAACACACAATAGTGTTCTTGGAATTTTGGACGTTTTTCAAGCTTCTAACTAGTAAGTACTTCTACCGTAGAGTATCATAAGGCTTATTACACTTCTTTACATCAAGAAAACACCATTGAAACCCAAGATCAAAGGTGTTTACGGTCCAAGAACACCTTGGGCCGTAAACCCTAATTTAGGGACCAAAGTGACCCTAGTCCCTTCACAAGCTTTGGAAACTAGTCTAGAGTCATTCCTTTATATGTTTAGGACTTGGAAACATCAAAATACCATAATCCATAAGGGTTTACGGTAGTAAACCCAAAAGGAAATGGTCTTAGGGCCGTAGACTCCTCAAAGGAGGGAAATGGTGCCCTAATCTCTTCCAAAGGCTTAACCATCAAGTAGAAATGCTTCTAAGGACTTGTAGAACTTCAAAACAACAAATGGTCAAAGGAGCATGAGTTTACGACCATAAACTCATGAGTTTACGACCGTAAACTCAATGAGTTATGGTCACAAAACCGTAAACTCATGTAAGGGGTTCCTTTGAACCCTAAGCTCAATAAGCAATGTCCTACAACACTTCGATGCAATCCTTAGCACTTATAACACCTATATAAGGTGTTTAACATGCCCTAGGATGTCATAACTTTATTATTTAGTTGTTTAAAGACTAATTGGATACATATATGTGTTATTATATGTTAACTAGGATCATTGTGTATGTACAAGTCTTCACTTGACACTTAGAATCCTACATCAGTCCGTTCATCCAAACTACTCATTTCAGGTGAGTTCATACCCCTTAATTAACCTTTTAAATGTTTATAAATGTTTTATGGGGGGGGGGGGAATACAAGTTGAATCATGTTTAGTTATTATATCAATCACTTGTGATTAATAACCAGCATGCAAGTGGATTTACTATACGTTAACTATTTTACCAAACAGATTTCTTCAAATGACTTCCTTAAACGTTTTTACATGTTTAAAACTCTTTATCAAACTATCTTACAAACTATATGTTTCCTTTCAAAATTTGTTACAGTCGTGTTTCAAACAAAGGTTTTTCTTACACTTAAACCGTCTTGTCAAACTGTTCTCAAAGCGTTTTATAAACTGACATCAAGTCATAAATTCTTATTTATTAAACTTTTCAAAAGGTTTTACAAAAATTCTTTTATACTTTTATATTAGTTATATATTGTGTATACCTATATAGACATAAAAGTTCCATCAGTTAGTTCAGTTCCAACACTCTTGGGTAGCAAGGGTGTATAAACCTACTTGAACACTCAACTCAAATTCTAGTAAACTATTATAGGTATAGTTTAGGAGATACAAAACATTATTCCTATTACAAAGAATCAGAACAGAGTCAGTTCATTCTTGAGTCTATACTACATCAATATGAAGAGATACTATTACATGGCTACATCAATATGAATAGATACTATTACATAGATACATCAATATGAAGAGATACTATTACATAGCTACATCAATATGAAGAGATACTATTACATAGATACATCAAGATGAAGAGATACTATTACATAGATACATCAATATGAAGAGATACTATTACATAGATACATCAATATGAAGAGATACTATTACATAGCTACATCAATATGAAGAGATACTTTTACATAGATACTATATGATAAGATATTATTATATATTATATGTGTAGATATTATTATATTACTACCTTTACTTTGTGGCACATTCACATAAATGATGAGGTAGACTAGATCTGTCTATCCTAGTACCAAAGGATACTATAAGGGACTAACCATTCCTACACCCAGCTGTTAGCCACATCGGTAAATGCACATCTACGGATGTCTATGGTTGATACCATTATAGGTATACTTTAAGGGACTAACTATTCCTACACCCAACTGTTCGCAACAGAGGTAAGCACATCTACAGATGTCTACTGTTAATACTATTTGGTATTTCCTATGCCGTGTTTATCATAGTACCAAAGGATAATACTTAATTTATTTATATTATTACCTTTATTTTGTGACACATTCACATAACCGATAAGGTAAAGTATATTTGAGTATCGTAGTACCAAAGGATACAATTTTTTAGGTTTGAATAATAATAGTTGTACCAAGTAAAACCTGCACCTATGTAGAGGTTCATACTTTCAAAACGTTCGGGTCTTGGTAGAAGACTACCTTTTATACTAGTAGGAAATATGGGATTTTCTAGGGTTTTTCACACTTATACTAAATATTTCATTAAACATTAACCAGGCTTTCATAAAAACTTTTCAAAGCTATGACATTAAAATAATTATGAATTCACCAGCTTTATTGCTGGTACTCGCTTTCAAAATAACTTGTAATCTCAGGTCACAATTGGACAGGTACCGATGCAAGGTTAGAGAAGACGGAGAGGTCAAGACTCGTCTTTTATTTTGAGTATTCATTATGTTGTGTTATATTATGAAAGAACACACTTATAAGCAAAATTATTCTATTAATGCAATGGATGATGTTGTTTCTTGTTTACTAATTTACATTGTTGTGATACATCACATGACGTCCTCCGCCCCAGAACGTTTCCGCCGTTCTCGGTTTTGGGGTGTGACAGAATTGTATTAGAGCATTGTTTATAGTGAATTGAGTATATCAACCCATAAAAGATATACTAACTATAAATACAATAGGATTAAAATACTCTGACCAAGAGTTTATGCTTTTAAATAATAAAAGATCTAATTAGGTATACGTGCCTGCATTCATACTAAAATCAGTGTCACAATGACAAGAACAAAAGTATTATGATTGTTTAATATCACAAGTAAGCTTGGGGATGTATGGTCAGTCCTGGTAGTAGCATAGCCTGATCAACTATGCTGGTCCAAGGAGTGATTAGCATATGCCCAAGAATGGTTGTGATGTGGCAACAAGTCTAAAAACTTACCAGCACAACCACAATGAAATACCATAGGTGTATTTAATGTTACTGTAATTACTTATCTGAGAACTAAATAGATTTTTATTAGTATGTCAATATTTGTTTAGTGGATACACTAAGGTTATATGTACTAGGATGTCATAGACTTAGAATATGTGGATCTTTGCTTTATGTCTTGTCCTCGTTGGGTTGGGGGCTTAGGGTTACGGTCACTTATTCGAAGGTCTATCCTATCCTAACTACATATAACTGGTATGCACTAATCAAGTATTGAAGTAACTGATAAAAATCATCTTATAAGTATCTTGGTTAGTTCGTCTATTTAGTTAGTTCTTATTATCCCTTTTCTCGCGTAGATATCATAGTTGGATTCCATCCCCATTACAACCCGTACTACCCTAACCATGGACATCCATGGACACCATAAGCAACTACCATGTTGACCATTGACCCATATGTCATCCATGGACACCATAAGCAACTACCATGTTTACCAATGACACATATGTCATCGATGGGTAGACCATGGACACCATAAGCAACTACATGTTGACCAATGACCCATATGTCATCCATGGACACCATAATCAACTACCATGTTGACCAATGACCCATATGTCATCCATGTACACCATAAGCAACTGCCTTGTTGAATAATGACGCATATGTCATCCATGGACACCATAAGTAACTACCATGTTGATCAATCACCCATATGTCATCCATAGGTAGACTATGGACACCATAAGCAACTACCATGTTGACCAATGACCCATATGTCATACATAGACACCATAAGCAACTACCATGTTAACCAATGACCCATATGCCATCTATGGACACCATAAGCAAACTACCAACTTGAACAATGACCCATATGTCATCCATGGATAGACCATGGAAACCATAAGCCACTACCATGTTAAACGAATGACCTATATGTTATCCATGGACACCATAAGAAACTACCATGTTGACCATTGACATGTATGTCATCCATGGACACCATAAGCAACTACCATGTTGACCAATGACCCATATGTCATCCATGGACATCACAAGCCACTACCATGTTGACCACTGACCCATATCTCATCCATGGGTAGACCATGGATACCATAAGCAACTACCGTGTTGACCAATGACTCATATGTCATCCATGGGTAGACCATGGAGACCATAATCAACTACCATGTTGATGTTGGGTTTTGAGCATTCTAATACTCCTATGGTGTACATGCAACCCTATAA